>NC_138382.1:73431989-73489219 GCF_054177405.1 Leptonychotes weddellii | reverse complement strand
TTAAAGATTTTATTTATTCATTTGAGACACAGAGATACAGAGAGAGAGAGAGCATGAGCAGTGGGAGAGGCAGAGGGAGAGGGAGAAGCAGACTCCCGGCTGAGCCAGGAGCCCGATGTGGGGCTCGATCCCAGGACCCTGGGATCATGACCTGAGCTGAAGGCAGACGCTTAACCATCTGAGCCACCCAGGCGCCCCTCATTCTTTTTTTTTTTTAAGATTTACTTACTTATTTGAGAGACAGCTCGCGCACACGTGCACACAGGGTGGGGGGAGGGGCAGTGGGAGAGAGAGAATCTCAAGCAGATTCCCTGCTGAGCGCAGAGCCCAACGCGGGGCTCAATCCCATGACCCTGAGATCACGACCTGAGCTGAAATCAAGAGTCAGACGCTCAACTGACTGAGCCACCCAGGAGCCCCTAAACTGATTCTTAAAAGATTTATTGGTTCCAGCCCACACAGACTCATCTTTTTATACCGGTAATGTTTTTCTGATAGAGAAATTGGGCTCTGGAATCAGACTGCCATGTTTAAATCTAGGCTCTGCCATGTGCCACCTGGAGGCCTTGGCCAAATTACTCTTTGTGTCTTTGTTTCCCCATCTGTCAGTAGGGTTAATAATGACATCTAACTCCTAACATTGAGAGGAATTAGCAAGATAGGTATAAACACTCATGCCTGACATGTAATAATTGCTCAACATATATTAACTACAATTAGAATTATTATCTATACTTTTATTCAATGAAGCACTTTTAAGCCACGGATTCATTGTGTAATTGGGGATATAAGGTAACACCACAATGACCATCCTTTGTCTCATGGGTGGCCACTGTCCTGACTTAGGTGTATTTATCATTCTCGTACATGCATTTGCACATTAACAACATGCGTATCCATAAACATTATGTAGCGTTTTTTATGAGGCTTTACCACCTTATATAAACGCATCATTCTGTATGTATTCTTCTGTAAGAAGTTGCTCTTTTCACTCAATATTAACTTTTTGAGATTTATTCATGTTGACAGGTGTAAGTCACGCATCTTTAACTGCCACAGAGTCAGCCACAGTTTACCCGTCCTCTAGCTGACGGACATACGGTTTTCTCCCAGTGGATGGGCATGTTTGTTCTTTCGCCCACGGACTCAGCCGGGGATCAGCAGCACCATTAGCACTGAGTACTTACTGTACTCACCACGGGCTAGCTCGGCAGCACTCCTCCACGGGCTTCCTCACAGGAGGGGACAAAGTCCCTTGTCAGGGTCACGTGGAATGAGACCGACAGTGGATTCGACCCAGGCCTGCCTGAGGCTGAGGCCTGTGCCCCTAGCCACTCCGCCATTCTGTCTCCTAGGGAGGAATGCCTGGGATCACACCGAGGCAGGTGGACAGGCATCCGAGCAGGGTCTGGGTGAGACCCTCCCTCCCGCCTGGCCCTGGCCCCCTGGAAAGGCAAAGGGATCGGCTACAGCTCTCAGATCTGTCTTGGTCTAGGATTGCTCAGTTACTGAGTCAGCACCGTCTGCTTTGGTTTCAGAACCCCCTGTTCCTGCAAGAGTATCTAACACCACCGGAGACTTTCTGGAGGGGTAGCCCACAGGCTCCATCTGTCCCGTGTAACACAAAAGAACTGCCAGAAGCATAAAAAGGGCCACGTCTCTGCTGCTGGCTGGTGGTGAGGGGGAGTGGAATGGAGGCAGGTGTCAGAAACCCTGGGTCAAAGCATGAAAGAGACAATTGGGGAGAGACTAGCAAGCCACTAGCGTGGGCCTGGAGGCTATGGGTGGCCTGGAAGGAGCAAATGGCATTTACTTTGCTTTAATGTAAACTCAGTTTAGAACAATTTAGAATTTAAACATTCTGATCTTGGATCTCATTCCAGGGCTTGGTTACTGGGGCAGTGATTATTGCTATTCTAAGACGGTGAGTGTCTGATGTCCCCTAACTGGAGTGGGCTTTGTGGGTTACTGCCTTGCTCTTGGCCCTGGCCTCCTCATGTGTGAAACTGGGAAGGGAGCCAGCCAACAGATGCAGGACACAAGGGGTCTGACGTGGAGCAGGGACTCAATAAATGGTCATGGTCATCATTACCTCCCTATGAGGCAAGTCTCACCAGCAGACAGCTGGGTCGAGGTGTAGCTTCCGCCAACTGGCCTCAAGTTGTGAGGTGTCTTCATGCCTTGAAGGAGATCAGGATTTGACTGAGGACCAAAGAGTAGAATCAGAAGTTCCTACAAAGAACCCCACTCCCCTGGGCCTCCTATTCCAGCAGGTTTCCGGTGTGACCCCAACCCTAACTCAAGGGTCTACTCCCCCAGCTGGGCCAAACCCATCTCCGTCTGTCCAGGTTCTGAACAAGCTTCTGGAGCAACAGGACGCACACCAGATCCTGATCTGGAGATCTCATAAGGCCAGAGGGTGTGGCAGCAGGAAGAGAGGAGGAGAACAGTAAGATGGATAAAGTGCCCTCACTGCATGGCCTAAATACACTGCCACCAAGTAGGGAGCATCTGCAAAGACGGAGGCTTGCAATCTCTGAGCTAGACAGACATTTCCGCTAAGGAGCAATAAGACCCGGAAGAGCTTCCTTGACCACAAGCAGTGCCCTGTTGCTGCCCGGGACCCAAGGCAAGCTTTGTGAACTGTCCTCGAATGTGAGACCATTACAGAGCTCAACGGGAGCGATGCCGACTGGGCTCTAGAAGACTCCGAGCCACAGCCGGGGTGGTGGTCTCATCTGCAACGGGCCACCGCAGCAGCCTTCTTGCTTCGACTCTCCAAAGTAAAGCCAGACCAGGAGTCACCGCGGACACCGTGAATGGGTGCTGATTGATTGATTTATTAGACTCGAGTGCTTTAGTACAGAACGGTACAGAGATGATACGTGTTTGTGCTTCAATACTTTCCAACACTGAGATTCTGAGAATTTCAAGGTAAACAAGTTTCAAGACAGACTAGCTTTTTTAAAATATCCTTTTGATAAATTATTTTTATATAAATAACAGAGAAAGGAAACCCAACACGTTCGACGCACAAGGCCCTGAAGCGTGAGCCCCGTCTGGTCCAGGGGAGGGGACGAAAGAAGCAGTAGCAGCGAGAAACAAACCAGGGCAAGCACCTACAGTTCTGTCCTAAGGAAACGGGAGAGTGGGACAGAGAGAAGAGGCCTGAAAACTAATCCGAGTGCGCCGGGGAGACTCCGAAGCCTTGGGAAGAGACCACCACGACGCGTCTACCGGGGAGGGCGAGGAACGCACTCCGAAAGGAAAGCAGGCGGCTGGGTGGAGCTAGCACACACCACGTCTGCAAGGACAGCACGAGACAGTAATATGCACACGGTCCGCAGGGGTTCAAGGGCGGCAGGGGGCGGGGCAGGGGACATTTTTGTGACTTCCACTGTCATTATATTTTGCGACAACAGCAGCAGAACACATGGCGCGCTCACCATCGGAGAACGGAGAGCTGCTGAGTCTTGAGGATGACGAGACATCCTTTCTGCATTTGCTTCTTTCATTTTTGCTTTAGAGCTAAGTTTTATACAGAGAATAAAATGATCATTTTCTCTTACAAGCACGACGACATATGACCCCACACGACACAAAATAAAGTATTATAAAGTATCTTAAACTGAGGATAATCTGAGCGGGAACAGGGTCTGCATAAATCCAATGGGCTGTTTTTCTCCCATGGTCTGAAGTCTTAGGGGTGCAGACCCTTCTCTACAGGAAAGGGCCCTCTGCCCAGGAGCCTGCGGAACCCATTCCGTTCTAGTTCATTCCTCACCCGGGAGCTCCGCCCGGCTGACCCCGCTGAGAAAGAAGAGCCCTATTGGGGGTGGTGCCCGGGGAAGCAAAGGGTATGGCCAAAAAGGCCAGCTGAACTGCTTCTGCAAGGGACCAAGGTCCTGGTGGGAGCTTGCTCCGCACTTGCTGGGCACCATGACTTAGGCTGCAAGATTACTTCCCTGGGGATCACAGCCCTGTGGACACGGGCCAGGCCGGGGGAAGGCGGGGGGAGGTGACAGGCTGCACGCACGCAGGCCAGCACCTGGCCTGACTTCACAGGAACACCTCCAGCCCCTCCCACAGCCCCAGCACATGGAGGATAAGCCACTGGGGAAGGCTAAGAGGTCGCTTCCAGCCCAAACCTCACAAGATGTCACCTGATCTTCACTGCCAAGCTTATCTGGATGACAGCAGGCCGAGGGGTAAGAACTGGAGTGAAGCCAACAGATTAATCCTCAGTTTGAAATAGTCCAGCAACAGACATCTCTGTGATTCCCGGAAAGAACAGGAACAACCCAAAACAGATTTTGTAAAACACCCAAATGTCTACCTTCCCATACTCAAGCAATTTGTGCATGTTGCACTGGGTTATATACAAGGTCATGGAATCCTAATAATGGGGAGAAGGTGTCCATTCATTCTAGACAGTTCTACAACTTCTCCAGCAGTGTGTCCCTTATGCGGGAACTTCTCCTCTTAGGACACATATAGAAGATACTCTTTTTAAAAAACACAATGCATTATTTTCTTTTGTTTCACACAAGAAGAGGGCATCATTAAACACGAGAACGCAGCGGCGACAGTGCCGGCCAGGGCGTGCAGAGCTGGGGGCGGCGGTGGAGGGACGGGGTCAGCAAAGTAACCGAGGCGGGCAGCGGTAGGGGCTGCAGCACTGTGGGAAGAGGGTTCGTTTTTTGGAGGGGTGGCTTATGTTTTTAACTGCTTATTTCTTCATCTGTTTTATTCAGTTTCTTCAGCGTGTCCAGCAGTTTCTGTGGGGTGAGAATGTGCGTGGATCCTGGGGGGCAGAAAAGACAGTGAGCTTGCTGGCTCCGGTTCCCACCACGTCTCCTTTCCTGCTCTTCCGTTCCCCAGCTCCGCATCCGTTCCCCCACCCACACCCTGGTCTAGAGGAAGCAGGGAGGGGGCCAGGGGTGGGGTGTTGGGGCCACATCACAATAGGCCTGGGAGACATTTGGGGACTGTGGATAAACAAAACACATCCTCTGGCTCAGGCAGGGTCCCAGGCTATACCAAGGAAGGAACCCGCCTCTCCATCTGGGCTCAGTGTCATCTGCCAGGGGACAGGGAGGCTGCATTTCTGATTCTCTCTTGCACTAGAGGTGAAGCCAGGGAGAGGAATTCCAAACCATACGGCACGGGAGAGGCTGGGAAGAGGGCGGCGGAGGGGGGCGGGTAGGGGGCTGTGTGTGGAAAGGATGGTGCCTGATAGGGAGGGAGTGATGGGCAGGGCACCCTGGGGGAAGCCACTGACCTCGGGAGCCAGTGGGCTGGGACTGCCCTCGGAGGGGGGGGACCTCAGGTGTGAAAGGGAAAGGGCCAGGGTACCTGAGGCCTTACCTTGCAGAAACCGCACATTGTAAGAGACTAGAAATGCTTGCAAAAAACTTAAGCTAATGGAATTAGATATACTTCTATTGCAAAAATAAAAAAAATAAAATAAATAGATGAAGTCCTTTTTCATAAGGAGAGAGAGCGCTAAGAAGTGCAGTAAAAAAAGATGCATGGACCATGTGGCTTGGACATGGACTTTACTGGAACAGAACAGAAGTGACCGGTGTGTGAACATGAGGCCAGCACACATGCAGCAGCGGGCTTCAAAGAAAGAGGTCCCGGTGGGAGAGACGAACCGAACAAAAGAGATCCGTACTTGAAAATGTGCCTCCCTGGAGGTGCGGGCAAGGGCGTGGGCCTTGGGGGAGTGGGGACAGAAACTGCAGAGTGCTAGATTTCCACCCGGAGGGCGGCAAAAGAAGGCTTTGGCTGGCTTGTTGGGGTTGATTCCAAATACCAAGGGGCCCTGTGCCTTCGACCACTATGTGCTCAGCTGAGCCGCGACAGCTGGGACCGCAGGCCTTGAACCTGCCCGGTCCGTCCAGACCTCTAATGTGAGGGGCTTCTTCCAACATCCCATCCTCTGTAGTTCAAGCCCTAGCCACTCTGTCACTGCCCCGAGGGAGGAACTGGTCCCTGGCTACTTAACAGCCCACACCAGCCCCTGCACTGACCATTGCCCTGCACACCTGAGGCTCCTTCAGGAAAGGCCACAGGGCTTTCAGCAGTTTGTTCCTGGGCCTTTTTACAGCCCCGCCCTCCCCCAGAGGTACCAAAGGCAGACTCCGTTTCTGTGACCTTGCTAATCTTCCTACGAATCCTAAAGAACGTCAAAGGCTACTACTCCCCAAGTGAGAAAACAGGAATAAATGTTGCCCAATTCTTAACAGTGAACCATTGCCAGAGTGAGGGTCTTCCAAATCTCAACTCCATGCAGTCTGTGCGTCTACATCTAGAAAGCCTCTGGATATTTGTGCAGGGATTAACTTGGGGGCTTTCCAGGTAAAGGCGACAACAGTGCCCATGCTAGAGAAACTGTCCCTAATGCCCTCCCACGCCATCCAGCTGAGTTCCAGGAAACACGACAGAAGACTCGATTTCCTGGAAAAATCAAAAGGGAGCCTCTGGTCAGATGCCTATCCCAAAGTGCTCCCTACCCTCACTTACATGCAAATTCAAGGTCTTAGGGAGGCCAAAAAAGTGTTAAGGAATCCATGCTCCTAGAACTTTTTACTATCTAATAGCTGACCATCTGGTGTTCCCAGTCTGAGTGAAAGAAGAAAGTGTCCAGGACTGAGTATTCTGGGCCCAAACTCACTGGGTGTCTTTAAAGGATCCAGACCAGCTGGTGTTAATCTGAATCACCTAAGAGCTAATGCTTGTCACCCAATCACCTGAATTAAAACCCTGGTCAAGCTTTCCACCACCACAAACTGCAGACGGAGCTGCATGAGCCTATAATACACGTGCCACAAACCCATGTTTTGAACCCACGGGAGCTGACCAGGTCGGCCCTTCAGAACCGCAAAGGGATTCCACCGCTCTGAAGTCTCTCTTATGCTCCGTAAGTGCAAGACTGAGAAATGTGAACGGTGGTCTCCAAACACAGTCATCCGAAAGACTGTCAGAGCTGTGGGCCAGACCCAGTGAGCTAGCTCTGCCAGGACAAAACCTTTCCTCACTGAGAGAATCTGGAAATCAGAGTGCTCCTACGGATCGGCTGGTCTAGGCATTGCTGGCTTTGGCCGAAACGCACCCACCAACTCAGCAGATCCAGGGAGGTACCAGGGAATGTGTACATGTAAGAGCAACCCAGGAGAGTTTGATGATCTGCCAGGTTTGGGAAACATGCTCTGGCCCACCCCACATCCTAAAGATGGGAGAACGAAGCCCAGAGTGGCAGAGTGCTCATCTGCAGCCCTTTGGTGGCACAGCCAGGCCCGGAAGGCAGGCCACTGGTCTCAATTCTGGGCACCCTGGGCTCCTGGCCCAGACAGGGGACATGCAAGCGAATGCTTAAATAGCAGCTGGGCAATGGGTTCACTCTGAATTCAGATTCAGATCTGAGTCCCACTGAAAAATGAGACTTCTCTGATTCCAAATGGGAATAAAGCAAAACATTCAATATAAAAAAACAAAAACTTTCTCCCCAGTGCAAGTGTTGTGGACAGCTTTTCGGGGCACCTCCACCGGCTTCGGGCGGCCCCTTGGACATTCCCTCAGGATTGGTACTTTTAACACAACCCCCCAGAGCCGGGGGTGAAGATCTAATGCAAAGACTTCACTTCTGGACAGTATGGAGGGATGACTGATTAATGGGATTAAGGTGAGGCATCTGTGCACTTTGGCTACCCACACCTGCTCCCTTCAACCAGCACCTGGGGGAGAGAGAGGCACCAGAGGACGGAGTGGGCACTGGCACCCACACACGGGGCCCGCCGGGGACATGCTCACTCACTGCTGAGCGGGAAAACTCATCTCCTAGAAGCTAAGTCACTGCAGACACTGACTTCGACAGGGGACAACCCCGGCCCTCTCCTGTCCTGCACTGTCCTCGTCTTTGGTCACCTGGATAATCACAACAGAAGGGGGCAAGTCACAGTTTCATCTGCCTTCCGACCTCCCTGGGATTAGGGCTCCATGTCACGCTTTTTCCTAAAGGAACTCTCTAAAACACAACACTGCCCCCAAAAAGCATTTCAGAAGCCAAGAGTACACAACTCAAGTCTATTCGTGTTCTCTGCTCAGATGTCAGCTGAGACCCTCTGTGCTGGCTGAACATAAAACAAAGGAAACCAGCCTGCGAGGGACAGGCTGCTTCTGAAGCAGGGACTCCCAGAGCGAATCCTAGCTGGAGCCTCCGAGCTGTGGGTTTGAGTCTTTCAAACCTTGCAAGCACTCCGCCACTGCTGTGGCCTGGACTGAACATCTGTCCCTGGTAAGTCTTACAATACATCCCGCAGCAAATGCTGATCACCTACCTGCCATCTGTACACAGAGCCAGATGTCTCTGATTACCAACCAACCAAGGTACTTCTAAACAAAGACGATTTTTTTTTTAACAATGACTATTTTTTAACAATTGCTTTTACTCACCACCCACTGGCTGCACTTTCTAGGGGAAGGCAGCTGGGCAGGATGGGAGGCAGCCCAGGGCCACAGCCAGCTCACCATGCACCGTGCAGGCTCATCCCACATGCGGCTTCTCCCCTCACTACGGCCCGGGGGGAGCCATCTCTAGGCCACAGGGAGGAAAGAGGAGACCAATTGCACAGCTGCCTGTTCTGACCTTTAGAGTGAGTCCTTTTCTGGCCTGAGCATGTTATGTTTATACAAACAAGCACGCTTCTGGTGCTCCCTGGTTATGGTTCTGATGGCCCAATCCCCTGAGGTTCATCAGAGATTGCAAATGCATGAGGGTAGGACTGCAAGCTTTGAGGCCCCCGATCTGAATTACTGAATGAGACGGTCAGAGCTCAAGGAGCCTGGGGCCTTGCAATCCAGCCTCTCTGCATTCTGCACACTGTGTGTGTGTGTGTGTGTGGAGGGGGGGACCTGCTCCCGGCAGAGCTGGGGCTAGAGTCCAGGCCTCGCCACTGCTCACAGGTGACTCATGTCCCGTGATTCACCAGGCCACATCTCAGCCTGGGTGGGGGGGGTGGGGTCGGTGGAGCACACAAAGTCAGGTACACAGAGTGTGGCCTAATCACAGACTGCAAAAGAAAGCTACAGAAAAACTAATGCTACAATGGAGTTCCTCAGTAACCGTCTGTCACATAACACAGCAGAGGAGGTTCCCAGCACATGTGAGGGATGGAAAGAGAGAGGAAGGAATGAGGACAAGAGTAAAATCTGGATAATCTACCAGATGGACACCAGGTTCCTGGGTAACAGGTAAAGGCACAAGTGTGGTGGGAGAGAGAAGACACTCTTTTCAAACAGCACACTGTGTTAAGAACAAATTTTAACCCAAAGGTTCCCAGATCTCACTAAGAGACTTCAGTGCGAGAGAGGGGTATGATGACTCAGTGCTAGAAAAAATCCACAGGAGAATGAAAATAAAAGCAATTACTGAAAGAGTAACTATGAAGGGCCATTTCCCCCAGACGAACATGAGACCCGAGCTTTCCACTGGGGGCTGGAGTTCACCAAGTACACGATGGCTCGTGACCCCATCACCCCCTAGAAACTTCCTCAAGCTGAGCGCCTGTCCTGGGAAAAAGGAATTTCTGTGTCTAACTACCACTGACGTGGAGTCTATTCTGACGCGCTCCAACAAGCCTCCCTCACGATCAGGTACCTGTGGATATCTCCACTGGACTTCTGCCTTCTTAGACATGATGGTCCCTTGAACGCCTGCGGGCCTCACTCTCAAGTTTGCACAACCCCCACACAAGCAGGAGGCCATGTGTTCCCTGCCTGGTGCCTACAAATTCACCCAGGCCAGCAGGCTTGCGTGCCATGCCTCCAGCATCCCTCAGCTTCCAGCTCCTCTGAAGGACTGGTCACAGCAGTTATGATCACTTTTGGATTAAAACCCAGGGGGCGGCACCGCCTGACTGAGCAGCAGGGGACCCAGGGCATGAGTGAGCTGGCAGGCCGGGGCCCAGAGGCTCTCGCGGCAGGGTCTGTGAAGGCAGCACCGGACACATTTTCAATCGGTGTTAAGAACTGCAAGCATTTTCTTGTTGAAAGAAAATCAAATAAATAAACTAAAAAGGGAAAAAGAAAGAAAAAGAGTGACGGAATAATCAAAGAAAACCCTTCAGAGTGGAAGAGTTTCTTTTCTGTAATAAGCTGCTTTTACTTTGTTTCTTTGACTCTCACTCCATTGTTGGAGCCTGATCCTCAAAAGATACCCTAGAGGACTCCCTGAAGTCGGGGTGTCTCAGGTCCATGAGAAATTTGGTGGGAGTGAGAATGTGAGTAGAACCTGCGGGAGAACAGAGTCCAGCTGACTGCTTGAACAACGGTACGTTACAGGAACATGCCAACTCAGGCCCATGTTTTATGCAGCCAATGAGGTGTGAGAAAGCAAGACGCGAGCACGCGCACACGCACACAGGCCTCAAGGACAGGCCTCAAGGACAGCCGGCATGCACAAAGCGGGTGAGGCCACGCTGCGGACGTCAGCTGTCTGCGCAAGGCCTCTCCGTGAATCTGCGGGGGCAAATTTATCTCCCTAGGGTTCCACCCCCCAACAGGGAACTGCAAGTCAGGACCAAAGTCGAAGAGGGAGATTTACACCAAAGCCTGGCTGTGACAGCTTCTGCCCAGGAAAGCTGTATTTGAGCTGAGAATTATCAGACACATGCATGCAACACATACACAAGCAGGGGGCAGAGGGAGCTTTATCACGGGGTCCACGTAAAAAAAGGAGAAAACAATACAGGGAGAAATGGCGACCAGCTGGGGAAGTTCCAGGGAATGGGGAGGGAAGGAGAGGATGTCCAGTCTCCCCACTGAATGGTGGTCTCTAGAAAGGGGGTTGACAGTGCCAGGTCCATCTTGACTCACCCAGGAATGGCCACATAGACTGGTCTGCAGAACCTGCTCACTCTGAGAGCTTAGGGGGCACTGTGACTTGGTTACCCCAAAGGGGAGGTGTAAAACGGACACAGCTCATAGAGATCAGGGGCACGGCCAGGGCAGTATGTGCCGATAGCCTTTTGTCAGTGTCAAGAGGCAGCCCAGGAGGTGCAATCCATTTTGTCAAGGGCAAGATGGGGCAAAAGGAAGGCATCTGGAGTTCACTCTTCCCCTTCCAGCCCTAGAAACTGTGGAAGCTCCTGCAGGCATGAAAAAGGAGTGAAGTCTGCTGCTGCCTTTAAGTCAGCTTAATGAGTTGCTTTCTTTCTTCTGGAAAGGAAATGCCAGAAAGGGTATGGCCGACCTAGAAGTGGTAGGAACTGGAAGGGGAGGCGGGATCCCTTAGCAGAGTCCAGCAGTCAGGCCAGTATGCTTCAGGCAATATCTGCTCGCAGGCTGTGTCTGTCCATCTCCAATGGACAGGTAAAGGAGGGGGCGATAATTTACCTTCCATTCACTGAGCTTCTTCTGGATATGAGGCCCAATGCCAGGAAACAGACAAGTCCCACCTCAGGCCCAGTGCAAGGCTCTAAGTGGGTGTTCTTAACCCCGTTTGGTTGGGTAAGGAAATCGCAGCATGGAGAGGTGGAGCGCTTGCTCAAGGTGACCCACTTGGCAGTGGCCAAGCAGGGACGGGAGTCTGGGTGTGTTGGAGTCTGTGCTCGGACGCTTCCCACCGCTTACAGCTGCCTCTCATCACGAGACACAGTGCAGACACGAGGAAAGAACCCTTTGCCCCTCAGCTGCTGCTGTCCACAAACATGTCTAGAGACTAAGTTTTGCAGGGGCAATGGAGAATCGAAGACAGAATGAAACACCAAAGCATGGAATGGGTCAAAGTGCAATGAAGCAGCCCCTTCCCTCTAGAACACATGCCCCCACTCACCTATTAGCACTTCCCACTTTCCATTGGCTTGGGTCACCTCGTAAGCACAACGCATCTCGTTCAGGCTCACGCCCCCAAGGATGAAAATAATGAGGCGGGGACCACTGCGGTACTCCCCTGGGGCCTTATTCTTATGCCAGTGCCCATAGCGGGCGCTGGGGTGGGGGTGAGAGAGGGAGGGAAGGAGGAGAGAGAGGGAAAGAGAGAGAGAGAGATTAATTATGTTTATCTGCACTGAAGTATTTAGCACTTCATACCTCAATGACTTATTTACACATTCATTCTGTACACCAGTGACCAAAACAGAGTAGTAGCGAGTGTTGGCCGAGCTGAACCGCTGTGCACATTATCAAGGGGTCTGGCTGCCCATGCTGTGAGCTTGTCACTCTCTTGGAAACATGAGGCGACAGGCAGGCTCGAGTTAGCTTTAAAGTCTGGCGTGTTACACCCCCCCCCAGCTTCGCCCCTCGCGGTGGTTGTCAGGCTTCTGCCCTCGAGCGTACAGGTTTCTAGGCTTGTCTGGGACCCTCGGCTGGCAGTGAGCGGTGACGGCGGAGTCAAGGCCCGCCGTCAGGTCGGCACGCTGATTCACGCCCCGAGCACCTCACCGGGCTATGGTCTCCCCTGGCCCCGCGGTGCCGCCCCGAGGAAGACTCAGCCGTGCCCACCGAGAGCTCGCGGTATAACTGGACTGGGTGGGGAGAAGGAAGCAGGTCAGAATCGTGCTACAGAGGAGCTCAGTGCTATCAGGACACACATGGGAGGGCCTTCTAGCATCATCATCCGGGCATCACCGGAGAAGTCTTCCCAGGAGATGTGACACTGAGCTCCTCCTGAAAGACAGGCATTTCAGTGGTGGGGCAGTTCCCCCCACTGGCCCTGAGCTGCTCTTAGTAAGTCTTCACCTCGTCCTCAGAAACAATGAGAAATGGGTTGCTTCCAGGTTAAGAAAATGGGGGAAATAAAACAAAAAGCAAAACAAGGAGAGTCTCTAGTGAAATCTCTGCCCTTCTTCCTAATGACAGCATTAAAAAAAGTCACTTTCTGATCCTGAAGGTGCCAGGGGCACATGGGGTCAACACAGAGAAAATCCTTTGACAGTCTGCCATCGTCAGCCCGCCTGTCTGCGGCACCACCGGGGATTTTGAATTTTACCCCAGTGTTGGCAATCGACATTTGGCCTCCACTGGCATCTAGGGGACGCACAATGCCACAGAGGCCACATGGGCCTGCAGCCTCAGCCCAAGCGAAGGCCTGAAAGTGAGGGCGGGGGCGCCTGGGTGGCTCAGTCCGTTAAGCGTCTGCCTTCGGCTCAGGATCCTGGGATCGAGTCCCGCCTCAGGCTCCCTGCGCAGGGAGCTTCTCCCTCTGACTCTCTCTCTCACCCTCTGTCTCTCATGAATAAATAAATAAAATCTTTAAAAACAAATAAAAGTGAGGGCAGCAGGCTGGGAGGCAAGAGAGATGGCAGGCAAAGCACGAGCAGGAAGATAAGCATGCAGAGTGTTCATCTTGGGAGCTAAATGCTACTCCAGGGCCCTGGCATGCCCTCTTTGGAGCTAGAGATGCTCCTGTTCCAAGCTCAAAGGTTCATTCAGCCTTGACTCTTCTCAGGAGCCACCCCAGGCTCTCGCTGTCAAAGAAAAACAGTAGCACCCTGGCTCAGAGGCTGCCACCTCAGGAAAGGTAAGAGATGCTTCTGTGGGTCAGGGAACAGCCTGGACCACATAGACGAGGGAGGCCAAGAAGAGTCTGCAGGCGAAATACCTTCAGACATCCTCACAGAGCACAGAAGGGAAGGCTTCCCGATGCACGGCAGGAGGAGAAAAAGAGGAAACGCCTTTGAAAACAGACCCTGGAAGATATCATGAGCAACCAAGAAAATACACAGTGTTGGAGAACCCAGGGACAGAAGTATGGATTGCTGTCTACTCACATCTCCAAGCTGAAATATCTGAGCATCACCAGGTACGTGGCAGAAACCCAATAAACCCAAGGCATCCGCACTTCCATCAAGCATGATTCTGAGAAACGCAGCTCTATGCAGACAACATATTCATCCCCTTCAACTGATTAACCAAAAGTGAAAGCAGAATACACTGAGCACCTACTATGTGCCAGGCTCTGTTTTAGCAACTGAGGCTAAAATAGACACACAAATCCCTGCCCTCGCAAGGCTGACATTCTAACTGGGGGAGACTGGCAGTAAGCAAGAGAAACACAAATACTCTACTACATGCTGGTATAATGTATGGAGTGAACAAAAAAAGGAAGGGGGAGAGGAGGTGTTGGGGGGTGGCTATCATTTTTTTTCTTTATTTTCTGTAACACCTTTATTGAGAGGTAATTCACGTTATACGATTCCCTCATTCAGCGTGTACAATGCAGTGGTCTTTGGTATAGTCACAGAACTGTGGACCATCACCAGTCAATTTTAGACCGTTTTCATCACCCCAGAAAGAAAGTCCATACCCATTAGCAGTCACTCCCCATTCCACCACCCCAATGCCTGCCCCCCCTCCCCAGCAATCACTCATCTACTTCCTATCTCTACAGATTTGCCCACTCTGGACATTTCATACAAATGAAATCATGTGACTGGCTTCTTACACCTAGTATAATGTTTCCAAGCTTCACCCATGTTATGGCACAAGTCAGTGCTTCATTCCTTTCTTAGGCTGGATAATATTCTATTGTATGAATACACTATGTTTTGTTTATCCATTTATCTGTTGATGGAAATTTGGGTTATTTCCACTTTTGAGCTATTACGAATAGCACAGCTAGGAACACTGGTGTAATGTTAAAAAGGATAGTTAGGGAAGGTGGAGGAGATAAGGGGCAAGCCACACAGATATACTGGGGACAGATCATTTCAGGCAGAGGGAAAAGCAAGTGCAAAGGTCCTGAGGCAGAAGTAAGCCTGACATTGCAAAGAAGGAAGCTAATGAGGCAGAAATGGAGAGAACAAAGGGAGGAGCAAGGAATGAGAGTGGTGGGAAGCCGGAGGGTGAAGGGCCTGCACTCTGGCTGTGATGAGAAGCGGTGGGAGGGTTCTTGTCGATACTGCTGCTTCGTAACAGGACCACCCAACAACCAACCAGAGATGGGCCCACTTCTCCCACTCACTGGCTCAGGGTTCTCACTCACCTGACTGCGGTGGTACTAAAGGAAGCAGAGGAGCGAGTAGAGATGTAAGGGTAGTGCTTGGTATCAAGTTTGTCTTCAATTGTGTCCTGGAAAGAAAAGAGACAGATATTGGGCTTTTGCCATTTGTTTGAGAAGGGCCAACAGAACCAAGGCAAGATGGTTCAAAGAACAAGTCACTTAGCACAGTGACATGGCCAAGTTCGCAACAACCAGCATCCCCCCGGCCTGCTGCCCGCTCTAGGTGCCTAGCACGGTGCTCCACAGGGACCAGACGCCCTACGACTGGCTGGTGTACGGAGATCAGTCTGCAGGGCTGCTTCTTTAAAAGTTAAAAAAAAAAAAAACAAACAAAAAACTGCAATGGGGCACCTAGCTGGCTCAGCCCGAAGAGCACGCGACTCTTGATCTTGGGGTCCTGAGTCCAAGCCCCACGCTGGGTATAGCGATGACTAAAAAAAAAAAAACTTTAACAAGACTGCGTTCATTTTTCTTGCTTCCCTTCTAATTTGTTTTTTCTTTTTCTTCTACATTCTACGTGAGGTTATAAATGTTGCATTCTGTCCAATAAATTCCTGACACTTGCCATCAGTCTTGGAGAAACTAGGCATAGGCACAGTGTCTCAGGCAAGACAAGACCTTCCACCTTCAGTTTCCCAAGGGTCTAATTATCCAGGGGGCGGATTCCAGCTATGCCCCTCCTGCTGTCTAGAACTCCTCCTAATAGCTACCATGGGAAGCCTACACACACACACACACACACACACACACACACACACACACACACACACACACACACACACACCCGCCCGCGCACGGTTCTTCAGGGGGAGGGGGAGGGGGGCAGGAAAAGGGAGCAGAGAACAAAGGAGCAAAGGAGATAGGGGGTGGGCTTTAATTACATTACAAAGAAATGTAACCGGTTCCTAGATGTTCATGTTCACCCATCCTTTTGGTTTGTGGGTTTTAAAAACAGGAAGTTGACTCACTATATATATTTAAAGTATACTTATTTTAATAAGTCCGCAGGACTTATTAAAACGGACTGCTTGAACTGACAAAGGAATTCTGGGAAAGTCCCCTCATTGTCAGGACCCCAGTCTTGTCCACCAATGGAGAGCAGGAGCTGGACAAGGTAGCTCCAAGACCCACCCTGAAGGTCCAGTGGGGCAGGATTCTAAGCGGGGTTTCTTGAGCTACAAGCAGAGAGCAGAGAGACACCTCACATTCACAGATATGAGAACACCTACTATGTCCAAGGCACAGTGCCAGAGGACACATGAGTTGAGGGCAGAAGTCAAGGTATAAAAAGCTGACTCCACACACTGAACAGACACGTGTATGTGAAGGGCATCCCCGACACACTACAGGAGTCTGGGGCAGCCTCTTCGGTGCTGGGAGGTCAGACAGGGGCAGTGTGTGGGAACCGTCAGACCTGATGGGGACCTTGAAGGAAGGCAGGGCTCAGAAGTGGAAAGGGAGAGCACCGCAGGCAAGGGATGGATGTGAACAGGAGAGCAGAGGCAGAAACATGCCTGGCAGGGTCCCTGACTGACGGGGTGTCTTAGGGAGGGACTGGCTCGGGTCACATCCCAAAGGCCCCTCCACACACACCCGCACCCTCAGAGTGGCGCTCGTTACTCATCTGACCCTTAGGCGCTAGATGTGTTTGGTCCTTTGGATACAGCACCATCGAGGGGTATCTACACTGGGGCTATGTCATATAGATCGTGGGGGTCTGCATTTGGTGGCCTCTGGGGACAGCTCTCCCTAAACCCTCAGGACAAGGCTATGGGGCCTAGAAGAGCCCTGAGACTGGATACAAATCCTCTGGGACAGATAACCCCAGGCTATCACCACCAGCCCACAGCAGGTGAAGCCGGAGGCCTCTGGGCCTGTAGGCAAAGAGCCCCAGGCCCTGGCTGTCCCCCACACACCCTCACAGCCGTCTCTCACTGACCTCCATGATGTCTTTAATGATTGGGGTCCACCGCGAGAGCTGGTAGGTCTGCTCGCTGATGCGCTCCTTCCGCTCTGGCTTGCTCCTGCGGCGCAGTGTGGACTGAGCGCAAACACATGTGACATTAGATGGAGTCAGGGGTCATCTGGGCCCCTGCGACTCTGCTGGCCCTTGGAAATCGCTCCTGAGGACTCCCTTCAGAGAGTCAGCACTGGCAGAGTACGAAGTGGGAGGGGTTTTCCTGGAAAAGTCCAGCGTGTGCCCCTTGGGCTTTCGCCCAAGAACCTGGAGCAAACTTGGTTCTTTAAAGCCATGAAAATGGCAAATGTGGGTCAAACATATAAGTGTCATTCAAAAAACTCCTGGTAGTGGGGTCCCTCGGTGGCTCAGTCAAGCGTCTGACTCTTGGTTTCAGCGCAGGTCATGATCTCAGGGTCATGGGATTAAGGCCTGCGTCGGGCTCTGTGCTCAGTGGGGAGTCTGCTTGAGATTCCCTCTCCTGGGACACCTGGGTGGCTCAATCAGTTAGGCGTCTACCTTTGACTCAGGTCTTGATCCCAGGGTCCTGGGATCAAGTCCCATATCGGGCTCCTTGCTCAATGGTGGGCCTGCTTCTCCCTCTGCCTGCCACTCCCTCAGCTTGTGTGCTCGCTTGCTCTCTCTCTCTGACAAATAAAATCTTAAAAAAAAAAGAGAGAGAGAGAGAGAGATTCCCTCTCCTACTCCCTCCCCCTCTGCCCCTCCCCCCACTGGTGCATGCATTCTCTCTCTCTCCCCATCTCTCTAAAGTAAATAAATAAAATCTTAAAAAAAAAAAAAAATCCTGGTAGTTAAAAACATAGTTTGCTTCAATTATAGGAGAAAAGACTGTTTTGGGTAGGACTTGGTCTTTGATTTTGCTTTGACAGTCTGGGTGCATGAGTAAACCATCTCCATTCCCATTTGGGTGCCTCTTGTGAAAAAGGGTCTAAAAACACCAAACTACCTCCAGTTCTAGGTCTCTGGTCTGGGCTCAAGGACAAAGTTTTTGACTCTAAGATTCCAAAAGAAGTACATTTCCAACTCCAGCTTTATAGCACCCTTGTGTGAACAACTCCCCATAGGAAGAAAGTATAGAGTGAGGTTCCCAGCAGAGAGATCTGAAGAGTGCTTGGGCCTCTTCCTTGAGTTCTGGAGACCCCCGACCCCCAGCCTCCTCTAGAGGGTGCAGTGTGGTCGGGCTTCCCAGACACCCTGCCCTGGCCTGGTTCTGAATCATCACCAGTGAAGAACCAAGTGGCAAACCTGCTTGATGCTAACTAAGCATTGTGCTCTCACCCTCAGAGAAGATGCTGGACCTGGGTGTGCAAAAGTAGACCAGACTGACCTCAAGACACAGATAATGAAGCTGGCGTGACTCCTGTTTGAGGCTGGTGCAGACACAGCTCAGCTTTAATGACTCTGTGCACATCTTGGTTCTGGGAGTAACACTTCTATTTTATTATATCTCTATACCTTTATTCCTCCAATTTTATGTTTTTTCTTTCTCAATGTTGAGTGTATGTATCATAAGCCACCTTAAGTAAATCAGGAGAAAAGATAAGACACGCCAGCTTCTCTTCTGCCTCTCCCTCCCCATATGCAAGGCTGGCCCCTTACATCAGTGACAATGGGCACCCCCAGGTGCGCCATGTTGGTGATGATCTCGCTGTCCTCTGGGGGGATCTGGGCGTGCTGGATCAGTTTATTCAGGTTCTCCTCAGTGATGCCTGTGAGAACAAAACCCCTGGTCACCACACCCAACCACCATGCATCACACACTCAGAAGCAGAACCAGTCGCCTGAGGGGGGACAGTGTCCCTTCTCAGGGTTAGTAGAAATGAATCTTCACCACATCAACTTTACTGTAAGATGAGGACAAAATCAGCATTTCGATTCCACTCTAGCCACTCTGTCCCAGGCTTTGACCATCAGCAACTGCCCCATTATGGTCTATATTTCCACCCATCTCCTGCTTCTCAGCCATCCCTGCCCACCCCCACCCACATCGAAGTCAACAGTCTCAGTGTCCATCTCCTGCACAATGGACACTTATGGGCAACTATAATGCGGGTAAAAATCAGTTATTTAAAGGCAGAGTTACCAATGTGATGCAAGTATCTGGCAGACATGCTCTCACAAACTGGCTTTGCAGTCAGTGGCCTCTCCCCGCTCCCACCCGTCCTCTTCCAGAGACGCCACACCTTTATTACCTCTAGAATTAATTGCCTGTAGTTGCAACACATTTGCTTACATTTCCCCAAATGTAAAGAGCCCCTGGGATCTCCGTATTAAATATCCTTTCCTGGGCGCCTGGGTGACTCAGTCATTAGGCGTCTGCCTTCGGCTCAGGTCATGATCCCAGGGTCCTGGGATCGAGCCCCGCATCGGGCTCCCTGCTCGGCGGGAAGCCTGTTTCTCCCTCTCCCACTCCCCCTGCTTGTGTTCCCTCTCTCTGTCAAATAAATAAATAAATCTTAAAAAAAAAAATATCTTTTCCATGTCTCCTAAACACTTTTCCACTTTGTCTTCTTTCTCCCACCTGCCTCATTTGCCCAAGGAAGGGCCTCTCCCCTCTTCTCTATCCCACCATTCCTACCATTCTTCAAAAAGATGTAGAGAAGGATGATGCGGATTTTGTCGTAAGTGCTGACATTTGCATCCAGCAGAATGGGGACGATGGCTCTCATGGGGTCCTTGATCTTCTCCCCTTCAGCATCCGTGCCCATGGCCAGGTCCTGCAGAAAACACACCACACTGGCCCCATTCCTGGCGACGGTCTGGATGGATGGGAACTACTAGACAACTGGTGGTCCATAAATGGGATTTGTCGCTTGGCTGGGGAAGGTCCTATGCAGGGGCTTCTGCTCTCACAAGGCCCCGTAATCAGCACTGGTGTCATCCGCATTGTTTTATATGGCGTCAGTGAGAAGTGATGACAGCCCCAGGGTTCACTTTGCAAAAACAGAAACCACCATGATTTTTTTGCCATCTTGTTTGAAGGTAGGCAGCTCCCTCCGGGTGAGTGCCTGTGTACCTGCGCTGACTCGGGTCAAGACTCAATCCTGGTGGGGCCTCTAGAGGTACAAAGCCCTGTTGAGGGATCCGGGCTGAAAGGGTTGCCTGCCCACACATGCAGAGCTTTGGCATTTTAAGGGGCCACTGCCTGGCTAGACTCTTCCCATGTGCTCCCCCTTGGTGTGGAAGGACATGTTTTTTGAGTTTTGAGCTACTGTATGTTTTTGACCTGTTTTTAATCTTCCAACCACTTTCAGGGCGAGGAGAAAAACAAGGGAAATCCAACCCAGGGAGATGAAGGAGGAGAGAGGGGCTGGCAAAAGAGGGAGGATGAGAGAGAGCACAGTGACGGCCCCTGCTTCATGACTCAGGCAAGAGTCACATCCACTGTAGAGAGACAGAGAAGGCCGCACATCAGCCTCAGGAAACCATGAACCGTTCACTCTGTTCTCAGAGACCAATGGCTGCAACCCTCCCTGGAGCCCAGACAGGGCTCGCCTGAAGGTTCCCTCCTCTAAAGACCCCATGAGTCCATAACCATCATGGTCTCGAGTTCGTGGTCTGTCCAGGTCGAGGAAGGTGGGTGCCCCCAGACCCCTTCACCTCTCAGAGCCACCACCATCCTCAACAGACTTTTGTGCAGTGGGACCTGAGTCTAATACTCTCTAAAGGTCCAATTAAATGTAACGAGTTCAACAAATACTATGGAGCACTTCTGAAAAAATGTACGCTTCCAAGGATTCATCCTGACTGCATTTTTACTGATATAGGGATGCCCTATTTTCCAGACAGTCCAGTTCTTTTGGAGAGGATGCCCTGTGCTTGCCAAGATCGCCCATGAAACTGATGGACTTCTGCAGGGTCACTTCCCCTTGGAAGAGCGTCACTGAATCGGGACAAGTCTGACAAACCCAAGCTGGCCTGTCACATCACGCTGGAAGATGTAAATCTTAGCTTCACACTGAGAACCTGAGCCGTTCTTTCTCACCGCAGCTTCACACTCGCTTAATGCCCTCCCTTGCCTTGGAAGCTGACCCTAGCTGAGGAATGTTCTCACACTTGGAGAATGGAGGGCCAGGATTAGTGACTCCACACACCACTCCTGGAAAATGTGGCAGCATTGTTATTTCCTTTTGCAGATGAGGAAAATAAAGCAGAAATAGGCACATCAAACAAATCAGTGACAGAGCAGAATTCAAATCCCAAACTGCTGACTTTCAGTCCTAATCGTGATCAGGGAGGCTGTGGGTGAGTTTCTGACATGCTACTGCACTAGCTTTTCTCAGCATCTAGGTCTCCAAAGCTAGTGTGGCGACAGCAGGAGAAAAACACACTCAGAATATAAAACTCAGCCAGCCTTGTCAGTGTAGGGCTCAGAGATCCATATATCTCTCTTCAGACATTCCAAGGAGCCAGTAGAAAGTCAGACATGCAAAATCCAAATGACACAGCATTCCAGACCAATCTAGTCCCTACCATTGAGAGTGGAAGTGCATTGATTGGCTCCAGAGTTGAGACAACGTGATCTAGTAGACTTCTATATCCTATGATTCTGCGGGATGTTCAAGGTCAGATGTTACAATTCAGCTGGATCAATGGGCATGGCAGAAAGAGAAGGAAAAGGTCCTACCTGTTCCACTCGGCAGAGTTTATCCACGGTGCCTTGGTAATGCTTCATGCAGTCTTCGGCCAGGTGCAGGTGAGTCGAATACTGGGAAAAAGCAGAGAGTGTGTGATCAAGAAATCACTCACTCACAAGAAATCACTCATGCAACATCTACTGAGCTCCTACTATGTATAAACACTATGCAGTGCAAAAAGGAGATTCCAGCCTCATAAAGGAGATAAAACATGCATTCCAGCAGGAACACAAACATCATGACAGAAAATTCTGTGTGTCAAAAGAGAGGGACAAATTGCATTCCTAAAGGAGGCAAGTGGAAGGAGGAATCCTTTATGGGGGTAGGGTGGTACAATGGTTCTACAATGTATCCACGAATTCTTTGACACCCCTCCTTCTAGGAGGTGGAGCTTAATTCCCCCCTCCTCGAGTGTTGGTTGGATTCAGTGACTCGCTTCTAACAGTGTGGAGGACATGACGTAGGACATCCCAGGTCAGGACAGAAAAGGCACTGTGACTTCCTCCTGGCTCTCTCCCTCAGGTCACTCACTCTGGAGGAGGCCAGCTGCCATGTCATGAGCACATTCAAACAGCCCAGGGGAGAGGCTCATGAGGTGAGGAATTGAAGGATAAAGAGAGAAAAGATGAAGAGGAGAAAAGAAAGTCATAGGAAATAAGTTATCCAGCCTTTCAGCTTTTCCTAATAAAACTGGAAGTTGATTAAAAACTTGTGGATTTCAATGTATCAGTCAGTGCAGTGGGGCTCTGAGAGGTCTTACTGCAACTGTTTATACTCAAGATTCAAACCCATCATTTGGGATGGTCGTACCTTGCTGAGCTCTTTCTGGTACTGGGGCATCTTCTTCAGCATCTGGGACAGGTCCCGCATGGTAGTCTACAAGGGTAAGGAAAACATATGGTCTCACTCCAATGGCCCTGACCTAGGAGGCTTTGCAAGGGTGGTGGGCACAGGGCAGGACAGGAGCCAGCACCAGACTTCCAAGTGCATGCTCAGAAACTCTCGAATCTGTTAAGCCCAAGATCACTGTGGGTTTAGATTCCCAGGCCTCTGGTTCAAAAAATTATTGATCCAAATACCATAACTGTCTTATAGGTGGGGAAGTGAACTCCAGAGGGTAGCAATTATGTTTTATTTATTGGACTAGAAAGTTACTGAGAGCATAATTCTTGCCAGGAAAGAGCAATTTTTCTTCCCCGTGCTGCCTTTCTGCATACTCAGCTCAAGCAGTCTTGAAATTGAGTTCACATTTCATCCCAGCAGAAAGGCTACAGTTGTGTAGACAGGTAGAAAGAAGGAAGAAGCTGGGAAACGGCTGGGATGTGCATCCTGACAGGTGAAAGAGGTCTGTTTACTTGCTAACTGTGTGACCCACCTAATTCCACTCTTATCCAACAAAAATTTATTGAATTACTACTATATACCAGGTGAGGTGCTGGAGATACAAGATCAGAACAAACAAACAAAAAAGAGAGCTTCTTGCCTTTTTGTGGAGCTACCATCTAGCAGAGGAGCCATTCCGACTGAGATGATTAGTGTTCTTCGGAAAATCACAAGTGTGGATGCAGAGGTGCAGAGAGGCACCTCACTAGTCTGGGGGGGGGTTGTGGTAGGGAAGGTTTCCCTGAGAAAATGATGCCTGAGCCAAAGGACCAGGACTTCACAAGGCAAGGCCCAGGCAAGGAACTCAGGCAAGGTGGTGGGTACAAGGTGGTGGGTACAAGCGGGTAGGGGGCAGACCTGAGAGTCTGGGCAGCCTGATGGCCTGGTGCTATAAGGTGTGTCCATGAGTGAGTGAGACTTGATTCTACTGGGAACAGAGTCACCAAATGGTTTTAAGCAAGCTTAAAATACAGTCAGAGCTGTATTTGCCTTGACCACGATGGGTAAACCACCTCTGGTGAACCCATGTCAGGGTAAGGAGAGGACCAGGCAAGTTATGAATTCTAATTCCACCACAAGCTAAAAAAGGTTTCACAGTTCTTCTGGCTTAAACTGAATTATGATCTAAAACAGTAAATATTAATCTTCAGGGTAACAAAATGAAGATCTCTATAAACATCAAAAGATGAGGGCTCCGATCTCAATCTTGAATGCAAAAATAAGACAAAATGATATCAGATGAAGAGGTGACAATAACCCCCTAACTCACTAGTCCTGTGCCATGGAGGTACCCTGCTGACCAGCTCTCAGAAAGAAGACAGGGATTAGCCTAAAGGACATTGGAGCTCTAGTATGCATTTACCTTCTCTCCAGTATTCATTCTCTTGCTGGAAGAAAAATCTTTCAGAGAACGGGTGACTTCCCTAGAAGACAGAAGGAGGCAGCTAAGTTTCACAGCAACGCCTTGGGCCTCCATGTGGATGCTACAGAAGTGGTGCGAGATTCTTCCTTTAGGAATATGTGGCAGGTTTTCCTGCCAGTAAGGTATGCATTTAAAGTGATTTTTGAAGAAGAGAGAGAGGGATACATCATTTTCCTAACTAATATTCTAAACCAGGGTCTCCAGAGGGGGGTGTACGGGATGATTGGAGAGAAGAATTTATTAGTACATCTATTTATGTTTACTTTACTCCATCCTTAAATTTATGCTTTTGTATATACTGTAAAACATACATATTACTACAATTAACTACATAGTTAATTCATAAATAAACTTGCATATTGGAAATGTGAAGCAACATTTTCCTAAGGTTGAGTGATCCGAAAAGTTTGGGGCCACTTTTCTGAACAACTCAACTATCCAAGACTGTGTTATTTTCCCACTCTTCCTTGTGAACTTACTGAGGATATCACCAACTCAATGTAGCAGACAGAATGTCTTTCTGCAAGGGGCACCTGGGTGGCTCAGTCGTTAAGTGTCTGCCTTTGGCTCAGGTCGTGATCCCAGGGTCCTGGGATTGAGCCCCGCATTGGGCTCCCTGCTCGGCGGGAAGCCTGCTTCTCCCTCTCCCACTCCCCCTGCTTGTGTTCCCTCTCTCGCTGTGTCTCTGTCAAATAAATAAATAAAATCTTTAAAAAAAAAAAAAAAAGAATGTCCTTCTGCAAAAGCAGAATTTTTATCTATAGCTTAAAGGTCTTAGAAAAACATTCAGGTGTTAGGGGCACCTGAGTGGCTCAGTTGGTTAAGCATCTGCCTTTGGCTCGGGTCATGGTCTTGGGGGTCCTGGGGTCAAGCCCTGGTGCCAGTCTGGTGGGGCTCCCTGCTCAGCAGGGAGTCTGCTTCTCCCTCTGCCTCTGCCCCTCCCCCCCGACTGTGCACTCTCTCTCTCAAATAAATAAACAAAATCTAAAAAAAAAAAAAAAAAAATTCGGGGTGCCTGGGTGGCTCAGTCGTTAAGCGTCTGCCTTCAGCTCAGGTCATGATCCGGGGTCCTGGGATCAAGCCCCACATTGGGCTTCCTGCTCAACGGGAAGCCTGCTTCTCCCTCTCCCACTCCCCCTGCTTGTGTTCCCTCTCTCACTGTCTCTCTCTCTGTCAAATAAATAAAAAGATCTTTAAAAAAAAAAAGAAAGAAAGGGGCGCCTTTCGTCTGCCTTCGGCTCAGGTTATGGTCCCAGGGTCCTAGGATCAAGCCCTGCATCGGGCTCCCTGCTCGGTGGGGAGCCTGCTTTTCCCTCTCCCATTCCCCTGCTTGTGTTCCCTCTCTCGCTGTGTCTCTATCAAATAAATAAATGAAATCTTAAAAAAAAAAAAAATTCAGGTGTTAGAAACATTTTGAAACATCTTCAGAGCAAGGTACGGGTTCTGTATATACACATTAGCTCTTGCTTGGAAATTTTAGGGATGACAGCAGCGGAAGAAGATGACACACCGGCTATATAAAAGAAAATCGAATTGATGCAGTGTAATCTGGATCTTTCAATGGAAGGAACTGGCTTTATTTATTTATTTATTTTTAAGTAGGCTTTATGTCTAACGTGGGGCTTGAACTCACGACCCTTAGATCAAGAGTTGCGTGTTCTACCGACTGAGCCAGCCAGACGCCCCAGGCACTGGCTTTAAACATTTAGTGTTTACAAAGCATTTCCTGAGAGCTACGGATGTGTTCTAAAAATACTAAGAGCTACCTGAACACAGTGGATTTTCTCACTTGGCGAAGTTGGTGTCACTCGCGCTGAGATTAGAAGGGCTTCATCATCACTGGTTATCATGTGGGTGAATCCATCCACTGAGCAGCTCTGTGCAAGCTGCCCAGAGTGTGCACATGAGCAACTGCCATCTGGAGAAAGGGTTTTGCCTGCACTCTGGGGCGAGCCCTGGAGCTGGGGCGGCGGGGTGGCCGGGGTCCCTGGGGAGGGGCGGAGGCAAGGGGCTCTTACTGGGACACTTCCGCGATGTGCTTGTGGCGCAGTGCTATCCAGAGGTCGTCATCCTCGTCCAGGAGCACCTCCTTCACCCGTGCCTCTCCAATGCCACTTGTCTCGTACCTGGAGAGGAGACATCCCCATGAAATTCATCCAGCCCCCTCCGATTTGCAACAGACGAGAGCCTACGGTCTCGGCCATCTGAGGGGTCACTGTGTGACTGGTGTGCTGGATCAGCACCTGACACAGCAGCAGTTTCTCGGGCAGGGAGAGACCCAGAGTCAATGTTTTAAAATCTGCAGGGTCGGCCGGTATGTGCTCAAGTCAGGATACAGGTGGGTTCAGAGCTACTTGTAAGGGAAAATCAGAGATCACGCTTGCTCCTTCCTGGGAAGGACCAGGATACCATCCTCAAACATGTGGTACCTAAATTTTCAGTTTTAAAATCAGGTACCTGCAACAGGTCCTCAGCATATTTTTACATGTGAAATCACGAACACCTAAGGGAAAGCAAGAATTACAAGTACCAACAGGGAGGAAAACTGACATTCAGTCACATTTTTAGAACCTTAGTTTTGAAACCACATGAGCACAATACAGTCTGTTTCCAAAAAAAGAAAAATTAGTTTTTAGAAACTGAGTTTTGGGTGATTGTTACCAAGAAAAATGTTGTTTATAATGAAGAAAACAGCTCCTTTGCAAATAAAGTTCAGTTAAGAAACTTCTGTTGATACATTTTATGATATTTCATGACCTATAAAGAAGAAGTTTTAACTCTGAATAAGATATGCATACATGTGGGGGCACAGACACACACATCCACACACCTCAAGCAGGCTCTGAGCTGAGGTGACATGAGCCGTGAACTAAAGATCTAAAGTTCTTGTTCTCCCCCAAAGGCGCACGAGCTCCTGGCTGCTAATGCCACATAGATTTGGGAACTCACAGAAAAGCTTGCAGGCTCATTAGCAAGACTATCAATGCACCTGCCTTCCCTAGGATGAAAGACATCCTTTTTCTCAGGTTAGAGGTGCATCTGGTTTGCTTGCAAAGCCGTACTGGGTCTGTACACTTACTTGTATACATCATTTTCAATGGGCAGCAGGTCATAGCTCATAGCCTGAAAAGTCAGTTCATGAAGCACGGGGGAGCTGGGGTCGAAGCCGCGGTCCAGGATCAGGAGCTGGGAGCGCGCCTTGTCTGGGCCCTGGAAGGACAGACACAGGGAAGGCTTTCACAAGCCACCCATACAACTCCAGTCTCTCCCACTGGTGCAGCTGCCCCTCCTGTAAAAGCAGCCCCAGGAAGTGACCTCTGAGATAAAACCTGCTAAAAGAGCACTGACTAGTCCCATTTGCTGCTTGACAGGAACACCAGTAAACACCATGCAAAAATCCAGTATGCCTATTTCCTAATGAGGGTCCTTTAAAGTAGATCCAAAACTGTGGCTGGGGTCCAGAGTGAGTTTATGAAGGAGAGCACCACCTGGGTTTGCTTATAAATAGGGTGACCCACCATCCAGTCTGCCTGGGACCCAGGGGGTTCCCAGGACCCGGGACTTTCAGTTTTAAAATTATGATAGTGATAGAACAGTTCTGTCCTGATTGCAGTGGGGGTTATGTGAATCTCTACATGTGATGAAATTGCACAGAACCATCCACACATGTGAGCACACGTACAAACTAGTCAAATGTGATTAAGGGCTGGAGTCTGTGCCAATATCAATTTTCTGGTTTTGATACTGCACTTACGATGGAGGGTGTTCCCAGGACACGGGACTTTCAGTGCTAACCCTGGGCAAGTCCCAGCAAACAGACACAGGTTGGGCACCCTACACGGAGCAGAATCTGTATCCCCCCCACCCAATGCTTGAGCATCTCACTGAAGGCCAGTGTGTAGGACAGTGGCACCCATGCACACTCTGGGAGCGACAGAACCCAGCTGTCCCCAGGACTGCCATACAAACACTGTGGTCACTTGGCGAGAGAGCCACGTGCACCAAGTCCAGACTTACCTCGCCCATTGTTGGGTCATCGGCTTTGTAGGCATCGAGCTTGTCCTGGATTAGCTGAGCCAGCAAAGCATTGTCCTTGTATTCCCTGACAAAGGAGGAGTGACAACAGGGTGAACTGGCCATGCACCCACTGACGGCACTGACTGTCCTCAGGGTGGAAGGCAGGAAGTGCAAGGAGGGTCAGGGGAGATAAGCTTCACCTGTATTGTTCTTTTACACTGAGGATATATTCATGTATTACACATACAATTTAAAATGACAAATAAAACGCTTTGCCCAGTGCCTAGAACATAAATGATTTTCTAGTTCCTTCAAAAAAAAAAAATCCAGGGGCACCTGGTTGGCTCAGTTGTTAAGCATCTGCCTTCAGCTCAGGTCATGATCCCAGGGTCCTGGGATCGAGCCCCACATCGGGCTCCCTGCTCTGCGGGAAGCCTGCTTCTCCCTCTCGCACTCCCCTTGCTTGTTCCCTCTCTCGCTGTGCCTCTCTCTGTCAAATAAATAAAAATCTTAAAAAAAAAAAATCCAAATGGATATAGAGGCAGTCTTTCCCACTGGCTTCAGAAAAACCACCACACTTCAACAGAGGGTCCTGGTCATCCACTCTCCTCCCGTGATCAGGTTGTCTGAGCCTCACCCACCTGATTCTCACTTCCCTCAATTCAAATTCCCTTGGGTCTTGTTTTGTGTTGCTCGCAGGTGACACTTCTCCTGGCAGAGCCAGAAAGATGTAAGTGAGAGCTGGTGGACCTTTCCCCTTGGCCAGGCCTGACAGCACTTCCTGGGGCTCCTCCCAACTGTATAGAGTGTGTGGCTGCTGCCTGTCACCTGGCCAGGCTCAGTGCTGAAGCAGCTCCGTTCCCATTCCACCCCCTCCACAAATGAACTCCAGGCTCCCCCGACCCTGTCAGGAGATATGGCCTGGCCCCCATTTCTTAATTTCCACCAGGCTTTTGTCAGGGAATACCAATAATAGAGGGAGGGGCTTTTCCATGGCTGCACATTCCAGCAGACAAGGAGTCAGTAAGGACAGGCCGCCACGATGGTCCTTGGCACCGCCAGTTCAGGCCCTTCGCTCCCCCTGCAGCGGCCACCCCCCTGGGTCTCCCTGCCTCACTGCTGCTCTCACTCTCCTGTGCAAATTCCCCCAGAGGTCCCCACTGATAACCACTAAATGACATCATCCCAAGCCTGGCCTCCAGGGCCTCCAGGAATGGCTTCAGAGTTGCCCCACTGAGTTGCCCTCCAGAGACGCCCCACAGCCCTCCACAGTCACTCTGCCAGAATGCCAATCCTCCTCAAATTTGCCCTTTGCTTTCCCAACTCCAAACTTCCGTTCATCCCAACGGCAAGAGCCAACTGTCCACACAAAGTACTCTGTGCTCCTCATTGGTCTACTGAAATCCGAAACTGCCCTTTAAGACCTTGTTCAAATGTCACCTCTGGTCTGAAGCCCTTCTTGACCCCCTCAGCTCAAAGGGCCCTCTCCCAACTCTGGATGTCCAGGCCCTTGTCCTGTGCTCAGGCACTGGCCTCGCAGGCCCTGTAGTTTAGGTGTGCACACCTTATGCACACAGGTGTCGGGATGCGTGTTACCTACCCTTCTAGATCAAGGGCTTCTAAGCGCGGGGCTGTGTCTTCGAGATAAGTACTCTCTCCCCAGCACCAAGCACACAGCAGATAAGTAGTAAGTGAATGACTTTATAAAATCTAGGGAATATGTCCTTTGGAGAATTATCCTTGTATTTTTTCTTACTCCAGAACACCTTCTACAAAGACGGTATTTGTTTTGAAAGGTTAGAAAGAGCTAAAAAACCACAGGAAGCCTGGATTGTGGTTACACAGGGGTTCACATTTAGCTGTTCAGTAATTGAATATATATATTTCATGCCCTTTTCTGGATGCATTATATTACATTTCACAATAAAATTTAGAGACTATCAAAAACATTGGAAGAACGATTATAAATGCAAGATACTCAAATCTTGACCCTCTTGAGGCAAGTGCCAGAGGAATCTCAAGAGAAAAGGAAGCTACACGCCCGGTGGGCACATGGAGGCCGCTGAAGGCAGACTGGATGCTGCCTTACCCCCGGTACCGCACAGCTGGGTACTCCTTCAGGGTGGCACACAGAGTTGCAATCTGCTCTGCCAGGCGCTCCAGTATAGGATTCTTCATCTGAGCCTTGTGGGGACTGTAGAAGCTCTGGAAAGAGTCTGCAGAGTCCAAGGAATACACCTGAGAAGGACAAGAAACAAGAAAAAAAGTTATATATCATGTTTGCATCCAGAAGGGTGAACGGCTGGGAGTTTTCTCCAACCTTGGTAGTGAGTCTATAAACATATTCTCATTTATTCCACAAATATGTGCTGGGTGTCTGCTGCAGGCCGGGCATTGTGCTAAACACTTGGGAACTATCAGTGACCAAAACACGACTGTCCTCGAGGAGTGTGCAATCTTACAAAAGAATAACATAACCATAAACAATAAGCATAATGAAAAGTAAACTGTATGATATGTGAGAAACTGGTTTAAGTGTATGAGAACATGACAGAGCAGGGAAAGAATGCCTGGAGGGCCGCCGGGAGGGAGGACAGCAGGCCTCCTTGAGAAGGTGATGTACAGCAAGGGCTTGAAGGAGGTGAGGAGTTTCTCACCAGCAGGAGACTTCCACATGGAGGCAATAGCTAGCGCCAAGGCCCTGGGGCAGGCACGTGCTCAGAGTGTCTGATGAACAATGAGGAGGCCAGAAGAAGAACAGGAGAGGAGATTAGTATAAGACCTTCTAGGCCATTATGAGTTTAGGTTTTTATAAGTAAGGGACAGGCTGGAAATCATCTGTGACGGGGGCAGATAAAGGAGCTTTTTATGGATTTGATAATTTCCTATCCTCAGTAATACACTTCAGTATTTTTCTTCTTATTCTAGAAGTTTAAAATTTCCTCTTAAATTACCTAGTCTATCAGCTATCAGTAATTTCTCAGAATCTCACTTTTGTCAACTACCTTGATCTTCTAGAAAACCTGTGGTTAAAAAAAAAGTTTATTACTTTTTAAAAATATATGAAATGTAATCTGGTTGAATATACTAAAGTTGTGTTTTGTTAAATCCAGGTAGGCTCATACAGAGAAAAAAATTCCTGCCTTTAAGCTGGAAACAGGCCTGACGTTAAGTGCTAAGGGAAAGACACTGTCTTTAAGTGTTCACACTGTATGTTCTCCATCCCTCCTTACCCAAGAACAGGTCACTCTCTGATGTCTAGAAGCTGATCTATAAAGATGCCATAAGCCACAGTCAACTTTTACAAAATACCTAAGAGTTCTGTTAGTTTTGTTTCTTATTTGCCAGGAGAAGACATGTTAACCGATCTTACAAAATGAAGATATAAATTTTGTATGCTCTCTCACAATCAGCTTCACCTTTACTGGCTTAACAGCCTAGTTTTTTTCCCAAGGGGAGAGGTTTGTCGCCACGCTCCAGCATCTGAAGTGTTAACAGCCACTGACGAAGGCTACCATCTGCTCCTCCAGCAGAGCGTGAGGGAGGTGATCTCTGCACAAAACCAGTCTCCCATGCAGCAGATGGGTGTTGTCTGATCCCTTGCCCTGCTCTCCTTCCCTGCTCTTTCTGGACTGGCTACCTTTGGTTATTCAAGGAGTCAGCCAGTAGGAGCGAACACTGTGAGCAAGGATGAAATGCACACAAAGAAAGGCGTGAGGGCTTTAAAAAAAAAAAAAAAAAAAGTCAGAAATAACCAGAGAGTAAGATGAGGGCCTCAGGCAGACCCGTAAGGAACACTTGTTTCCATTCCATCAACGTCCACTTACGACAGGTCATTCGGCAATTCAGAATACGATGTCTTCCTCCCCCACTCTGCTTACTGCACCCCTGTCAGGACCTCCCAGAGCTCCTGATGGAGCAGCGAGGATGCAAACTTTCTACACACTCCCCACTCAGCCTCACCTGGGACTCGTAGGGGAGAAATGCAATGTTGATTTCCGTCAGAGTTTTGATGACTTTGGCTGCCCGAGATTTCACCAGCTCATTAAACAGGGCATCTGGACAAGCTGCAAGAAGGACAAAAGACAGCAAGTTTTCCCATCCATTTCAACAGATGCACACATCTGGGGGATTTTCTATTTTATTAGGATTTTAAGAAGGCAACTAGAAAGTTCGTCCCATCCTAGAATATCCCCTATCTCTAGGGTACAAAAGGAATGTAAAATCACCCAAAAGGCCCTCAACATCTAATAGAGAAGCCAATGGCAAAAAAGACTGAGATACTGAGAGCTCATAAGCTAATAAAACTACTTTCTGATATCAAGGAAAGGAAAAAACCCAAGGGATAAGGAAAAGGCCTGTGATACGAACAGACACGACACATCTGACATGTTTATGAAAAATGCAATAAGGAAAAATGAAACCACTGGCAAGGTGGTGTAGGCATTTCTCTGGGATGCTTGCAGGAGCTCGGCTGCACAGCAGACCCACTTGATGGGGAAACTGGGACTGCCAGGGGCTCTCCTGGGCCAAACAAATGGGTTTGTGTTCTCAGAAAAGCATTTTCGGTTTATTATTACTAATGTCACCTCTCTGCTCCTTTTTTATGCATATCCAAATAGTATACAATTACTCTTTGCAAGAACCTTTCCCATTTCCTCAGTGGTGAGCTCTGTGGGGCTTTCCCTAAAGAGAAGAACGGTGGGAGCACTGCTATTGCTGAAGTTTTAAGTTAGCCAGCTCAACTCCTCTCTCTTTGCTCTTAACAAAGATTGACCAAGATGATTCTGCACTAGGCTCCATGAGCAAAACCTCCACAAAATAAGAAAGTGAATTCCAGGACAATGATGCAGTTTCCGTCTGCTACCATCACCGCCAGACTGGACTATTTTTGTAGTTGAAAAACTGATGAAAATACAACACAGTTTATGGTGATACCTGGAAGTCCATTCAGTGAAACATCAAAGCTAGCACTGGAAAATTATTCTCAGCATTAAACCCTCTAGTCCTTAGGAGAGATGCTATTTTTCACCAGGAAGGACGGCATGACCGAGTAGGTTTGTCTTTGTATGTGTTTATTTTTGTCTCTTATGCAATTTATCTTCTGAAGAGAGTATAAAAGCTCAGGAGAAACATGGCAACGACCCATTTCTTCCCTACTGATCAGCCTTGCCATGCAGAACCGCTAACCTGGAAGGACAGGGGTGGCACCTGCCAGCTGTACTTACAGTCCGTGAAGAAGACGTGCGCAGCCCGGTACTTAGCGGTTGGTGGGTCCTTGAAGTCACCGATGAGAGAGTGGACAGACTGTAGAGAGGAAAAAAAGAGGGAAGTGAATCCAGTTCTAGAAGCAAATGGGACCTACATCTGAACTGGGTTAAATCCAAGCTGCCTGTGCAAAATAGCAGGGGATTTTTTAATGTATAATTCATGTTTGCCCATAGCGGAGTTCTGAAGACTTAAAATTAGGATTGTTTCAGAGTTCAGATGAACAAAGCCTTCTTAGCTCATTCCGGAAGACAGAGTCTGTTCTTTGGAGCCACTATAACTTGGGTTCCTGAGAAGATATTCACAGAAGAGGAAACTGGTCAAATACTTTCATCATACTGATGAAGTTCTGGCAACTTCAGATATAAGCCAGTTTTCAAAAGTGAAAAGAAAGGGAATGGAAAACTGAAGGGAATTTATACAGATTAAGAGACCTAACGCAAGGAGGTGCATCTTGTCTGGATACTGACTTGAACCAACCTCCCCAAATGTTAAGACAGGTAATTTTCAACACAACCTGGATATGATGATACAGACCCAAAAGTATAAAATGCCAGAGTTCTGAAGGTGGGTCACTAATTAGACACAGTGGATCTCCTCCGTAGAGAAGGAGTGCAAGAGGGGGGATTTAGACTGACCCGGGCCTGGCCTTCTGGACAGCGGTGGTATTTCAGAGAGCTTAATGCACTCTCACTCCACACTGCACCCCTCCTTCCCTGTTTGTGGATTGCACGCTTAATCAGAGCAGTGTGTTAAATGCGCGCTTAACCTAGAAATGTCAGACACCGCGCCACAGACGCCAAGCCAGCATGTGCAACCTTAGCCAAAGCTCCTCCGGGGGTGGGACTTGCCTTCTCAGACGGAGTGATGAGATACACAGCCTCCAGGCTGGGGAGCGGCTCTCTGCGCTTGTTGATGTCTTCCACGACTAGACAACAAACAGCAACCCACAATCAATAAGAAAACAGAACCAGTGATCATAGAACTAGAAACAGTCTAGACAGGCCCCCTTCAGACTGCTGCAGGTGAGGGTTGGAAATCACTTACCCCTTCCTTGGAGTTACCACATTCCACTGCCTCACAACGCTCAAGAGGTTAGAAAACCTGAAATTTTATCACACTAAGTATTTCCCTTTTCAGTTTAAGTAAACCCCTTGATCTCAATGGTTAAAAATGGAAAATCCTACCTCTTTCTGTCACCAATAGTCTTTTACCCCTTCCTTCTGTTTTTTTCTCATCTGTCCTAAATAATCCCAATTCCTTTAGAATTTCCAGGTGGAGTTTGTCAACAATTGGATAGTTTTTATCATTTTCTTCTGTATGTCACATGAAGATATTCCAAACATGCCCTCTGTATAACACAGTCCTTCCTAATAGTTCAAAGACTAAACATATTTTGTTAAACCACAAGCATTTGGTTTGCTTGTTTCTTTTACAGTTATGTCAGCTACTTCAACTGGGAAGAAGAGCTTCTGGGATAATCCTCATCTTACCAGCCACCCGATAAAGCTTAGGATATGCTATCTCTGCTGTACTGTCCTCTGGTATAGAGAGAACAGTACAATCACTTGGTGCCATTCTTCCCATGCAGAGGATTTAAGCAAATAAAAGTATCACTTTAGGATGATACCTTGTAACATTTATAAAGACTTTTCACCCCAAATAATGTTCAAATACCGAAATCCTTCAACCACCTACTTTACCAGTAATTATAGATTTCTGAATTTCATATGCGAACAATACTTCCCCCAAAATGTTTTGGGGGTTCCACACAGGATTGCTAACCTTTCAATTTTGCCAAGCAAAGAGCTTTTTTAGAACCCACCTTGGGAGTAGGGAAAAGTCTGTGTGCAGCAGGGGAAGAGCTGAACCTTCATCTACCACAGGGAGCTAAAAGATAACATCTACCATCAATGAATCCAAAGATAATAGGCTAAGTATTTATCTAGAAATAGCAAAAGGATAACCAGAAGAAAGAGCACACCCTGAGGGAGAAAGGAGTGGGGGCCAGGATGCTGCTGCTTCTTCATTAGAAGTTCCTTAGCTCCATTTGGCTCTATCGCCCCTTAACTTGTGCATTTTTTGCTTTGAGAGAGGAAAAAAATAGCTTTAAAAATTCAATGAAGAGGGACGTCTAGGTGGCTCAGTTGGTTAAGTGACCAACTCGGGTTGTGATCTCAGGGTCCAGGGATGGAGCCCCTCATTGGGCTCCTCACTCAACAGGGAGTCTGTTTGGGATTATCTCTCTCCCTCTCCCTCTGCCCCTCTCCCGGCTCTCTCTCTCTCTAAAATAAATAAATCAATGAATCTTAAAAAAAATACAATGAAGAAAATAACTTTGTAAGCTCAAAACAGGGGCAAGCCTAGTCTTTGCTCACTGAATGACAAGAAGTCACAGTAAAAACTATGTATTCTCATTTACAGGACTAGGTTTCTGGTGACAGATACACTGGATTTGGAAAAGTGTTTTTAGAAATGAAGGACTTGGGGCACCTGGGTGGCTCAGTCAGTTGGGCGACTGCCTTCGGCTCAGGTCATGATCCCAGGGTCCTGAGATCGAGCCCCACATAGGGCTCCCTGCTAGGTGGGGAGCCTCTTCTCCCTCTCCCACTCTCCCTGCTTGTGCTCGCTCGCTCTCTGTCAAATAAATAAAATCTTAAAAAAAAATTTAAAGTAAAAATGAAGGACTCACATCCAAGGTGTGATTATACCCCCAAATTATTACATATATATTCATATGTATATATTTCACATAGAATTTAATAAGAAAATCCATGATATATTATCACCATAATTTCACAATTTAAAAACACTTTAACACCAAATAATAGGAAAGACATAATCTTAGAATAAAGGACAAACCGTTGAATTAAATTAATTTAGCTTAATGAAATCTCAACCCTCCTAGTTCTTCCTCCCATAGTTGTGGTTTGGTAGTAATTTTGATAAAGACCAGCAATAGTCTGCAAGCCACACATCATATGAAGTCTCCAGGGGAAAAAAATTAGGAAGTAAATTGCAACAGGTGTGTTCCACCCAACATTTTTTTTCAGAGGAAAAACAAAGGTTAACTTCCTTGTTTGAAACAATAGCTCAGAAGGTATTGCTTTTCAATCTTCTGAGATAACTCAGAAGAGAATACTATTCCAAAGATTAAAATACAGGATCCCTCTTGAAAGGAGCCCCTGAGTAACACAAGAGCTACACACAAATGTGAATAAGAGCTCAAGGACAGGAGCCAGAGGTCTGAGTCCTAGTCTCAGGTGTGAGACACTGGCCAGTGACCTTGAGCAGGTGACTTAACTTTTTTAAAAAGCCTATTTGTTGTGAAATTATAACACACAGTCCAAAGAGTGAATAACACATAAACATACAAATAATTACAAAGTAAACACCTGCGTAAGTGCCTCCCCAGTTAGGAAACAGAACTGGCCAGGACTAATAGAAGTGCACTTGCCATACCCTCACTCCCCTCCCTCCAGAGAGAACCACTGTCCTGACTTGAATGAGATCACTTCTCTTCATGGTTTTACCACGTACACCTGCATTTCACAATAGCATAGCTTAGTTCTGCCTAGTTTTGAACTTTATATAAATGAAAGCACACTGTAAGTATTCTTTTGTATCTTGTTTCTTTTGCTCAACATTATGTGTATCAGATCTACCCATGTGCTTGTGAATAGCCAGAGTTCGTTCATTTTCGTTGTCTATAGTATTCTGCTATGTGACTATACCATGATTTATTTAAACAATGCTCCGTGAACATCCCTGCATGTGCATTCTGGGCACACATGCCTGAGATTGTCTAGGACACACGTCTAACCGTCTGGCTTGCAGGACACACACACCTTCAACTCTATCAGACACTGCCAGTGTTGTTCAAAGTAACCATACTAATGGACACTCTGTCATATAGGAGTTCCCATTTTTCTACATCCTATCTGTCACTTGGCATTAACAGAATTTAAATATTCCAATCTGATGAGTGTATAGCAAGATCTCATTCTGGTTTTAACCAACTAACGTAGGTGGGCAATGTTTCATGGATTTCTTGGCTATTTGGATCTCTTCTTTGTTAAGTTGCCGTTCAGGTCTTTTGTGCACTGTTTCTATTGGTGGCCTGCCTTCTTCCCCTTGATTTAACCTGCTTTTCGGCACCTTTACCAGATATTTAATGATCGTCCAGTACTGTATTTGGTGCTAGGGATTTAGCGATAAACAAGAAAGCCTTGGGTCTCTCTCAAGAACTTACAGCCTTACCACCCGGGTTGTTGGAAGAATGTGAAATCAAGTGAGATAATAATGAATAGGGAGGGGGAAAGCTCGCCAGAAAGAGGAGGCCTGAGTTTCACTCAAGGGCGGAGAGAGAGCTGCGCTCACTTGTTATCCCCTCGGTCATGATGTCTGTCATCTTACAGCAGGAAGACAGCATCCTCATGCTCAGCTGATCGACCACCAGCACCTGGAAGCAAAAAGAACAGCTTACGGCTTGCATGGGATTTGCTATGATTCTCTCATCAGCTTACTGTGTCAGACTTCAAAAAGTGCTCCAGAAAAATAGAATATTAAGTTATAAATACTTCTTATGGGCCAGAAGTTTGCTAACATACATGCTAGCTTTTCTCTCCCATGCCACACCCAAACCTAACCTTCTAGGAGTTAAGAGTTTGTTCTTGCTGATTTAATTTTATAAGCTTAAAAAATTAAAGTTTTTCCATGATGAAGAAAATGACTACTCATAAAAAAGGCAAAAAAAAGAAAAGAAAAAAAATCATCTACAGCACCCACACTCAGAGAAAACCATACTGGAAATTATTTTTTCAGAGCATAAGCTTTTTTTTTTTTTTTTTTAACAAGGAGAATGAACACTCGTGCCACACATATGGCATGGAAGATGAGGACTTTGCTGCCAACACCATGAGGATGTACCTGCACATGTGTTGTCTGGGAGCATTCTCTACCTCCGTCCAGACTGGAAGAACAAGAACACGCCAGTCCTGGTCTAAAAGCCCCAGACCCTCAATTCTTCAGCTAACCACTCCTATCTCCATTCAGCCCACAGTGGAGAGAAGAAGCCATTGGCTAAAACAAGGCTATTTCTCCTCCTCTTTAATGACATAAACCAAGGTAACAGGAGCTAGACGCACTGGGGACCAGAAAGCTCTAAGAACCAATTTGTTTTCATTTTATGAGGCAATTTCCTCAAGATTAGTTTAAAATTCACAAGTCCCTGGGCACCTGGGTGGCTCAGTTGGTTAAGCAACTGCCTTCGGCTCAGGTCATGATCCCAGGGTCCTGGGATCGAGCCCTGTATCGGGCTCCCTGCTCAGCAGAGAGCCTGCTTCTCCCTCTCCCTCTGCTGCTCCCCCTTCTTGTGCTCTCTCTCTGTCAAATAAATAAATAAAATCTTAAAAAAAAAAAGTCTCCGTTAAAAAATAAAATTGATAAGTCCCCAAGTCTATTACTGATGGGAAGAGTAAGAGAGAAAGAGGAAGACCCAGATAAAAGGAGGATGGACGTGCTGGCTAAAACAGAAGCACACAAGGCTGAGGCGGAGACCAAAACCCTTCTGTACCATGCAGCTCTGTTGTTCCTGGACCAAGTGAACTTGAAAATATGTGGGCTCTTGACTGTGGGACAACTTAGGGGCAAGAACGATTGGTACAAACCCTCCAATGACACATGGGGAAGTTCAAGTAAAACAGCGTGTTTTCCTGGCTCCAGACAACGAAGTGACTTTCTGAGTGGAGGACAGCACGCTTTCCCACTTGAATCACCCACTCTGGTAAGTGAGGACACAATCAATCTGACTGGCTTAAGGACTTGCGTCCAGCATTGCTCTCAATGCTCTATGAATAAACAAGCTTCCTTCTTTTGTCGTATATAGTCACAGATACATAGGGCTGGGCCAGACGAGGGCTTTCCAAACTGGAGATGCTTTCAGGTCACCAGAGGGACTTCCTTCTCTCCCATAGCAAGCAGAATAATTTCACCTTCTTCCACTTCATAGAAGAGGTTCCAGGCAATATTTTGTTTGAATAAAAGAGTTCCACTGCTAAATTGTCCTACCAGATGATCTTTAAGAGAAGCTTTATGACCAAGAGATTTCTTCACCAGGACTGCATAAAATGAGGCAGAAGAGATTACCTTTTATTTTGTACTCTCTGGACACAGCAAAAGTCTTGATTTCCTATTTATTCCAACTCTATTTTCTTATATTTTCACCATTTTCCTCCAACTCTATTTTCTTATATTTTCACCATTCTTATATTTTCCACATGAACTCACCTGTTAAGACCATTAATTGTGCTCTACTTACCTTCCATTCCCCCTTCTTCTTTACCTTCTTTATCACATCATGCATGATCTCTAAAAAGGAGAGAGAAAAAAAGAAAGGAAGGAAGAAGGGAAGGAAGAAAGGGAGGAAGGGAAGGAGGGAGGAAAGTTTAATGCAATGTTAACGACTTTCAACACCTGCTTATTATATTAGACTAGGTCATTTCCCCCCACAGGCTTTGTTTTCTCTGTCATACAATTCAACCAATCTGCTTACTGAGCCATAATCAAATTACCACAAACTTTTCTACTTCCTTTATTTTTTATTTTATTTTATTTTTTTTAAGTAAGCTCAAGGCCCAACTTGGGGCTTGAACTCATGACCCTAAGATCAAGAATCACACGCTCTACTGACTGAGCCAGCCAGGTGCTCCTCTTCCTGTTCCTTTAATTTGGTGGTTCTCAAACTTTTTGGTCTCAGGACTTCTTTACACTCTTAAAAATTGAGGACTCCAAAGAATGTTAAGTGGGTAAATATCTATTGATATTTACCACAGTAGAAATTAAACTGAGAGGGGCACCAGGCTGGCTCAGTTAGTGGAGTGTGCAACTCTTGATCTCAGGGGTTGGGAGTTCAAGCCCCACGCTGGGTATAGAGTTTACTTAAAAATAAAATCTTAAGGGCACCTGGGTGGCTCAGTTGGTTAAGCATCTGACTCATGATTTTGGCTCGGGTCAAGATCTCAGGGTCCTGGGATCGAGCCCCATGTCAGGCTCTCCACTCAACGGGGAGTCTGCTTGTCTCCCTCTGCCCCTCCCCCTGCTCATGTTCTCTCTGTCTCTCTCTCAAATAAATAAATCTTTAAAAAATTAAACTGAGAAAAAAATTTTTTTTAAAGATTTTATTTATTTGACAGAGAGAGACACAGCGAGAGAGGGAACACAAGCAGGGGGAGTGGGAGAGGGAGAAGCAGGCTTCCCGCGGAGCAGGGAGCCCGATGCGGGGCTCGATCCCAGAACCTTGGGATCATGACCTGAGCCGAAGGCAGACGCTTAACGACTGAGCCACCCAGGCACCCCTAAACTGAGAAATTTTTTAAGTAATCATTAATTCACTTAAAGTAACAAGAGGAGGGGTGCCTGGATGGTTCAGTGGGGGTTAAGTGTCTGACTTTTGATCTCAGCTCAGGTCTTGAGCCTTGAGTCTTTAAAAAAAAAAAAAAAAGGTGAAAAAAAAAATAACAAGAGGGGTGCCCAGGGATGCCTGGGTGGCTCAGTCGGTTAAGCATCTGCCCTCAGCTCAGGTCATGATCCCAGGGTCCTGGGATCGAGTTCCGCATCCGGCTCCTTGCTCTGCAGGGAGTCTGCTTCTCCCTCTGCCTGCCGCTCCCCCTGCTTGTGTTCTCTCTCTCTGACAAATAAATAAATAAAATCTTTAAAAAAAAAAAAAAAAGAGGGGTGCCTGGCTAGCTCAGTCAGTAGAGCATGCTGACTCTTGATCTCTGGGTCATGAGTTCTAGCCTCACACTGGGCATAGAGCTTACTTTATAAATAAATAAATACATACATACAAACAAGAAACTCATTATATGTTAACATAAATAGCATTTTAATTAAATGTAATTATATTTTCTACAATAAAACAATTTTTAGTGAGAATATTGGCTTTTTTAAAAAACATTTCTGCGGGGCGCCTGGGTGGCTCAGTTGGTTAAGCGACTGCCTTCAGCTCAGGTCATGATCCTGGAGTCCCAGGATCGAGTCCCGCATCGGGCTCCCTGCTCAGCAGGGGGTCTGCTTCTCCCTCTGACCCTCTTCCCTCTCGTGCTCTCTGTCTCTCATTCTCTCTCTCTCAAATAAATAAATAAAATCTTTAAAAAACATTTCTGCAACTCTCTTTGGCTTCATAAAAGACAGCAGATGGGGTTCTCCTATCTGCTTCTGCAATCTGTTATGAATCATATAGCATCTAGAAAACTCTAGTGTGCACTTGTGAGAGAATAAGAGTGAAGAAGGCAAATAATATCTTAGTCTTATTATAAAGACAGTTTTGCTCAGGGACTCCCCGTGGGATCTCGGATTTTTGAGAACCGCTGCCTTAAATTAAGTGGGTAAGAGACTATGACAATACCAGGCCACATGAGCCCCCTCAAGCTCCAAAAACAGATGTGAAGGGCAGTTGTGATGTCTTTCTAACCCTGAGCACAGCTGTGGGATGCTCCCAACCAAAATCACCATTTTGTTAAGCCACAGATCCTAGAAATTCCACATCACACACAGGGCTACCCAGCCATGAAGTCTTCACAGGAAATAAAACTTTTGCCACTCTTTCTAAATCCAGGTAATACAAAGGTCTGGAAGGACTCAAAGGTGAGCAGTTGCCACCAGCAAGTGTGTTTCAAACATTTAGGTCATTCTCTAGAGCATATTTCTGATTCTGCTTTTGATCATGTTCAATAATCTGATATGTCATGAAAGTTTCTTTTTTTTTTTTTTAAGATTTTATTTATTTATTTGAGAGAGAGAGAATGAGAGACAGAGAGCATGAGAGGGAGGAGGGTCAGAGGGAGAAGCAGACTCCCTGCTGAGCAGGGAGCCCGATGCGGGACTCGATCCTGGGACTCCAGGATCATGACTTGAGCCGAAGGCAGTCACTTAACCAACTGAGCCACCCAGGCGCCCTGTCATGAAAGTTTCTTAATATCTTTAAGAACCTGGGGCACCTGGGTGGCTCAGTCAGTTAACCGTCTGCCTTCAGCTCAGGTCAGGATCCCGGGGTCCTGGGATCCAGTCCTGTGTCAGGCTCCCTGCTGAGCCTGCTTCTCCCTCTCCCTCTGCCACTACCCCCTGCTTGTGTGCTCTCCCTGTCAAACAAATATATAAAATCTTTTTTAAAAAAATCTTTAAGAACTTTTTACTTGATTAGAAAAAAAACACATGCTTCAGTAAGCATGGAAAACAGAAAAAAGTATAAAGAAGAAAATACCATGTACTACTTGTGTACATAAAAAAAAAATTTTAAAAAAATCACCTGTAATCCTGCCAACTTCAAGTACATAATTAACATTTTAGTTTATTTCCTGCTAGCTTTTTCCATGTAACTCTACAGTTAAGATCATGCTGTATATATAATTTTTATTATGCTTTTTTTTCATGAATAAGATCATTTTCATATTAATAAAAACGCTTCCTGGTTTTAAATGCCACATAATAGTCCCTAGTTTAGTCAACAATTTCCCTAATAGCCATTTAGATGACTTCCCATATTTCAGTGGTGAAAAATTGGGAACAGATATATCCAATGATAGGGCAGTGCTTAAGTCAGTTAGGTTTTGTTAATATAATGGAATACAATGTACTCATTAGAAATAATGATATGTAACATATCTATTCATTCATCCACTCTCTCATTCGATAACATTTACTGAGTAACCACTGTTTACCAGTCAGTGGACCAGGCACCAGGAATGAAACATAGAAGATATGGCACAGCTCCCACAGAGCTTACAGCCTGGTGGAGGGAGCAGATGTTGAATCAAGTGCAATCTCAGCTTCTCATAAGTGCTCTCCAAGGTGAATAAACAAAGGCTATGATAGAGGAAAGAAAAAAAAAGGTGTGGACAGCTACCCGAAAGGGAGGACCAGCCAAGGCCTCTCTGAGGAAGTGAACCTCATAAGGAAGATGCCAGCCATGCAAAGGCTGGAAAGGAGAAGGAGTAGGCATAAAGGCTTGGGCTGGAAAAAGAGTTGGACATCTTCTTGGAACTGGAGATCACTGTAAGCTGAGATTGGAGGCCAGATCGTTTAGGGCCTTGATTTTATCTGAAGGGCACTGGAACGCCACTGAAGGCAGGGACGTAATCTGACGTGCTGTAGAGGGGAGATTGGAGGGGATGAGAACAGAAGCAGGGTGTAGAGCTAGGAGGCCTTTGCCATCAGAAAAAAAAAAAAATCAGCATGATTGGTGGCACGGGTCATGGTGAGAAGTGGATGGATTTGAAACATATTTTGGAAGTAAAACCAACAGGGTTAGCTGCTGAATTGGATGTGGGGGCCTGGGGGGTGGGGAAGAGACAGATAACTCCTGGGTTTTTGGCTCAAGCAAAGAAATTGATGCAAAGACATTTGGAGATACATAGAGAAAAGATTTAAAGGAAGAACTGACTTGTAAGAAAATACCAAGAGGTTTTTTGTTTGTTTTTTTAATTAAAGATTGAGATGGCTGAGAGACATCTGAGGGGAGATGGAGAGCTGGTAGCTGGAAGTAGCTCTGGAGCTTGGAAGAACGACCTCAGCTGGAGGTAAAAATTTGGACTTCAATCCTTCCTTCCTAGGTACTCCCATTCCAAAATTCTCAGGAGATATATTTGTCGTGGCTATTGTTAACAGCCAATTCCAATGCTGCCCTACATTTTTCTAATCCAATACCGAAAAGGAAACAAGGATTAGAGCCCTATTTGCATTAAGAATCAAGTAGCTTGGGCTACTTCGCCACAAATAATCCCTGGCAATCACATTTCATCTCTCTTGTAAGTCCTCTTTGTGTGGAAAGAAACAAAGTCTTCTGAGGCCGGTCCAACCAGCAGTCTTTTTTTTTTTTTTTTTTTTTTTAAAGATTTTATTTATTTATTTGAGAGAGAGAATGAGAGACAGAGAGCACAAGAGGGAAGAGGGTCAGAGGGAGAAGCAGACCCCCTGCTGAGCAGGCAGCCCAATGTGGGACTCGATCCTGGGACTCCAGGATCATGACCTGAGCCGAAGGCAATCGCTTAACCAACTGAGCCACCCAGGTGCCCTCAACCAGCAGTCTTATTTCTGCACACCAAACCGTGTGTATAAACAGCCAAAACGTCCATTCTACCGCCCAGCTAGTCTATATAGATAGAACAGAAGACACCAGGGCAGCTTCAACTTCTCCATAATCACGAGGACCAAAGCCCTGGTGGACTCTGCTTCCCTCATGGACAAGGGGTAAACAAGAAGGTTCCTTCTCAGCCACATGCGCTAGGTCCTGGGTGACTCCCAAACTCAACAAATCCTTCCCACGCCCTGAGAAAAATAGCACGTAGCTAAGATTATCCGGGACATCTTCACATGCACCCAATATACTAAGTGGAGTCCTAAAGGACAGGCTCTAGGGATAGCTGCAAACCCGTCCCCCCTTGGGAAGCCTTTCGCAGTGACGTGTATCAGGACACCTAAGCCCATGGCACACCAAAACGTCTGAAATAGCATGACTAATATTAGATGGGCTGGAAGCTTGGGAGAAATGTGAGCATCACTAAAGTCCTTAAAATCCCCCCTTAAGTGAGGGATTCAAATATGCTAATGCTCTGCCCCGGTCAGATACACCAGGAATCCCGTGCCACCAGATAGGAAGAAGTGCCTCCGTTCTACAAACAGATTTAGGGGAGTCTAAACTCAGGCCACAAATGCCCTCCTCTTTACCAATTCAGAGTACAGGGAACTTCCAGAGTCGTTCTGGCTTAATAGTGGGGAGTTCTTCGGGTGCCTGGGTGGCTCAGATGGTTGGGCATCTGCCTTCAGCTCAGGTCATGATCCCAGGTTCCTGGGATCGAGCCCCGCATGGGGCTCCCTGCTCCTTGGGGAGCCTGCTTCTCCCTCTGCCTCTCTCTCTCTCGTGAATAAATAAAAAATCTTAAAAAAAAATAGTGGGGAGTTCTTCTAAAAGACACCCTCTTGAATATAAGGGTAGTTAGTCAAGCAAAGGTCACCCCGACCCCTCATGATTAAAAAAAAAAAAAAATCATGGGAAGCACTCAAGTTAGACAGATCAAGGAAAATCCAGGTTCAGGCATTTGCTGACTATGTGAACTTGGGCAAGTTTAAAATGCTTTAAGCTCGGGGCGCCTGGGTGGCTCAGTTGGTTAAGCAGCTGCCTTCGGCTCAGGTCATGATCCCAGGGTCCTGGGATGGAGCCCCGCATCAGGCTCCCTGCTCAGTGGAGAGTCTGCTTCTCCGTCTCCCTTTGCTTCTGCCCCGGCTCATGGTCTCTTTCTCTTTCTCAAATAAATAAAATCTTTTAAAAAAAATAAAATGTTTAAGCTTCAGTTTTCTTATCTGCAAAATTAAAATTCTAATACTCTAATGACCTGTTATAAAGATTAATAAAATACAATGCTTAGTCACTGCCTGGCATTCCACAAAAGGCACCTTTTGTGATGTCACTATAAACTATGTTATTCATACAGACAAGGAATTACTTCCTTATGAAAATTATGACACATCGCTTCCACCAATCAAGATTTTTAATAAAATGTAAAAACCTACTAAGAAGAAATACATATTCAAAATACAGTTTTTAAATAATCATAAGAATATTAGATAACAATCTCTACAGGTATTTCACCCAAAACCTCAAAGCTTCTCTGACCCCCCAACACACATGTAATATGTTTTTGGAATAACAGCACGAATGTGTCAATGTATACAATATAAATCTTAAATGTACATATAAAATTGAACAGAAGATTCCTTCTACCCCTTCTGAGGAGACAAAGAGACCTTTGTTTATCTAGGAAGAGATGCATTAAAACGGAAGCACAAGTGGGGGCCCAACACAGACACACAGGACTATATTTTTAAATTGCTATTACTTAACATTCTGCAAATTCGCTTAGACAAGAAAACAAAATGACGTATAAAATTAGTAAGGAGGATGCAGAATATCTGCCTGTGGCAATCATGGGAATCACATTAAAACCCTTATGAAGGTGGCAGATACAAAATAAACACAGAAGAACCAGCAGGACGTTTACGGGGCAACCAGAACCAGATTCCAGGAAGACAGCTCCGCTGCTTACCACTGCATACTGGGCTGGGACTGCACCCCTCTCGACTCTACCTGCCACTGGCAATTCTGCCTTTAAGCAACAAGAAGTCTATTCCTCTTTCCCTGGCAGCACTTCAAATACCTGAAGATGGCAACCACATCTCTTTGTCTTGCTCTGGGCTGGAGAGTCTCCTTGCTAAACAACGGCACCTCCCAGGTGGAATGAGTTAAGGGCTAAACAACACATGAGAAAATGGTTCAAATACTTGAAAACAAGACTTCCAAGTCCTGTCAAGATCTTCCCTTAGAGGGGCGCCTGGGTGGCTCAGTTGGTTAAGCGGCTGCCTTCAGCTCAGGTCATTATCCCAGGGGCCCGGGATCGAGCCCCTGCATCGGGCTCCCCGCTCAGCGATGGGTCCGATCCTCCCTTTCTCTCTCCCTGACTCTCCCCCTGCTTGTGCTCGCACGCACACGTCTCTCTCTCAAATAAATACAATCTTTTTTTAAAAAAAAAGGATCTTCCCTTAGAAATACCTATTTATACAGACTACTGGTAACCTAGCTACAAATCATTTACCGTTTTGCCTTTACATAGTTCTTCATAATATAGAAGTAGCACATTTTTGTTGAAAAATTCAAATAGATGTATAAATACAAAATGAAATTTTCCTCCTTACTCCCACTCTTCAGGGGAAACCACCACAGACAAGTGGGCACCCTTACAGGTCCTTTTCTATGCATATACAAGTGTATTCGGGAATATATGCACATACACTCATGGCTCCTTGGCTGAGGCCTGGGGAGGTTAAGTAACTTTCCATGATTCTCCTTCTTTGGTGCTGAAGAACCCTTATGTTGGAAAGAATCTTAGAGACCATTTAAGACCAGAGTCTAGGTCCCTCATTTTGGGATTGAAATACCCCTTGCAAAACAGAGCCTTCTGGAGTATGCAAGGCCACTAAATGGTCACTCTAGAGTGAGCAGAAATGGGTCTCTGGATCCCCATACAAATGTTCTTCCCACTACACATACTGTCTCTTGGGCTCTAGCATGGACTGGACTCTGAAATTGAAGCTGGGTGTGCTTTTCTGTTTCATTTCAATGATCACCTTGACACAGTACAGCTAAGTGATTCAGATGGGTTTTGGAGCCAGATCCTCCACTTACCAGCTGTGACCTTGGGCAAGTTATTAAATCTGTGTCAGTTTTCCCATCTATAAAATGGGAATGACCACACAGGCCCCACAGAGTTATTGTGGGGATTAAATAAGTTCATGTGTGTAAAGCACTTAGTTCAGTACTTAACACTGTTGGTTACCACCATCAATATCATCATCTATTTCAAATGGTATTTGACCTCCCTAGGATGGAAGAAGCCAAAGATTTCCGATTGGTTTCTTACCTTTTTTTTTGAAGATTTTATTTACTTATTTGACAGAGAGAGAGATAGTGAGAGCAGGAACATAAGCAGGGGGAGTGGGAGAGGGAGAAGCAGGCTTCCTGCCGAGCAGGGAGCCCAATGCAGGGCTTGATCCCAGGACCCTGGAATCATGACCTGAGCCAAAGGCAGACACTTAACGACTGAGCCATCCAGTTGCCCTCAATTGGTTTCTTATTGTTTCTCCATGGAGTTTGTGACATCTCCTGTTTTCCAGTTTGTTTCTCTGCATGCAAATTCTTTCATCCACTCAACAGTGATGACTTATTGAACCCCTATATGTTAGACCTCCTTCCCGACATTGCAAAGACCACAATGAACAAGCTAAACAAGAGTCCTGCTCTTAAGGTGCTTACAACTAATACGGAGGGCAGAGACAGCCAATAAACACTAGGAAGTAAACAAGATCATTCTAGAGAGTGATATGTGCTCAAAGGAAATTAAAAAGGTTAATCAACAAGAATGTGACGGGGGTTTGAGAGAAGGTCCTCTGAGGAGGAGATAGGAGGACCAACACTGTCGTTCTCGGGGCAAGAGTTTTCCAGGCATAGGAAGAGCAGGTGCAAAATCCTCAAGTCAGGATCAAGAGTAGTACAGTCCAGGAATAAAGACAAAGCAATTATGGGGAGACCCAGCAAGCTCAGTGAGAGAAAGAATGGTTCAGGATGCGCTCTGAGAGGTTGCCCCAGAGTCTCACCTTGTCTTTAAAGCAGTAACTTCTTACTGAGGACTCCACAAGTCATACATAGTATTCTGCTCCTGGAATACTAAGCCTCATTCATTCACATTCAAACATGACAACTCCCTCCCATCCCTGTACCCTCAACTGCCACCCTGTCTCTGGCATCTGGCATAAAATAATGATCTAGCAAATGCCTGTAGAATGAATGAACCCCCGGGTGGCATAACTGAGCAGTGCTTGCTGGGAGTGAAATGAGCGGTTCTGTTCATAGTGTATCTCATGACCGAGTAAGGTGACTCCACCCAGTAGCTCACTGCAACCACCTACACACCCCCTCCCAGGGACGCCACTCTCCTGACACCCCCCAATATTCAGAACTCCCAGTTCAAAGATGACTGCCAGAAAAAAAAAACAGTCTCAGGGACCCTTTCACAGGGACTGCTGGGGAGAGAGAGCTCTTTATTCTTGAGGAACATGACAGGTAAACTATGGCTATTCTGGCTAGCCCCAAGTTTGCAAGCCAGAAGGGTCTAGAAATGTTCTTCCCGTAACTCTCCTCACTCCAATGCAGTGAGGAGTGTGGGTATTATGTGAATATACAAATACAAATGCTCAACTCCAAAGTTTCTGCCATCTTAGCATTGCTCTATTAATTGTTAACCAGTGTCTGAGATATCACAACCTAGCCTAAATACTTCCAAAAACTCATATTAAAGAAAAAGCTCAATCAGGGGCACCTGGGTGGGTCAGCTGGTTAAATGTCTGCCTTCGGCTCAGGTCATGATCCCAGGGTCCTGGGAACGATCCCCGCATCAGGCTCCTTGCTTAGCGGGGAGCCTGCTTCTCCCTTTCCCTCTGCCCCCTCCCTGCTTGTGCTTGTGCTCTCTCTCTCTCTCTCTGTCAAATAAGTAAAAATAAAACCTTTTAAGAAAAAGCTCAATCAGGGGCACCTGGGTGGCTCAGTCGTTAAACGTCTGCCTTCCGCTCACGTCATGATCCTGGGGTCCTGGGATGGAGCCCTGCATCGGGCTCCCTGCTCCGCGGGAAGCCTGCTTCTCCCTCTCCCACTCCCCCTGCTTATGTTCCCTCTCTCACTGTGTCTCTCTCTGTCAAATAAATAAATAAAATCTTAAAAAAAAAAGAAAAAGCTCAATCAATAATTCAGTCTTAATTTTTTAAAAGTGCCCACAATAGCCTAACATTTATTGAAGAGTTACTATCTGGAATACCTTGTCTTATACATTTTACATGAATCATCTCACTGTGACCCTCCAAGATTAAGTATTATAATCACTCCCATTTTTATTTTTAAATATTTTATTTCTTTATCTGAGAGAGAGAGACATAGATAGCGAGAGAGAGCACGAGCGAGGAGGAGAGGGAGAAGCAGGCTCCTATTTAGCAGGGAACCTAATGTGGGGCTCGATCCCAGGACCCCGGGATCATGACCTGAGCTGAAGGCAGATGCTTCACCGACTGAGCCACCCAGGCGCCCCTAACCACTGCCATTTTACAAAGAAGGAAACTGAGACCAAGAGAAGTGAAGTATCTAGCACCTACACTATAAAATGCACATAACCATAGGATGGAGAATATATTGTTTTAAGTATAAATCAATTCTTGACCTCAAGGAACTTATAGTCTATTTGGGGAAACAAGACAGTACACCTGAAGCATGAACTAAAAGTCATCAGAACCCTCCTGCACTGCTAGTGGGAATGTAAAATGGTGTAGCCGCTTTGGAAAACAGTCTGGTGGCTCCTTAAACAGCTACAAGTAGAATTACCATATGATCCAGCAATTCCACTCCTAGGTATATACCCAAGATAAATGAAAACAGAGGTCCACACAAAAGCTTACACGTAAATGTTCATAGCAGCATTATTCATAATAGCCAAAAAAGTAGAAACAACCCAAATGTCCATCACCCAATGAACAGACAAATAAATGTGGTATATCCAGACTACAGAATGTTCAGCCATAAAAAGGAATGGAGTACTGATACATGCTACAACATGGATGAATCTTTAAAACATGCTAAGTCAAAGAAGCCAGTTACAAAGGACCACAAATCCAGTGAATTCCATTTATACAAAATGTCCAGAATTGGCAAATCCGTAGATATAGAACATAGATCTATCAGTAGTTTCCTACTACTGATGGAAGGGGAATAGAAGAGTTGGGGATGATGTAAAGGGAGTATGGAACTTCTTTTGGGGGTAATGAAAGTGTCCTAAATTTGACTGTGACAATGGATGCATAATTCTGTGAATATACTAAAAGCCATTGAAATGCACACTTTAAATGGGCGAATGGTATGGTGTGTGAATAATATCTCATGAAAGCTGTTTTTAAAAAGTTATCAGGGGTGCCTGAGTGGCTCAGTGGGTTAAGTGGCTGCCTTCAGCGCAGGTCATGATCCCAGGGTCCTGGGATGGAGCCCCGCATCAGGCTCCCTGCTCTGTGGGGAGTCTGCTTCTTCCTCTCCCTCTGCTCCTCCCCCTGCTAGTGCACACTCTCTCTCTCTGTCTGAAATAAATAAAATCTTAAAATATATATATATGTACATATATATATACATCAGAGAAGGGCACCTGGATGGTGCAGTTGGTTGGGTGACGGACTCTTGGTTTCTTTTTTTTTTTTTAATTAAAGATTTTATTTATTTATTTATTTGACAGAGAGAGATATAGCGAGAGCAGGAACACAAGCAGGGGGAGTGGGAGAGGGAGAAGCAGGCTTCCCGCCAAGCAGGGAGCCCGATGTGGGAGGACCCTGGGATCATGACCTGAGCCGAAGGCAGACGCTTAACGACCGAGCCACCCAGGCACCCCCGACTCTTGGTTTCTGCTCAGGTCATGATCTCAGAGTCTTGAGATTGAGCCCCACATCAGGCTCTGCGCTCAGCATGCAGTGTGCTTGGAGTGTCTCTCTCCCTCTCCCTCTGCTCCTCCCCCTTTCGCATGTGCACGCTCCCTCCCTCTCTCTCTCTAAGTAAATCTTAAAAAAAAAAAAAAAAGTCATCAGAGAGTTTTAGATGAAAATTTCAAACTCAAAAAACAAATGCCATTTTGGTTATTATGGAATTATTTCACAGTGTCTTCATCTAAAGACAGGTACCCTGGCTCACTCCTGTAAAACATCAGTTACCTAAAATTATAATTTATTATAATTTTGTATCTGAACTGTACTTTGTAAAAGTGAGAGACCAAAACAGAAATCACAAATTGTCAGCCACAGGGCAAGGACGAGGTACCGCTCCCTGTAATTGTTCAATGACAACTGCCTAACCTGGGAATGTTCTTTTTTAGGTTTACTTTTTGGGTGGTGGGGAGTGGGAGGGAAGGGAGTGGCCAATTGTTGGAGTTGTCACAAGCTTTAGAACATTCAGAGACTGGTGAACAATGACTTGATTACGTTGCCCTTGTAAGCACACCCACAGATTACATAAGACTCAAATGCCCAACGTTATGACATCCAACACTTGGGCTGCTGAGAGCATGATAAATATTTATTTATTTATTTATTATTTTTTAATTTTTTTATTCTTATGTTAATCCCCATACATTACATCATTAGTTTTAGATGAAGTGTTCCATGATTCATTGTTTGTGCATAACACCCAGTGCTCCATGCAGAATGTGCCCTCCTCAATACCCACCACCAGGCTAACCCATCCTCCCACCCCCCTCCCCTCTAGATCCCTCAGTTTGTTTTTCAGAGTCCATCGTGAGAGCATGATAAATAAATGCCTGATGTCCGAGAGACCAAATCCTAACCTCAGGCCCATAAAGATGCCAGAAGAAGTTACAGGGAGGACTATTTACTGTCTCTTTTACAGGAGATTCTCATTTCCCATCTAATTTTCCCCATTCCGCTTCCTAAGGTTTAGAGCCAAAAGGTTAAGGAGCTACTCTCTAAAGCAAAGCCTCACAGACCCTGGAATTTTATATTAGTAGAAAGGAAATCTCAAAGTGAGGACAAAACGAGATTAGAAACAGGAGTTCCTGGTAGCACTTTAGATGCAGTCTAAAAAAGCTACAGCTCCAAAGAAGCAATTTTCTTCTTCCTAAGGTTGCTTTCCACATAATATCCCTTGGATTAAAGGAGCTGTGAAATCACCAAATACACACAAATAGAAAAATCAATTAAAAGTGGAAACTTAGGGACGCCTGGGTGGCTCAGTTGGTTGGGCGACTGCCTTCGGCTCAGGTCATGATCCTGGAGTCCCGGGATCGAGTCCCACATCGGGCTCCCTGCTCGGCAGGGAGTCTGCTTCTCCCTCTGCCCCTCCTCCCTCTCATGCTCTCTGTCTCTCATTCTCTCTCTCTCAAATAAATAAATAAAATCTAAAAAAAAAAAAAAAAAAAAAGCTGGAACTCCAGAAATCTTTAAAAAAAAAAGTGGAAACTTAGGGGGCGCCTGGGTGGCTCAGTTGCTAAGCGTCTGCCTTTGGCTCAGGTCATGATCCCAGGGTCCTGGGATTGAGCCCCGTGTCGGTCTCCCTGCTCCGCGGGAAGCCTGCTTCTCCCTCTCCCACTCTCCCTGCTTGTGTTCCCTCTCTCGCTGTGTCTCTCTGTCAAATAAATAAATAAAATCTTAAAAATAAATAAATAAAATAAAAATAAAAATGGAAACTGAAACAATTTCTATCTTCTTAAGCGGCGCCTGGGTGGCTCAGTCGTTAAGCATCTGCTTTTGGCTCAGGTCATGATCCCAGGGTCCTGGGATCGAGCCCCGCATTGGGCTCCCTGCTCAGTAGGAAGCCTGCTTTTCCCTCTCCCCCTTCCCCTGCTTGTGTCCCCTCTCTTGCTGTGTCTCTGTCAAATAAATAAATAAAATCTTAAAAAAAAAATCAACAGCTTATAGTAGTAAATATTATTTAGTTATATTAATGTTTTGCACAAAAAGACCAAAGACACAAAATGGTGAAATGGAGATAAATATTCTGGGACAGACAGCACTACTATTATCTCATAAGCATTGTTGAATAAGACATTTTTAAAAGGACTCAAGAATGAGGGCCATTTTTATACAAGATAGTGATACTATCATGTAGTTGTTTGGGAAGCATTTTGCATTGGCTAAAGAAAAGGAAGGAAGGAAAGAAAGAAAGAGAGAAAGAGAAAGAAAGAGGGGGAGAGAGAGAAAGAAAGAAAGAAAGAGAAAGAAAGAAAGAAAGAAGGAAGGAAGGAAAGAAAGAAAGAAAGAAAGAAAGAAAGAAAGAAAGAAAGAAAGAAAGAAAGAAAACACACTGCCCATATACATCACCAATAGCAGCAGACCTCATCTGTTAATGTCCCATTTGGGTTGCCAGCCTGTATCTGTTTTTCTGCAAAATGCTTGTCCTCAGGGCACCTGGGTGGCACAGTCAGTTAAGCGTCCGACTCTTGGTTTTGGCTCAGGTCCTGATCTCAGGGTCATGAGATTGAGCCCCACGTCAGGCTCCATGCTGAGCACGGAGTCTGCTGAAATTTCTTTCCCTCTACCCCTCCCTGCCTCTCTCTCTCTCAAATAAATAAATCTTAAACAAACAAAAAAACAGCTCGTCCTCCTCCTAGTACAGACTATGATGCCTGCAGTAATTCCTCCTTGAACTGCAAGGACCTAGAACAGGTATCTAGCTTGATCTTGGCAGGAACACAAGATGTGGCCAGTATCTTAAATTTGTAGATGTAGCATTTAATGGCTTCAAATCACATTTCCTGACTTAAGTGGGAGTTTTCCTCCCTTTAAGTACTAAGGATTAGAGAAAATGTACTTTGGAAAGAGGGAGAAAGAATGGGATGTTTCATGTAATTCCAGAAACCCAGAGCAGACAAAAGACCTAGCCTGGTGGTTTTTAGTGGGGGAGTGATTATGCCCCCCCAGGTAGGACATGCGGCAATGTCTGGAGGCATTTCTGATTACCACGACTGGAGGATGCTACGGGCATCTAGTGGGGAGAGGCCAGGGATGCTGCCAAACATCCTGCGATGCACAGGCTCTTACAGCCCAAAACGTCAATAGTGCTAAGGCTGAGAAACCCTGATCCAGTCCATTTTATAAAGAAAATGAACCCAAGAGAGATAAGTGACTTGTCTGTGACAGTGGTAGTAGGAATCATCTTATTTTCAAGTCCAAGATTCTCACCAGCCCAATTTGCTCTGTTCTAAGATTTAATCAGGTCTGAGATGCTAAAAAATATTTAATCTTACACAGCATGGCAAGGCCATAAGCTCAAGCTCCTTCTGGAACCAACAATTCAGCTATTGCAGAGATGTCAAACTGACAGAAGACAAAAGCCTCAGGGAAGCTTCCAGAAAGAGGAAATGCTCCCCCCACCACCACTCCCAGCCCCCAACACATAAAAAGGTCTAATTCCAGGAGGGCTGCTTCCTTTTCCCAAATCCATGTAACTGGTTACAATTATATACCAGGAAAAGAAAACATCCTCTAGGGATTTGAGCCCATGATCAAGCATGGGAAGAAGGTGAAGCTCTGGGAAGACTGAAAATCCAGAAGCAGCTGAGTTTGCACTAACTTTTACTGAATATGCAGGCTGGGTGCTTTCCTCAAGCCAGTCTTCCATACCCTATAGTAAAGACGCTGCTGTTTACTACAGAGAGTTGGTTTCTTGTCCTCTCTGCAAGAAAGGGGCGGGGGGGAAAGTGGCCAAAAGGGCCAGTCATTTTGTTATATTAAGAATCTAGGGTGTGGTGGTCCCCAGCTTCTGGCTGCTGGCCACTCCCCTCCTTCCTTCCTAGAATGCAGTTCTTATAAATGATAAAGTCTTACTTTCTACAGTAGATGTGTGGTAAGTGACTTAGCAAGCCTAGGAAAGCCGAATCCATCTGAAGTGGAATCCTAAGCCAGCAGTAGGGAACACTGAAAACCAACCAAATGCACATAAAAGTATCCTCAACAGTTTCAAGAACTGGAAGCACCAGGTACCTCTGGAACTTAAAAGAATGTGTGTGGGGCGGGGGAGGGGGGGCGTGTGGGGAGTATAAGGCATGTTGGTAGAAAGGTATTTGGGAAACAGTTATATCCTAGATCCCTTCTATCACCTCCCATCACTGGGTGACTGTCCTTCTCCCAGCATGGCAGAACACCGAAAGTTTCCTCTCCAGAGAGTGTAGAGTATGCAGGTCCCTGGACTGTGAGACCCAAGGCATAGTTCGGGGCCTGAGTCTAATAATGAAAACAGAGGGACTAAATGACCATGTGTACAGATTGTTGAGAACTACCCTCCATACCTCTGGTCCTCTTCATCCATTCAGCTCCCAGAATTCTGGTAGCCAGACCTTTATCTCCCAAGCAGGAGACAGACTTCTCTCAGGAATCAAGCCCAGGAAGAAAAATCCAAAGACACTGACACTGGGGATTCCCCAACAACAGCCCACCTTCTTCAGCCCCATCCACAAGGCCAGAGCTCCAATCAGCGTTTAAGTCTCTCATCATAAGCAGCCAGACCCATCTAAAGAAAGTTCCTACGTGGAAAGTAGAGACCAAAACAACAACAAAACCTGGAGGAAACAGACTATGCGATAATTTTTTATTTTTATATTTTTTTAAAGAGAGAGACATAAAGGAAGATACCACATTCATGAAACAAGAATAGGAGGCTACAAAAAAATTAAAATGAGCTATTAGAAATTTTTAAAGAACATGACAGTAGAAATTTAAAATTAAATAGAAGGATTGGAAAATAAAGTTGAGGAAATCTGGAAAACACAGCAAAGAGTCAAAGAGAGAAATAACTGAAAAGATAAGAAAATTAGAGGACTAGTCCTAAGAGCTTCAACATCTAAATAGTACTAATTCCATAAAGAAAAAACTCAGGAGAGGAAATCATTGTGAAATTTTTTTTTTTTTTAAATATTTTATTTATTGGGGTGGCTGGGTGGCTCAGTCGGTAAAGCGTCTGCCTTCAGCTCAGGTCATGATCCCAGAGTACTGGGATCCAGTCCGGTATCAGGCTCCCTGCTCAGCAGGGAGTCTGCTTCTCCCTCTCCCTCCGCCTCTGTTTGTGCTGTTTGTGCTCCCTCTCTCTCTCTTGCTCTCTCATATAAATAAATAAAATCGTCAAGGGAGAGAGAGAGCGGGATGGGAGGGGCAGACGGAGAGGGAGAGAGAATCTTCAGCAGACTCCACGCTGAGCATGGAGCCCAACTTGGGGCTCCATCTCACAACCTTGAGATCACAACCTGAGCCGAAACCAAGAGTTGGATGCTTAACCAACTGAGCCACCCCAGGTGCCCCTGTGAAATTATTTTTGAAATGTTCCCAGAAGTAAACAGCATACGTTGCCAGACGGAAAGGCCCACTGAATGTCTAGTACAGGGATCAGCAAACTATGGCCTGTGGGCCAAATTCAGTCCGCAGTCTGTTTTTGTACAGACCTTAAGCTAAGAAAGGCTTTTACACTTTTAAAGGGGCGGGGAATAAAGGAAGAAGATGTGGTAGAGATCGTATATGAACCACAAAAACCAAAGTATTTACTACATGACCTTTTAAAGAAAAAGTTTTCTGACCCTCTTCCAGCACAATGGATAAGGACGGACATATACCACAGCAAATCACTATGAAAGTCCAGAATATTGAGGACAGAGTAGAAGTTTCAGAGGGGACGAAATGAGACATACTAAAGGATCAAGAATCAAATGCCTTCAAACTTCTCAAAGGCAAAACTGGGGGCGCCTGGGTGGCTCAGTTGGTTAAGCGACTGCCTTCGGCTCAGGTCATGATCCTGGAGTCCCTGGATCGAGTCCCACGTCGGGCTCCCTGCTCAGCGGGGAGTCTGCCTCTCTCTCTGACCCTCCCCCTCTCATGCTCTCTATCTCATTCTCT
>NC_138382.1:73411578-73431489 GCF_054177405.1 Leptonychotes weddellii | reverse complement strand
TGATTAGGAGTGAAGAAGAATGGAGGTGCAGGGGAGGGTGATGGGTGCAGAAGGGGTGGGTGATAGGCTGCAGGGGATAAAGGCGAGGTGAAGGGGAGGGATGGGGTGCTGGGGGGTCGTGAAGGGGGAGGAAAAAGGAATGGCGTGAAGGGGGGATGGGGTGAGGGGGAGAGAAATGGGGGTGAGGAGGGAGCGATGGGGTGGTAAAAAGGGAAGAGCGGGAGGGGGATGCAGGGGAGGGATGGGTGAAGGAGGATGGGGTGAAGAGGGGAGGGGTGGGATGCAGGGAGAGGAATGCGGGAAGGGGAGAGCGGGGGAAGCAGGGAAGCGGGCGCCGGCCCCAGGAGGCCGGGAGGGACTTCCCTGCGAGGAGGGCGGCGCCGGAATAACGGGACCCTCCCAGCCCCGAGCCCCCCGGCCGGGCGGCGCGAGTAGCCCGCGCGGAGGCCGGGGCGCCGCGGGCAGGTACGGCGCCGCGCTCCTGCCGGGCAGCCGCAGCCCTCGCCCGCGGGAGGATCCCCCACTCCACTTACTCTCTCCGACCACGGCTTTGAGGCCAATGGGGGCCATCGTGCTGCGCGAGTCTCGGGCTCCGAGTCTCCTCAGGCGACGCCCGCGGACACGGCTACCTCCCCGGGTCAGCGCGCTCTGCCGGGCACAGCCCTTCGCTCCGCAACCGCGCTCGGGCTCAACTGACGCGCGGACTCGCCGCGGAGGCGCGGCGCGAGCCAGAGCGAGGCTGCCGACCTGCCGGCGCGCGCGCGGGCGGGGCTGGCCGGGGGCGGAGCCTTGTGCCAGCCGTCAGCGTCACCCGCGCACCTCCGCCAATCGCACTGCGGCCCGGGAGCTCGGCCCCGCCCGCCGAGATGCGGCTGGACGCGAGGCGGTCCCTGGCTGGCGCGAAAGCCGCGCCCTCCCCCTCACCTCACGCGCAGCGCGCACCCTGCTGCCAGTCGCGCGCTCCTGGGGCGCAGGGTCCTAAAGTCCCCACCGCCGCCTCCGCACCTGGCCACAGGCTACTGACAAGCTCCCTCTTCCTGAATCCACGTTATGTCCTGTCTTTCCTCTTCCTGGGAACCCTCCATTTTTCGCCTGCCCACATAAGGAACTCAGAGACTCCTAACCACAACATAACTGGAGGTTTATCGACATCATCTCTCTCTCTGGGTACCTATATCCTCATACCCGCCATTCACTGAGCTCTTGTGTCAGGCTCCATCTAAGCGCTTTACTGCATCATCTCATTAAATCCTCACAGTAATTAAGAATTGTTTTTAATCTCCATTTTCCGATAAAAAAAAAAAACCGAGGCTCAGAGAATTGAGCACTAGAGTTGCTCTCAGGCTGTGTAACATTCATTAGCAAATATTGAGTGGTCTCCCACTACTCCATGCAAGCTACTATTCTGGGCATTGGAGCTACAGCCATGTGCAAGGCAGACTCGGATCTGAGTCTTTGGGCACTCAAAAGGCTAGAAATTTCGAAGTCCCAAGTCTGATAGGAATATGCTGTAGGACAACTCAGGTCTCAGCATCTCCTTACAGGAGTCCACATTACCAAAGTGGTCCCAAGTCAGTTTTTGATGGACTTTTTTTTTTAAAGATTTTATTTATTGGGGCGCCTGGGTGGCTCGGTTTAGCGACTGCCTTGGGCTCGGGTCATGATCCGGGGCTCCTGGGATTGAGCCCCGCATTGGGCTCCCTGCTCCGCCAGGAGCCTGCTTCTCCCTCTCCCTTTGCCTGCCACTCCCTCTGCTTGTGCTCTCTCTTTCTCTCCCTCTGTCACATAAATAAATAAAATCTTTATTATTTATTAGGGAGAGGGAGGCAGGATCCCAGGACTCTGGGATCATGACCTGAGCTGAAGACAGACACTTAGCTGACTGAGCCACCCAGCTGGTGCACCTCTGATGGACTTTCTTTATTAATGAGGGATGTTACTTTTGAAATATGGCACAGGACTCACCTCTGGCTTCAAAGAAAAGCAAATGAGTTGAGCCAATTAAAAACTAAAAAGGACAGGAGAGCTTGAAGTCATAAAATCAGTGAATACTCATTAAAATTTTGGAACAACTCTGTGAGCTAAGTCCTCTTTTCTTTCTTTCTTTTTCTTTTTTTTTTTTTTTAGATTTTATTTATTTGTCAGAGAGAAAGAGCACAAGCAAGGGAGAAGCAGGCTCTCTGCCGAGCAAGGAGCCCAGTGTGGGACTCTATCCCAGGACCCTGGGATCAGGACCTGAGCTGAAGGCAGATGCTTAACCAACTGAGCCACCCAAGTGTCCCTAAGTCCTCTTTTCTTAACATTATTAAGAAATGTAATAATATTTACAGATGAACAAACTGAGATTCAGAGAGGATAAGAGCTTTGCTAGTGACAAAGGAAAGATCCAATTCCAGAATCTGAATTCTGAATCATTATTTTACACTGAGCAGTTAAAGCAGCTGAGGCCCACAGGAGGACTTTCCAAAGGTCGCACACAATGAAGAATGGCAGAGCCAGGACAAGAGGCCACATGTCCTAGTTCAGCTACCAGCCCCAGGGCAGGAAGATTTGACCATCTTCTTGCCCCCACCCCAATCTACCCCAACAGAACTTTCACATGGCTTCACAGGGAGAGTAAGTGTTTGTTTGTTTGTTTTTTTTAATGTTTTATTTATTTATTCATGAAAGTCAGAGAGAGAGAGAGAGGCAGAGGCAGAGGGAGAAGCAGGCTCCCCGCCCAGCAGGGAGCCTGATGCAGGACTCGATCCCAGAACCCTGGGATCATGACCTGAGCCGAAGGCAGACGCTTAACCATCTGAGCCACCCAGGCGCCCCGAGAGTAAGTGTTTGTCTATCATTTCACATCTGGGCTCTGCCTTTTACCCAAGGAAGGCATTGATAGTCTCAGGGTGCATTTGGGGAAGGAGGAGATAATTTGTAAATGTGAGGGAACCTAGGATGCACTTGTAATGCTGCATGCTCCCCCCTTAGCCAGCCTCAGGGAGAGGGAGAAGCCTCAAGGAGCCAGTATGTTAGCTGAGAAGACAGACAGGAATCAAGGAGTCAGACACAGCATTGAGTTACTGTCCTAATAAATGCTAAAGCAGGACAGGGGCTGTGAGAGTGAGTGACGGAGCACTTGACCCAGTGGACCTGGTGAGGTATAGTCAGGGCAGATAGCAAGAGGGGTCTGGGAGAGTGTCCCAGGCAGATATACAGAAAATGCAAAGAACAAGTGCCAGAAACGAGTTTGGCTTTTCCAGGAACGGAGAGGGGGTCAGTGTGGCTGGAGGAGAGTCTGAGGGGCAGATAGAGAGGAAAGCCCCCAGAGGTAGGCCTCACTGCAAGGCTCCAGGACATTTTGGTAGCCTGGAATCTGTATGAGGACTTCCTCAAAGGTCACAGGCAAATAAAATATAGCAGCTTGTTATTTTCTGCAGAGGAAAGGACAAAAAAAGAAATATTTGCCTGTGGATGTGTACCTGAGATGTTCACCAGGGATGGCAAAAATCAGAACGGGTGTTATTCTAAATAGGATGGCTGAAAAAGCAAGTGGGGTGACAGACTGTGAACTCACTCAGGAACCCCTGACTCTGGAGTGGCGGATTGGAATCTTCCTGCTTGGGGAATCCAAGACTGGCTTGAGACCTCCTGATATCTCTGAGCCTTGATTTCCACATCTGTGAAACAAGGACAGTGGAGGAGACAGTCAGATGACCTACACCTTAAGGTAAAATCCTGCATCAGTCATCATGCCTATTACCCTTTGCTCTGTATTTTTTTTTTTTTAATATTTTAATTATTTATTTGACACAGAGAGAGATACTGAGAGCCCAGATACTAAGGAGCATCTCCTTAGAGAGGTCTGGCTGTGTGGACTGCTAGCTGGGGGCATATCAACAACCAGAACCTGGACCTCTTGGGAATTCGTACCCAGGCGAGCCCTCAGCTTGGTGCCCCAGCCCGGCCAGAGCGCGGGGCGGGGCTGCGGCCGCAGGATGCGTTGGGCTGGTCCGCGGCTGGGCAGGTGCGCTTGCAGCTGCGCATGCGCGGCCTGCAGCCTCTGCAGAGCCCTAGTGCCGAGTAGCCGCTGGGGGTAGGAAGAGTCCTGTGATTTACGCACGGGTCATGTGACGGCGGGGAGCCTGTTTGTGGCTTGGCCGCTGCGCTTCCAGGAGACAGGCAGGTGAGGGGGGCGCGGGGGATGGATGCAGAGCAGAGCAGGGAGAAACTGGAGGTCTGAGCATAAGGGCTGTGAGCAGCGTGGAGGGACCAAGAAAGGGGAGAGAGGGACAGATGAGCCTGAATTGGCAATGGAGCTGACCAAGTTGAGACAGAAGCAACGACTATAGTTGTTGCCACCAAACCTACTGATACTGTGGACCCACTGGTTTGGGTCCCGTGCACACCCAGGGCCTGTTGGAGAGCCCTTCTCCCACAGTCTCGGGCTTGCTCCTACCTCCTCTGCTTTAAAGCCGCATCATCAACTGCATTTTTCCATGTTCACCTACCCCTTCCCGTGGCCACTGGACATTTAGATTCTGCTACATTCTTTTAGAAGCAGTTTCTAAAGAATTCAACAAGATAATATTTATAAGATTCTTTACCTAGTACTGGGTACCTAGTAAGGACCCAATGAACGTTAGCTTATTAATATCATTAAAAATAACAGGAGACTGTGTCCTGCCTTTATTGACGCTGTAGATTCTTGGCAGAGGATGAAAAAGTAATTGTCTCCATCACAGCCACCCACAGTCCCCAAACCTACAAAGAGGTGCTGGGCCTGGAGTCCTTGAGTTTGGTACATCTGCCCCCAAGAGTGAGTTAACAGATTTTTGTGTTTGAGGTCAGAATATAATATCAAAAGGGCTTTGTTTGCAAAGTCTAGCCAGGGTCTCAAATTCAAAAGACTGTAGAGGCCATGTGGAAGTAACAACCACAGATGTGGCCAACTGCAGACTACATGCCTTGCCCAGAGGGGCAGTCCTTACTCAGCTCTAATCAGTAGTTTCCACGCAGCGGCCAAGGATCTTGATGGTAAGAATTGTGACATCTCCCAATGGTTAAGTATTGCTATGGACTAAAAAAAAAATTTTTATTAACACCACCACTGGCCAAACAAAACACATCTGAGGGCCACATCCAGCTCCCAAGGCACCTGCTTGCAAAACTCTGGGGGACCAAAGGGAAAGGTTGGATTCCCCCATTGAACAGGCTCCCAGAGAGGCCCTGACTTTTACCCAACTCACATAGAGCCCCATTGTGGGCAGGGCTCTGGACAGGTGTAGTGGTAGTGTGAATACCTGGCATCAACCACCAAAACCTTTCCCACTCAGCCCTGAGAGCCAGGAAAGAGTCCCTTTGTTCAGCCTGGCTCTGGGGCAGAGATTAGGGCCAGCCACTTTCGAATGGACTAGTGAACACTGTAGTGGAAGCCTCCGCAGATAGCTGATGTGGGCAGTTCAGATTTGCCTGGACTGTGAAAATCCCAAGAATAAGGAAAGAGCTACCCCCAAATGCCAGATACTAGAAGTCTCGGTGACCTCAGCCAGTGGGGGCTTAAAGCTGGGTTTTTTTGTTTTTGTTTTGTTTTTAAAAGACTTTTATTTATTTGACACAGAGAGAGGGAGAGCAAGCACAAGCAGGGAGAGCAGCAGGCAGAGGGAGAGGGAGAAACAGGCTCCCTGTGGAGCAGGGAGCCCAAAGCGGGGCTCGATCCCAGGACCCTGGGATCAAGACCCAAGCCCAAGGCAAATGCTCAACCGACCAAGCCACCCAGGTGCCCTCTTAAAGCTGCTTTTATTTGATTCAGAAAAATAAAGGGGCGCCTGGGTGGCTCAGCCCTTAAGCGTCTGCCTTCCACTCAGGTCATGATCCCAGGCTCCTGGGATGGAGCCCCGCATCAGGCTCCCTGCTCCGCGGGAAGCCTGCTTCTCCCTCTCCCACTCCACCTGCTTGTGTTCCCTCTCTCACTGTCTCTCTCTCTGTCAAATAAATAAATAAAATCTTTAAAAAAGAAATACGACGTTTTTTACACTGTGGGTATCAGAGAACAATTTGTGTCTTTTACACTTTACATTAAATTGTTATAAGATCCCAGAGGAAGGAATTTTCATTCCAACTAGGGAAATAGTTTTGTTTAGATGTGTTTTGCTTCTGGCCAGTTTGGTTAGAAAGATTCATGGAAGAAAGTGGCAGTTGAGCTGAGCCCAGAAGCTGAGAAGCGAGAGATCAAATCCAATCAAGAAAAGAGCATAGTGGCCCCTGGGTGGCTCAGTCAGTTAAGCGTCTGCCTTCTGCTCAGGTCATGATCTTGGGGGCCTGGGATCGAGCCCCGCATTGGGCTCCTTGCTCAGCGGGGAGCCTGCTTTTTCCTCACCCTCTGCCATCCCTCCCGCTTGTGCTCTCTGGCTCTATCTCTCTGTCAAATAAATAAATAAAATCTTAAAAAACAAAACAAAACAAAACCAAAAAAAAGAGCATAGACCCATGGTTCCCAAACTATGTGCTGAGGCACCCTGAGGTACCACAGCAAATTAACAGGAGCATAGCAAAATATTTTAAATTTTGGAGAGAAACAATGATATCATCTGTTGGACACTGAAAACTAGTAGCCGGAAGTAGTTCACAGTTTCAACATCAGAATTTCCTACATTCCTTTCTGTGACATTACATCTTTATAAAGCTGGGTTTTCATCAATTGATGTGACAAGAAGCAAATAACTCATGCAAATCAATGTGGAACAGGAAATGAGACAGTCAATGTCTGATGTGATTCCAAGGTCTGAGAAAATGCACCTACACTATTAGTAAGTAATGGTGGTTACTTAAGAATTATTTTAGGGGCACCTGGGTGGCTTAGTCGTTAAGTGTCTGCTTTTGGCTCGGGTCATGATCTCAGGATCCTGGGATCGAGCCCCGCATTGGGCTCCCTGCTCCGCGGGAAGCCTGCTTTTCCCTCTCTCAACGTGGGGCTCGAACTCATGACCCCAAGATGACGAGTTGCACACTCTCCCAACTGAGCCAACCAGTCTCCCCTTATTTTTTCAAATGGCAATTAAGTAGTTAGGACTAAACAACTGGTAGTTAGCTACCAACAAAGCTGATAGGTATTTCTTTTAGTCTGGGATGCTATGAAAAAAATGACAGACAGAGAGGCTACCATGCTTGGGAACCTCTGGAATAGGCCAAGTGTAGTGGTATTCATCAATGCAGCAATATTTATTGAGCACCTACTATGCTCCAGACAGCATCCTAGACACTGGAGATGCAGCAGTGAACAGGAAAGAAAATTCCCATTGGTTATGAAGCTGACATCCTAGAGGGAGAAACATAATAAATAAGTAAATAATAAACTATATAGTGTGTTAGAAAGTGATAAGTGCTATGATAAAAATAGTAGTGTGAGGGACATCTGGGTGGCTCAGTCGGTTAAGCGTCTGCCTTCAGCACGGGTCATGATCCCAGGGTCCTGGGATCAAGATCTGTGTCTGGCTCCCGGCTCAGCAGGGAGTCTGCTTCTCCCTCTGCCTGCTGCTCCCCCTGCTTGTGCTCTCTCTGACAAATAAATAATATTTTTAAAAAATAGTAGGGTGATCAGGAGTAGACCTGGAGAAGGGCAGGGAATAGTTTTGCATTTTATTTATTTTATTTTATTATTATTTTCTAAGCGGGCTCCATGCTGGGCAGGGTCCAACGCAGGGTCCAACTCACAACTGGGAGATCAAGACCTGAGCCAAGATCAGGAGCTGGACACTTAACTGACTAAGCCACTCAGGCACCCCTAGTTTTGCATTTTAAAGGGGAGAGACAGGCAGGCTGGGCTTCAATGAGAAGCCATTGGATGTGAGTTCAAAAGTCAGAAGCCAGATCTGGTGTCCCTCTCAGCACATAGGCTATGGATGACACCAGCAATAGTGACTGGGATGACCCAGGGTTGGTTATGTGAAGGACACTGGGAAACACTCAGTTTAAGGTTGAGCAGAAGGAGCAGACACCAGAAGGAGGCAGGAGGGAAATGGCCAGAGAAGTACAGAGGAGCCAGGGGTGCACAGAAAGAGGAGAGCAGAAGAACAGCTAGATGAAAACCACAGATCAGGATCAAGGGCACTTTTTTGAATAGGGGAGAGCCTCTCTTTTTTTTTTAAAACAAAACATTTTAAAAACACAGCAAAGCAATAAAGCAAATTCCCATGTGCCCCCTCCCCAAAAATAAATCAATGTTTTGCTTTAGAATTTTGTTTGTTTGTTTGTTTTTAGAATTTTGTTTGTTGATAGAAAAATAGATCTGGTTATATAATGTGGAATCCTTTTCCTCCTGAAACCCCGCTAAAGCAATAGCAGGGGAATTATAAGAAGTTTAAATCCATAAGGACACAAAGAATGGGGGCATCTGACTGGCTCAGTCGGTAGAGCATGTGACTCTTGATCTCAGGGACATGAGTTTGAGCCCCACATTGGGCATGGAGCCTACTTTAAAAAAAAGTTGCAAAAAACAAAACAAGAGACAAAGAACAGAAAAAGGAGGGAATGGGAGATGAGAGATAGTGACAAAACTCTGGAAGATGAGCAGCATGTGGCTGAGGGTTAATGATTGCATAGAGAAGAGGAGGTAGAAACACAAATCTTCAAAAAGAGACCAGACTCAACCACAGAACCTTGGAGGAAGCTCAGGATTCATTGGTACCAGGTACTTTGGAAGATGGGAGTGAAGGATAGGGCTGAGTAAACAAAGGACTCTTAAAGAAAAGGAGTCCTGCCGCCAGGTCCAGGTCCCTGTCCTCATCCCGCAGAGCCAGGTGACTGCCCCTCCCCCAGCAGAATAGTGATGATGACGAGGAGGATATTGCGGACAACAAGCATGTGTGGGACATACTATGTGTCGGTCACTTATTCCAAGCTCTTTACATATATCGATCCATTTAACCCTAATGGTCACCTATGAGTTATTTACTATTATTATCCCCATTTTACAGATGAGGAAACCAAGCCATTTGTCCAAGGGCTCACAGCCAACAAAAGAAAGGACCAGGATCCACACCGTGCCACGTGGGAGGTGAGGCTGGACGGTAGAACATGGTGCTCTGTGGTTTGGACTTTATTTCTCCATGAGAAGCCATGGAAGGTTTTCACGTATGGATGTGACATTTATTTATTTATCCATTTAACATTTAATAAATATTCATCAGGTGTCTGCAGTATGCTGGGCCCTCTGCCAGGTGCTGAGCACTCCAGGGTGAGCATATAGACACAGTGCAGGGTTGAGCCAGGGCAGGAACAGGGAGCCAGCGAGGCCTGAGGAGGGGCATCCAGTCCAGCCAGGGATCTGGAAGTGACTCTTGGGAAAGGCAAAGTTGAGACTTTTTTTTTTTTTTAAAGATTTTATTTGACAGAGAGAGACACAGCGAGAGAGGGAACACAAGCAGGGGGAGTGGGAGAGGGAGAAGCAGGCTTCCCGCCGAGCAGGGAGCCCAATGCGGGGCTCGATCCCAGGACCCCGGGATCAAGACCCAAGCCGAAGGCAGACGCTTAACGACTGAGCCACCCAGGCGCCCCAAAGTTGAGACTTTGAAGCTTAGCTGAGTTTGCATGGGAAAGAGGAGTGGGGATGATGGGGCATATCCTGAACAGAAGCAACAGAGTGGGTGAAGGCCCAGTAACCCATCTGTGGCCATGTTGGCACAGCCCACTTAGCAGCCCAGACTGGAGGCTGGATCAGAGATGAAGGCACCAAGGGAGGCTAGGGAATAGTTCAGGTCAGAGCTGTGGAGTCTCTGGGATTCTTCTGTGGTGGGCGTGGGAGGGGCTGAACATAATTAAGGTGAATCAGAATAGCACCTGCCACTTCCTGGGCACCCTTGTTTACCAAATGCTTCAAGCACAATATCTCATTTAAGCCCCCTCGAAATACTATCAAGTAGGTATGATGATTTATATGCTTTACAGATGCAGACACTGAGACACAGCACGTCCTGGGGCACATAGCAAATTCCTGGCCAAACCAGGATTTGAACCAGGCGTATTTGAGCCCAAAGCCTGAACTCTTAACCACACAGCTCTTTTTTTTTTTTTTTTTTTAAGATTTTATTTATTCATTTGAGAGAAAGAGAGCACGCAAGCGAGCATGAGAGCAGGGAGGGTCAGAGGGAGAGAGAGAAAAAATCTGAAGCAGACTGCACTGAGCGCAGAGCCCGACAGGGGGCTCAGTCCCACAACCATGAGATCATGACCAGAGCTGAAACCAAGAAACCAAGAGTTGGAAGCCACCCAGGTGCCCCTTAACCACACAGTTCTGTTGCACCTCCAGATTTCAGAGCTTCTTTGAGCCAGACACAGAAGGATACACTATGATTCCATGCATATAAAGCTTCAAGAACCGTCTAATCGATGATAGAGCTCAGTTTAATGACTATCACATGAGGGTGGAGGGTGAGGATACTGACTGGGAAGAGAGATGAGAGGGCCCCTGGGGCTCTGGAAATGTTCTGTGTCTTCTGTGTTGACCTGGGTGGTGGTAACAAGGGTGCATATTTGTATAAAAGTTCACCAGGCTGCTCACTTAATTATGTACTTTGTCAGATATATGTTATACTTCCAATTTTTATTTTTTTAAGATTTTTTATTTTTATTTTTTTAAACGATTTTATTCATTTATTGACAGAGAGAGACACAGCGAGAGAGGGAACACAAGCAGGGGGAGTGGGAGAGGGAGAAGCAGGCTTCCCGTGGAGCAGGGAGCCCGATGTGGGGCTCGATCCCAGGACCCTGGGATCATGACCTGAGTCGAAGGCAGATGCTTAATGACTGAGCCACCCAGGCGCCCCTTTTTAAGATTTTTTAAGAAGGGGCGCCTGGGTGGCTCAGTTGGTTAAGCGACTGCCTTCAGCTCAGGTCATGATCCCGGAGTCCCGGGATCGAGTCCCACATTGGGCTTCCTGCTCAGCGGGGAGTCTGCTTCTCCCTCTAACCCTACCCCCTCTTGCGCTCTCTCTCTCACTCTCTCTCTCTCAAATAAATAAATAAAATCTTTTTTAAAAAAAAGATTTTTTAAGAAGATCTTATTTATTTGACAGAGAGAGAGAGAGCACGTACAAGCTGGGGGAGGGAGAGGGATAAGCAGGCTCCACACTGAGCATGGAGCCCAATGTAGGGCTCAATCCTACAACCCTGAGATCATGACCTGAGCCAAAATCAAGAGTCGGACACCCAACTGACTGAGCCACCCAGGCGCTCCAGTTCAATTTTTAAAGATTTTTTTTTTTTTTTAAGTAATCTCCCACCCAATGTGGGGCTTGAACTCATGACCTGAGATCCAGTCACATGCTCTTCCAACTGGAAGGCACCCCATGTTATACTTCAATTTTTTTAAAACAGGGCTTCCTGGAGGAAGTGCCATTTGAAGTGAAATGGAATCATTTTGGATGATTATTACAATCATAAACCCAACGCTTATGGCATATCAGGCATGCTATTATTGAGTGCTTGTGATATGTTGGGCACTGTGCTAACTGCTCTACATGTTATTATTTGGTTTAATCTTTACTGTGGTCCTGAGGAGAGAAATATTATCCTGCCCATGTTACAGATGAGAAAATTGAGGTTTCACCAAGTCCGTGCTCTTGGCACCACCTGCTCCCACCTCCCCCTAGGGGAGAGGTGGGCCTTGGGTTAGAGAGGATGAAGCAGGAGACACCAGAGAAGGCTCTGAGCACATTGGAGGTGCTGTGAAGCCAGGCCCCTTTCAAGGTTCCATACCTAACTTCATTTTTGTAATTGTGTTTTCTCTTTCTTAAAGAGAGCACTTCCCCCCCCACCACCACCCCCGCCATACTGTCGAAGCTTCAGGCTTCTACCTGCAAAACCTGGACCTGCCCTGGCTCTGACGGTGGCTGGGGGAATGGCTGCTCCATCCTGAGACTCGAGAGTGTTATTTCTCCACACCTTAACCCCCGCTCCAGCTAATGACAGGGCACCCTGGGATCCTCATCACAGGCCACCCCCCCACACCAGTGTCTTGTAAAGCAGACCCTGAAAATCTCTCATAGCCTAAAAAAAGCAGGGATGCCTGTCCTTCCCAACTCAGATGAAACACAGGCTGCCTTTCTGGGCCCCTCCAGCTTCCTGCCTCCTCTCCACGTCCCTACTCCCTCCCTCTCCTCTCTTTGTCTACTGTCTTCCCACCTCCGCTTTTCCCTACTCACCCCTCTCCCTGACAGCAGCCGCCTTCCCACCTTACCCTACAGGGAGTCAGGGCCCAGAGCCCTCCCCACCCTGCTTCAGACCCAGCACGACTCTCAGCTTCGGGGGAGCCAGGAGTCCAGCGCTCAGAGTCTGGTCCTGCCATGTTGAGTGGCCCAGGCCTGGCACTTTTTCTCTCTGGTGTCAGTTTCCCTCCCTCCCATTTATGCATAAGCTGGGCCCTGGGCTCCTTGTCTTGAGTCACATTGAGTGTTTCCTGCTCTCTCCTGAGTCAGGAAGCAGGTAGCCAAGGGGGTCCATCTGGGGGACCTGGCTCCCCTCCTCACCAGCTGGCCACCCCAGAGGGGTCTCAGGGGCCTGTCTTTGGGCAAGCAGGTGAAGCAGGCTTTGGGTCATGGGTCTGATTGTCCACAAGCTCAGGGCTCACTGCCCAGACCTTTGGGACATCCCCGTGTGGGGTCCCTGGTGGGGTCTTCTTGACCCCCAACTCCCTCCCTCTCTTCCTTCCAAGCAGTGACCCTTCCCCTAGCTGTGGATAAGCACCCCCTTAAACACATCACAGCCACACCCCAATACAGGAGGAGCTGTTTGAGCAGATGTTTAATATACAAAACAAAAATAACAGTTATTTTGTTGAATGGATTGCCAACAATCGAAGCCATCTGTTTTCGACATCTCACCCTAGGGCCTAAAAATGCAAATGCCTCCTTCCAGGGCAAAAGCACGACCACCCAAGAGCTGTTTGAGCATATTTATAAGTAGTTCTCTGCCTGGATTCACTGGAAGACTACAAATAGTCCCCCCCACCCCCAACCTTCCCTCTGATGGGACCTCATGAAGGAGGAGACAGAGCTTGGCATTCTGCATTATGGGTTATGGCTTGCTTTTTTTTTTTCCCTTGGTGTTTTCTTCGACTGCTTAAACAAACAAACAAACCTATTTTACTCTCAAGATGAAAGTCTTGCCATTTGCAGTTTTTCTATGAGACCCATATCTTGCTACCCACCCCCCCCACCCCCACTGCTGACCCAACTTCTGAAGCTTGTGCTGAAAGAGGGCTCATCTCCAAATCCTCTGCTGCGGCTGTGCCCATCACCATTCCTGATCCCTGCATTTTCTCCTCTCACAGCAGCAGAGAAATCCTGGAATGATGTCATTGGACTATGTGTATTTTTTTTTCTTCACTTTTCATTACACAAGTAAGACAGTACACCTCTATTGTTAAAAATATCTCAAAAAGGAAATAAAAAGAATTCTTTACACTAAAACCCCATGGGACACAGTTAAAGTTGTACTCAGATGAACATTAGCAGTCTTAAATGCTTTTATTTATAAAAGACTCAAAGTAAGTGAAACAAGGACTAAGAAATTAGGAAAACGAGTTAAAAGGAGAGAGAACAAAAAGATGAAAGGGAATACCAATGAAATGGGAAAAACATACTAAGAGAATAAATAAAATTTGTTTGAAAAGAAAAAAGATCAGTTTGAAGAGACAAATAAAATGGGAGAAATCTTAACTAAAGGTAAGTCCAAAGAAAGAAAGCAAAGAGAGAAAGTAAAAATATGCAACATTAGGAATGAGGAAGGTAATACAAATGCAGATATGGATGTTATTAATTACCTTTAAATATTATGGTAATAAATTGGAATAACAAAAAGAAATAGGTTATTTTTTTAACAATACATAGATTATCAAAATTGACTTAAGCAATAGAAATAACGGACTAAGAACCATGGAAGAGATTAGAAAGACAAAGAGATTGCATCCCAAAAGACTCTGGGGGCAATAATAGGACAAACTGGGGCACCTGGCTGGCTCAGTAGGTAGAGCATGTGACTTTTGATCTCTGGGCTGTGAGTTTGAGCCCCATGTTGGGTGCAGAGATTACTTAAAAATAAAATCTTAAAAAAAATAGGACAGGGCATCTGGGTGGCTCAGTTGGTTGAGCGTCTGCCTTTGGCTCAGGTCATGATCCCAGTGTCCTGGGGTAGAGCCCCACATTGGGCTCTCTGCTCAGTGGGGAGCCTGCTTCTCCCTCTCCCTCTGCCTGCCACTCCCCCTGCTTGTGCCCTCTCTATCAAATAAATCAAATCTTTAAAAAAATTAAAGTCATGAAAGAGAGGAAAAAAGAGACAGAACTATTCCAGATTCAAAAATTAAAGAAACATTGGGGCACCTGAGTGGCTCAATCAGTTAAGGGTCTGACTCTTGGTTTTGGCTCAGGTTATGATCTCAGGGTCGTGAGATCAAGCCCAAGTTGGCTCTGAGTTCAGATTCCCTCCTTCTCCCTCTGCCCCTCCCCCTATCTAAAATAAATGAATAAATCTTTTTTAAAAATTTAAAGAAATATGACAACCAAATGCACTGGAAGCTTCTTGATTAGATTCTGGAGTTAAAAAGAAAAAAAAATCTATAAAGACATTATTGGGACAGAGAAATCTGAATATAGACAATGTGCTAGATACTATTATTACATTCAGTTCCTGCTGGATGGATAATGGAATTTTCTTGGTTGGGATAATGGGATTTTGTTTACGTAGAAGAATGTCTTAAATCTTAGGAGATACATTTTTTTAAATGTGCTAAGGAATAGTGTTTGATGTTTGCATTTCGCCTTTCAAATAGTTGAGCAAAAAAATTTTAAATGTGGTGTGTGTGTGTGTGTGTGAAGAAGAGCAGGGCCACTATGAGTGACGTGGAGTAATAGACTTCATGCGGTGTGGGTGCTGGTGCACAGACTGTGCGAGGCCTCTGTACCTGCTGGTAGCTGGAGAGATGCCAGGGACCTGCGTGAGGGCAAGGACAGTAGAGCCCACATCTGTCTCTCACCCTCTTCAGCCTCAGTGACACAGATGACCTGCAGGAGTACTGGTGTCCTTTGCCAGGGCTGCACACCTACCTGATCCCAGTACTCAGACAAGTCAAAGGAGAAGACCTGGCAGGAACCAGGGAGGCTACAGGCCCAGGGTGCCCAGAATCAACAAGATAAGTTAGCAGATCGGCAACAGCCACGTGCCGGCTCCAGCAAGAGCCTGAGGCCTTCCATCAAACCTCAGAGCACAAAAAAATGGCTGCTCCTTCCAAATCTTGAGCAAATTGATTCTGTGGCCAACCCAACTTGGAACCACACAGGGGAAAGAATTCTAGGAAACTTGGTTCCAGCTAAGTCGACACAGGACAAAGTAGAGCATAAGTGTGTGTGTGTGTGAGAGAGAGAGAGAGAGAGAATGCACAAATGTGGCAAAATGTTAACAATTGGTGAATGTAGGTGAAGAGTGCTCAACTTTTCTATAGATTTGAAATTTGTTTAAAGACTTTATTTATTTATTTGACAGAGAGAGACAGCGAGAGAGGGAACACAAGAAGGGGGAGTGGGAGAGGGAGAAGCAGGCTTCCCGCTGAGCAGGGAGCCCGATGCAGGGATTCCAGGACCCTGGGATCATGACCTGAGCCGAAAGCAGACACTTAATGACTGAGCCATCCAGGTGCCCCTAGAGTTGAAATTTTTAATAAAAAGTTAGAGGTGGGAAAGGCACCAGGCCCACATGGTTTTGCAACTGAATTTTATCTAGCTTTTAAAGATCAGATTATTCTTAGGTTATGTAAACTATTCTAAACCACAGGAAAAATATGGAGAGTTCATAATCCATTTTACTAACATTACCTTAGTACTAAAACACAATTTAAAAAAAAAAGAAGAGGGGCACCTGGGTGACTCAGTTGGTTAAGCATCTGCCTTTGGCTCAGGTCCTGATCTCAGGGTCCTGGGATCAAGCCCCACATCAGGCTCCCTGCTCAGTGGGGAGTCTGCTTCTCCCTCTCCCACTACCCCTCTCCCCTGCTTGTGCTCTCTCTCTCAAGTAAATAAATAAAATCTTTAAAAACAAACAAACAAAAAAGCAGCAGAAGAGGGCGCCTGGGTGGCTCAGTTGGTTAAGCGACTGCCTTCGGCTCAGGTCATGATCCTGGAGTCCCGGGATCGAGTCCCGCATCGGGCTCCCTGCTCAGCAGGGAGTCTGCTTCTCCCTCTGACCCTCCCCCCTCTCGTGCTTTCTCTCGCTCATTCTCTCTCTCAAATAAATAAATAAATCTTAAAAAAAAAAAAACAAACATGAAGACTTTATTAAAAAAAAAAAAAGCAGAAGAAGAAAAGAAAACTGTAGATCATTTTCACTTTTGGGTCCCAACCCCCACCCTCGGGAATAAGAGGCTTCATCACTAGGAACATATAGTCAATTTATTACATAAATAAACTAAAGAAGAAAAAACACAAATAACTTTCTAACCAGAAAAACATGTTATTTAAGCATTGCATGAGCTCCCATACCATGCTCTCCACATTGGGAAGGCTGTAATGGTTTGTACAGTGGAGCTTCTGCCCTTCAGAAAAATCACAGGTTTCCTGTAGTTGAGCGTTCAATCAACCAGAGGAAGATAAAAGAGAGACCACAACTGGGTTCTAAATTGAAAACAATGACATTCCAAATGGCATGGCAAGAAGAGTGAGGGTGAAGGAGAACCCAGGGCTGATGAGCTAGAAATGAAATTTGAGCTCCTAGCATTTACAGATAGGAAAACGGAGGTCCAGAGAAGGGAAGGGCCTTACCCAGTTTCATAGAACGCCCATCCAGCCAGGTCAGCATGGACTTCAAGCACCAGTTCCACAGATCCAGAAAGCAAAAGCCAAGCGAAGACTATTTTCTAAAACGAAGCTGACCCTACCACCTGCAGGTCGACGGGAGGAACAGCAGAATCCTGAGGGCCAGGACTAGGGTAGTGGGATTGGTACTTTTCCTCTTGCCTCAGGTCCTGGTTTTGTTTAAATGTTTGATATTTTGTTCATCATGGAACTTTTGGCATTAATTTTTAATTAAAAATACTTCATCAGGGACACCTGGGTGGCTCAGTCAGTTAAGTGTCTGCCTTCGGCTCAGATCATGATCCTGGGGTCCTGGGATCGAGTTCCACATTGGGCTCCTTGCTCAGCGAGGAGCCTGCTTCTCCCTCTGCCTGCTGCTTCCCCTGCTTGTGCTCTCTCTCTCTGACAAATAAATAAATAAAATCTTTAAAAAAAAATACTTCATTAATGGGATGCCTGGGTGGCTCAGTCACTTAGGTGTCTGATTTCAGCTCAGGTCGTGATCTCGGGGTCCTGGGATGGAGCCCCACGTCAGGCTCCCCACTCAGCATGGATTCTGCTTCTCCCTCTCCGCTCCCTTCTGTCCCTCCTCCTGCTTGTGCTCTCTCTGTCTCTCTCTCACATAAATAAATAAAATCTTGGGGTGCTTGGGTGGGTCAGTTGGTTAAGTGTCCAGCTCTTGGTTTTGGCTCAGGTCATGATCTCAGGATTGTGAGATCATTGAGCCCCAAATCGGGCTCCATGCTCAGCAGGGAGTCTGCTTGAGGATTCTCTCCCTCTCTCTCTACCCCTCCCTCCACTCTCCTCTCTCTAAAATAAATAAATCTTAAAAAAATAAAATCTTAAAAAAATACTTCATTAAACTATTATTTATCTTGATTAGGGGATTTTTGGCACATACACCCCTCACCCTTAAATTTTACACCCTAGACTAGTACCTCACTTGTTTCCCATTCCCATTACCTTATACTCTAAAACCTGGAATCTTCATTCCTATTCTCATTCCCTCCCCCAACCCAGCACTGGCATCTCATCAGAGGATCTCATCTCTTTTGTAGTAAGAACACAGGCAGAAACACTCCTCCTCTCCCTCCCTTCCTCCCTCCCTCCTTCCTTCCCTCCCTGCCTCTCTAGCTCCTCATTTCAGGTGCTGTGTTAAGTAGAGGGCCTTTGCCCTTAGGCAGTTATCAAGTAAGGAGGCATCTAGAAAATGCAGTAAAGTGTTATAAGAGATTTAAATGGTCAAGAGAAGGATTGCATCTGGGATCATGGGAAGAGGAGGGTCTAGATGGGTTCCATCCTATTTCCCATCCACACCTGCTGCTTCATCTATGTCGGAACCACAAATAACAAGTTATTAAGCACTTACTATGTGCTCAGCAATAGTCTAGAAGGTCTAGCTTATCAGATCAATGGCTCCCTTGTGGTAGAGGTAGAGGCTCAGAAATGAAAAGTCTTTACTCAAATCTCCACAACTGGTAAGGAGGAGAACACTGATTCAATCTGAGGTCTGCCTGACTCAGAGTTGATTCTTGTAATCATTATTTGTCGTATTTGTCATTCAGCAAAATTGGTGCCTGCCTACTGTGATAGGACTGGTTTTAGGGGCGGGGGATACAGGAGTGAAGAAAATGGTTAAAAATTCCTGCCCCCGTGTGGCATTCACTCTGGTGAGGAGGACCGGCAATAACCATGTAATTAAATAAACAAGATAATTTCAGATAATAAAGTGTTATGAAAAAAACTAAAGCAGGATGATGGGATAAAGAATCTGTGTTGTCAGGCAGCCTCTCCGAAGATGGAGCATTTGAGATGAGACTTGAACCTAAGGAATCTACTGTGTGGATATTGGGAGAAGGAAACAGGAAGTGCAGAGGTCCTGGGGTAGGGTTAACCAAGGCACATTTGTGGAACAGACCAGTTGGTGTGGTTGGAACATAGCAAACAAGGAAGAGCGAGGGAGGCTATGAGGTGTGAGGCCGTGTCGCACAGTTGGGCTGTGATAAAGAGCTTGGATTTTATCCGAGAGCAATGGAAAGCCATGGAGGGATTTCAGCAGGAAGGTGATGAGATGCAATTCCTGTTTTTTAAAGGATCACTCTAGTATATGGTTTGACAACCCATTGATATTTTAGGCCAGACGATTCTTTGTGGTAGGGGGGCTGTCCTGTGCATTGTAGGATGTTTATCAGCATCCCTGCCCTCTACCCACTAGATGCCAGTAATACACTCCTAGTCATGACTACCCAAAGTGTCTCCAGACATTGTCAGATGTGCCCTGGAGGGCAAAAGTCGCTTCCAATTGAGAATGACTGCTGTAGTCATAAAAGCAAAGAAGGGCCATGGAATGTTCTCAATTGAAAAAGCCTGCAAAGGGCGCCTGGGTGGCTTAGTTGGTTAAGCGACTGCCTTCGGCTCAGGTCATGATCCTGGAGTCCCGGGATCGAGTCCCGCATCGGGCTCCCTGCTCAGCAGGGAGTCTGCTTCTCCCTCTGACCCTCCTCTCTCTCATGCTCCCTGTCTCTCATTTTCTCTCTCTCAAATAAATAAATAAAATCTTAAAAAAAAGAAAAAGCCTGCAAAAACCTGATAGCTACGTGCAATGCCTGATCTCAGACTGGATCCCGCATGGTAAGGGGAGAATGCAAGGTGCTGCTGACACAGTAAGAATGTGATAGTTGGGGCACCTGGGTGGTGCAGTCAGTTGAGGGGGTGACTTTTGGTTTCGGCTCAGGTCATGATCTCAGTGTCGTGGGGTCAAGCCCTGTGTCAGGCTCCATGCTCAGAGTAGAGTCTGCTTGAGATTCTCTCTCCCTTTACCCCTCCTGCTTGTGCTCTCTCTCTCTCTCTCAAATAAATAAATAAATCTTAAAAAAAAGAATGTGAGTGGTGGATTAAATAAAACTATTGAATCAACATTAATTCCACCAAAGTTGCTAACTGTACTGTTGTTATGTAGGAGAATATCCCTGTGCTTAGAAAATACACACTGGAGTCTTTATGTATAAAGAACGATGAGGTATAAAGTCTATGCTTAAATCAGTCAGGACAAGTTATATACAAGCATATATACATACCCATGCATGTGTGA
>NC_138382.1:73353691-73411078 GCF_054177405.1 Leptonychotes weddellii | reverse complement strand
ATACATTCTTGCGATATGCATGCAAATGGTTGTGTGTATAGATTTATATATCTCCCCATGATATGAAATAATTTTATCTGAGCAAAGGGTGTACAAGTGGGCTGTTTGTACTATTCTCATTCTTACAACTTTTCTGTGAGCTTAAAATCATTTCCAAATAAAAAGTTCAAAAAATTGCTCTCGTTTCCTACATGACGAGTGGACTGGGGATTGGTTGGTCCGTCTGCTTCCCGAAATTGTTTGGCTAAACCTCTGCCTGCCCAGCGACCCAGCAGCTCCACCTCTGGGCATGTACCTAATTGATATGAGTGTTTATGTCAACCTAAGACTTGTACCGGAAGGTACATAGCCGTTTATTCTTACTCGCCTCAAATGGGAAACAACCCTCATGCTAAATACACACAACACCACAGTTAAACCTCAAAGCTGTAACACTGAGTGTAACAAGCGAGACACAGAAGAGTGCCCATTATATGGTCACTCCTTTTCTTTGCAGTTTGACAAACCTGCCAAATGGATCTGTAGTGGTCACGATCTGTGGGGGGAGGGGGACCAGGTGGGTTTCTGGAGCTGGAAATGTTCTGTACCTTGATCTGGGTGGGTGTTACATGCGTGATTACATACATAAAAATTGATCAAGCTATGCACTTAGGATTTGTACAATTTATTGTATATAACTTTTATTTAATAATAATAAAAAAGACCACTCTGGCTTCTGTGTAGAGACTAGAGTAGTGGTGACTGGGGGAGCCACAGGGGGAGAAGAGCAAAGAGGAAGTGAAATGAAAGAGGGGGCTCAAGAGTGAACCCCAGGTGAACACCTGGGGGAGCGGGGGTTGCTGCTGACTGAGATGGGAGATCTGGGGGAGGAGTGGGACCACTGGACCCCTCCCTGTCCTCCCTTTCCCCAGGCTCTGGAGAAGTCGGATTTCCCTCCACATCTGTGTCCCAGTCACCGCCAGGGGGCAATGGGGTCCTTCCTGACTGACAAGGCAGCCTGGAGCCTGCAGCAGGAGCATCTGCAGCTGGGGACAGCTAAGCAGCTGTTGCCTGGGTGGCCTCCAAGTCACCGGGACTCTGTGCTCCTTGCAGAAGAATCTTGTAGGATGGGAATGGAAGGAAATTAAAACCTAAAGCCCTGGAATCTGAAAATCATGACTCCAGCCCTTAATGCTCAGGATGGGGCCAGACTCCTTAAGGTGGCCATGAGCTCTTGCTGCTGGCCTTCCCCACCTCACCTGCCTCCACTCAATCCCCACCCCGCCTTAGGGAAGAGATGGGCTCCCTGCAGGTGCACCCTCTTGCATGTGTGCTGTTTCTGAAGCCTGACCCCCTCTCCTGTGGGCATCTGACACATCCCTTAGGAGTCACTCCAGGACCCTTTCTCGACCCAAAATGTGGGTCAGACTGGCCCCCTCTACATCTCCCATCATACTCCTTTCTCCATAAATTACGTTAGTTCGGGGCGCCTGGGTGGCTCAGTTGTTAAGCGTCTGCCTTCAGCTCAGGTCATGATCCCAGGGTCCTGGGATTGAGCCCCACGTCAGGCTCCCTGCTCGGTGGGAAGCCTGCTTCTCCCTCTCTCACTCCCCCTGCTTGTGTTCCCTCTCTCGCTGTGTCTCTCTCTGTCAAATAAATAAATAAAATCTTAAAAAAACCCCACATAAATTACATTAGTTAATCTACCTGATTCTTCAGCTCATCTGTGGCTCTGAGAGGCATGGGAGTGCCTCGCATAGGCTCTAAGAATACTTTTTGGATGAATAAAAAGACAAACAAATGAGTGAGTGAATCTGAGGTTGGAGGAGGATAGCACCTCAGTTAATCCACCTGGGGTTTTGAAGTTAGAGACCTGGGTTCAAGTACAAACAATGACACTTATGAGCTGTGTGACCTTGGCAACTGTCTTAACCTCTCTGGGCCCCAGTCTCCTCTTCCAATTATCATACTTACTATACAGTTTCAGTGATATGATGCATGTCAGTCCCTTAGCCTAAAATTTGCACATAGAATATGCTCGATAAAATGAGGATTTTTGGTGTATATGTGTGGTTTAAAGATGTAAGGGTGTGTGTGTGTGTGTATACAATTATATCTGTTTGTGTAGGCTATATAATAAACTGTTAGCTAATGATAGAGAGTGAAATTGGGAGAATAAGGTAAAATTTTCTTTTTGTGCTTTATATACTTCTGTGGTTGAATGTCTTACGTTAAGCATGTTTCATAATCACACAGCCTTTAAATGAAAAATGAAATCCAATATCGCATGAAAGAATACCCAACATCATTAGTCATAAGGGAAATGCAAAACAAAACCACCATGAGATACCACCACTCATCAGTTGAAAGGCTAAAATCAAAAGGCTTGGGGCTTTAAGTGTCTGCCTTTGGCTCGGGTCATGATCCCAGAGTTGGGGCTCCCTGCTCAGCAGGGAGTCTGCTTCTCCTTCTGCCCTCTGCCCCTTCCCCCACTCATGCTCACTCATGCATGCGCGTTCTCTCTCTCAAATACATAAATAAAATCTTTTAAAAAAATCAAATCAAAAGGCTTAACAATACCAAATATTGGCAAGAAAGTGGAGCAACTGGAACTCTCTTACACTGTTGGTGCGGGTATGAAATGGGACAACTATTTTGAAAAAAATGTAAGTATGTAAAAAATGTAAGAAGCATACTTGCCCTATAATCAGAAATTCCACTCCTAGCTATGACTCAGGCACCAGGAAGACAAGGAATATGTGTCTGCAAAAAGACTATACACAAATATTCATCGCATCTTTATTTATAATAGCCAAAACCTGGGAGTAGCCCACACGTCCATCAACAGGAGGATGTGATAAACTCTTTGTGGTGTGTCCACACAGTGGGATACTGCACGCCGAAAAAGGGCATGAACTGCAGCTACAGGGGACAACACAGGGTAATCTCAGAAACATGATGTTAAGCAAAAGAAACCAGACACAAAGGAAAACGTACTGCATTGCTGTTTAATTCCATTTATATGAAGCTCTAGGACAAACAGAATGGATTTATGGTGAAAGTCAGAACACGATCGCTTTTTGGGGAGTATTGCCTGGTGTAAGAGAACTTCTGGGGTGCTGGAAATGCTTCATATCTTGATCCAGGTGATAGTTGCCCACATGCACCCATAGATAAAACTCATCAAGCGGGGTGCCTGGGTGGCTCAGTCGGTTAAGTGTCCACCTCTTGATTTCGGCTCTGGTCGTGATCTCGGGGTCCTGAGATCTAGCCCCTCTGTGGGCTCCATGCTCAATGGGGAGTCTGCTGGAGATTCTCTCCCTCTGCCCCTCCCCCTGCTCACGTGCACTCTTTCTCTGTCTCATATAAATAAATAAATCGTAAAAAAAAAAAAAACCTCGGGGCGCCTGGGTGGCTCAGTCATTGGGCATCTGCCTTCAGCTCGGGTCGTGATCCCAGGGTCCTGGGATCGAGCCCTGTGTTGGGCTCCCTGCTCTGCCGGAGGCCTGCTTCTCCCTCTCCCACTCCCCCTGCTTGTGTTCCCTCTCTCGCTGTGTCTCTCTCTGTCAAATAAATAAAATATTTAAAAAAAAAACACCTCATCAAGCCATGCACAGTTGTTCACAGCAGCTTTATGATACCTCAAAGCTGAAACAACTCAAATGGCCATCAGTAGGCAAATGGATGAAGACAATGTGGTACAATCTTACTGCATAATATAAGCCAGCAATAAAAAGGAGTAAACTACTAATGCAACACCATGGATGAATCTCAAAATTATGATACTGAGTTTTAAGGGGCGCCGATGGAGCATGCGACTCTTGATCTCAGGGTTGTGAGTTCGAGCCCCACGTTGGGTGTAGAGATTCCTTAAAAATAAAATCTTTTAAATTATGATATGAGTTTTTTAAAAGTCAGACAAAAAAGAATAGTGTATGATTCCATTTATATAAAATTCTATAAAATGTAAACTCATCTATAGTGATGGGAATCAAATCAGTGGCTGCCTCCATGTGAGGTGGGTAGGAGAGAGGAAGGAGAATTACAAAGGGCCAGGAGGAAACACTGGGGGGATATGGGTATGTTTCTTACCTTTATTGTGGTGCTGGTTCTACAGATGTATTCATATGTTCCAAATCATCAAATCTACACTTTATATTTTTTTAAACCGTTTTTAAAAAGATTTTATTTATTTATTTGAGAGAGCGAGTGAGAGGCAGAACACAAGCAGGGGCAGAGGGAGAGGGGAGAGGCAGTCTCCCCTGCTGAGCAGGGAGCCCAACTCGGGGCTCAATCCCAGGACCCCGGGATCATGACCTGAGCCGAAGGCAGACACTCAACTGACTGAGCTACCCCAGCACCCCAAATCTACAGTTTTAAATATGTGCAGTTTATTATATGTCAATTATACGTCAATAAAGCAGCAAAAACATTTTTTAAAAAACTCACTTTGCAGGGGCACCTGGGTGGCTCAGATGGTTAAGCGTCTGCCTTCGGCTCAGGTCACGATCCCAGAGTCCTGGGATCGAGCCCCGCATCGGGCTCCCTGCTAGGCGGGGAGCCTGCTTCTCCCTCTGCTGCTGCCTCTCTGTATCTCTCTCTCTGACTCTCATGAATAAATAAATAAAACAAACAAACAAAATTAAAAAAAAAATAAAAAACTCATTGTGCATTTGATATATGTAAATTAGGCTTCAACAAATAAAAGAAAAAGAAAAGAAAGAAACTGTTTTCCTGACCCTGTTTCCCCGCTCGGTACTTCCAGCCTTGTCCATGCCCCACAGGGTCCTTTCTTCTCACCTGGAGCACCCAAGAGAAAGTCTACAAATTAGCAAGTCTACAGATCAGCGCTCTGCAGCTCAGCTGGTGCACCTGGGACCCATGGCTTCCTTTTTTTTTTTTTTTTAAGATTTTATTTATTTATTTGACAGAGAGAGACACAGCGAGAGAGGGAACACAAGCAGGTGGAGTGGGAGAGGGAGAAGCCGGCTCCCCCCCCCCCAGCAGGGAGCCTGATGCGGGGCTCGATCCCAGGACCCTGGGATCACGACCTAAGCCGAAGGCAGACGCTTAGTGACTGAGCCACCCAGGCGCCCCCCCATGGCTTCTTTATAACAGCCATATTCCAGCTCTCACAGCCCAGCTCAAGCACCACCTCCTTCTACGAAGCCACCTTGCTTCGTGCCGCACCCTCCCAGCTCAGGGCTCCCAGGATCCTTGGCTCAAACCTCTATCCTGGCATCTTCCACTATTCACCTTGTATTATCCGTGTAGACCCACCTGTCTTCCACACTCGATGCTAACAGTCATCGTGAGAACAGCTATTATTTAATGGCCCTGGGCCAAGAGCTGTACATGGTTGATTTCATTGCCTCTCTACATCAACTAGGAGGACAGGGATTATTAGTTCCCTTTTGCAAAAGCCGAGGCCCAGGATGGGGACAGCCAGTGGGACTTAGTCCGCACGGCCATAGGAAGGTTAAAGAACATTCAAACGCCACTCTGGCTCACCTTGAGAGCAGCCAGGGCCTTTTTCAGTGGGCAGAAAGGAAGGATTTAGCATCTCTGGAGTTCTTCAGAGTTGTAGAAAGATACCTTACAGGTGGAAAGGTGAGTCACTTTAGGTAAAAGGAATTGCCTACAAGTTTCCAGAGCAGGAAGAACGTGGAGAAATTAGGCAGCATGTGTAGAGGACAGGCTCGAGGAAGGTCTCTCCTCAGGGTTTTTTATTCTTATTAAATGGCTCCACATTTGCAGATGAGGCCCTTGGCACAGGGCTGGAGAGGGAAGACTCGTGATTAGTGGGTTCAGAGACCTTGGTTCTGGTTTTGCCAGGGGCCAGTTGGGGAGCCATGAAAACGTCTGTGTGTTCGTTTCCTCATCTGTCCTACCGGCAGGGTACCTCGCTTTGCAGTGAGGTAAACCTGGGTTGAAAAACTGGCTTCCTGACTTGCCACCCTGTGACTGACCTTGCCTCTCTGAGCTTGCATTTCCTCATCTGCAAAATGGGGATAATAATAGTGCAGCCCTCGTGGGACCATCGGGAAGATAACACGTCCAAGGGCCTGGCCCTGTGCCCAGCATGTGCCATACCCATGTCCTTACCATCATTATTCCTAGAAGACGGATAAGAACATCAGCTGTAGTCCCTGCCTGGGCAAGGTGCAAGCCCAGGGACACGGGGTATCTCAAAACCACTTCGAACACTGGACGAACTTCTATAGTAGGCACGATCCTCTCCACAAGGGAACGGGGCCGCAGAGGGGTCTCAGCCTTGGGTTTCGGGGTAGGGGAAGGATTTTGTGCCTGGCCAGGACTGGCCAGCTCAGCAGATTGCTTAGCATCGCTGACCTTCAGGCACTAGATGCCAATAGCACCTCGTCCCCCACCCCACAGACAGCAGACATAGTGATAATTAAGAACACCCCCCTACACACATTTCCAAATGCCCCCCCTGGGAGGGGCTCCCTGCACACGTGCATAGTTCAAACCCTCTCCGAGGGCGTCCGGTGGGCTGGGTGACAGGGGTTGAATCTAGACCATGCTGCACTTGCCAAGCCAGCTGGGGCCCTGATGCGAGACTGCCCCAGCCTGTTGTCACTGACTTTGCTACTTCTCATGGATGCACCATATATGGGGTAGGACAGTGCGGTCCTTGCAAGCTCCCTGCTCCTGGGTCCCTACCTGGTCCTCGTGGTCCTCACACAGCGGCCCGTGCCCATCCTGATGCCTAGCTCTGGACTCTCCCCGCCGCTTCTCTCTCCCTCTCCAGCTCCCCCCTTCCTCTTGGGCCTCTTCTCTGTTCCTCCCCATGCCATGGCTTCTGTCCTCCAGGCTGGGCCCCCCAGGGGTGTGGGAACCAGGTCTCAGTCACCCTGGCCCACTCAGGCACTCAGAACCCAGGGTTATTCTCATTCTATTCAGAAGGACCGGAGGACGGAGAGTAGGAAGACTTAAGGGAGAGAGGAAGGAGGACCAGGCTGGGGTGGAGGTGGCCCCACCTCGAGAGGCCCAGCCCAGCCTTACCGCAAGTTTAGTCACACGGAGGGCTGTGTAGACCCGGCCAGCACTGCCATCCTGGCCAGGCTCTGAGTCACCAGCTGCAGCCTGGCGGGAAACCACGCCTGACATGGAAGTGGCGCACTCGGGTTGGTGAGGGCTGAACCCCCTCCTGGCTGGCCCTGGAGGAACTGGGAGTGACTAGCAACACTGGCTGGGCAAAAACATCTCTCCGGGACTTGCCGGGAAGTCAGGAACCCAGTGAGGCTTGAGGTCTGTGCTCTTGCTGGGGGGTGGTCTCTCACTCTGGAGGGTGGGGTGAGGTGAGAGGTAAGACTTGTGCATAAATCACCATGATGCACAGGGTTCTTGACAAGGACCTAGGACAGGCATAAGGCCAGGGCCAGGGGAATGAGTGCCTGCTACAATCCTTTCATCATCCTTTCATTGGGGCAATTTGTCGCTATGTATCAAAAACCTCAAAAGATGGTTTCTACCAGCCATTCTTCTTCTAGAAATTGATCCTCGTAAAACAATTGAGACAATAAGCGTCCGGTCATAGGCAAATAGTTTAACGCAGCCACACAATGGACTATCACACAGCCGTGAAAAATCAGTAGAATTAAAAATTCCTTAGCATGGAAAGATGTTCATAGCATATTGCCAAGTGAAAATCCAAAATGGGTGAGCAGACAGTGGGCATAGCAGAGAATCCCCTTTCTTGTTTGAAAACTAGATGAACACATGAGCTTGGGTCCCTGGAAGGATGGTGGTGTGTTGCGGGATGTTGCGGCTCAGTGTGTGGCTCTTACCTTCACCTCTTCCTTGCCGTGTGACCTTGGATGGGTCACTTAACCTCACTGAGCCTCAGTCTCCTCTCCTATAATATGAATGTCACTTGAGCTATGGTGAAGATTGATTAAGGCAGAGGATATAAAGCCCACAGCTGAGAACAGCAATGTTGTTTTTTATTTCTCACTCCCTGCCTGTTTGCTGGCACCATGATACTCCCTTGTCTGACTTTGGTAATGTTGGGCCCAATGTGGAATCATGACCTGGGCAGGTGGTGAGCACCCCCTTCCTGGAGGTATGCAAGCAGAGGCTCCGAATGGCAGGGACCCGGTAGAACAGACTTTGCTATCAGACGGGGACTGAGGTGGGTGTGGCCACCGCAGGCATGAGCATAGGCAGGTCTAGGAACAAGGTGGCCGAGTCCCAGGGATCAGGTGGGTGTCCCTGTCATGTTCCTCTCCAGTGCCCTGGACAGCGTTCTGCGCATCACCCAAGCTCCATCATGTCATGTTGAATGAAGACAGTCCTGGCATCAGAGAGGAAGATCTATTTCAACAAATAACTGCACACAAAATACAGTAATTATGCACGTGCTGATTGCGATGAAGGAGGGGTATAAGGCACTAGGAGAAGGGGCAGACAGGAAAGGCTTCTCTGACAAAAGGTCATCTTAGCTGAGGTCTGGAGGATGGATGGTGCTTGGTGGGGCAAAATTGGAAAAGAAAATCAGCATGTGTGTAAGCCCTCATGTAGCTGGAGCAAGGCTAGTCTGAGGGCATGAGAGGTCAGTGTAGCAAGAGAAGGGCCAGGGGAAGAGGGGCAAAGGGGAGCCTGGCAGGAGCCTTCAAGGGGCTCCCTGCACACGTGGGGACACAGTGGGACAGGCAGTGGGAGCCACAGAAGTTTTGAAGCTGGGGAACGACATGGTCATATTTGTGTTTTAGAACAATCCAGCTGGCTGTCCACTGCAGAATAAATGGGAGGCAGGAGGTGGGGAGGCCACTAAAGGGTTGGGTTGTCAGTTGGAGGGCAGTCATGGGGCCTGGACTTGGGTGTGGTGGTGGAGCTGGCCACAAGAGCAAGAAGGGGGCTGGGCAGCCAGAGTCCAGGTGACAGATGGAATAGCTGTGAGCTGGGTCTCCTTCCACTACCCTACGGTTAATAAAGAAGGGAGGTCCAGGCAAGGTGCCAGGGTCCTTCCACACCAGGGGCCATGCCAACTGGGGAAACAGCAGTGGACACATGATATTCCTTAAAAACAAAATCCTGATTCATTCACATTCCGTGTTGTTTACCCAAGGTGTTTGTTTTTTTTCTCCTGGGCTATTTCAGGTCTGACAGGTTTGCGGGGAGAGCAGAGCTGGGACTCAGAGCCAACTGGGAGGGAGAGGGACCAATGGGGCAAGGAATGGCTCATGCTCCTCCTTACAAAGCCAGGAAGGGTCCTGGCCTGGGCCCCTATTGTATGTTCTGGGGTAAATCCCTTCCCTTCTCCAGACTGCTGTCCAAGCTCTGGACCCTTCTGGACCCTTCCTTTCAAAGTAAAGTATTATTAGTCTTTACCTTTGGGTCCTAGTTTCTAAATGTGCTTTAGGGTGGGGTGGGGCGGGGCAGCCCCGCAGGGAGGCAGTTCGGCAGAAGCCACTTCCTGACAAAGGACCGATGAATCAGGGGCTGTAGGTGGCATTCTCTGCCTGGGAGGGGGCAGGCCCAGCAAGTGGGCATGGGGAGCCTTCCCTCTCTGCTCCAGATCTGGAACATTCATTCCTCTTCTCTGTCCACATGCCTGGTATCTTCCACCGGGCTCCAGGGCCTGGGCCAAGGGAAGAGTGTGGGAGAGCTGGTGAATAGATATGATATCCAGAGCCCTAGGAAAAAAAGCAGAGACACCCCCCACCCCACCCCACCCAACCTTGCTGTGTTGAGAAGTTCCTTTTTTTTTTTTTTTTTAAGATCTTATTTATTTATTTGAGAGAGAGAGGGAGAGAGAAATCACCAGCAGGGCAGGCGGAAGGGGGCAGAGGGAAAGGGAGAAGCAGGCTCCCCGTTGAGCAGGGAGCCTGAGCAGGGCTTGATCCCTGGGATCATGACCTGAGCAGAAGGCAGACGTTTAACCAACTGAGCCACCCAGGCACCCCGAGAAATTCTTCCTTATAGAAAGAGCTCTTAAAAACCAATAAGAAAAAAGATATACATTCTTACACAAAAGCAGGCAGAAGATATGAATAGTAAAAACCACAGAGCCAAGAAATGTATGAAAACATGCTTTAATTTATTCAAAACTAAAAACTGAATAGTAAAACAGCTTCAAGTGTAGGGGTAGGGGTTCCTAGCTTTTCAGAGTTGAGAAATTCTCCTGATGTCTAATTTCCTGAAATCTTTTCCTCTTCCTCATATAGTACTGATGACTATATTCATTTTTCTTTCCTTTAAAAAAATAAGACCTTCTTCCTCCACCCAAAGATCACAGCTGGCCTGACTTATTAACATAAAGTAGTGGAGAGCTGAGAACTTTTTTTTCTTAAGATTTACTTATTTATTTGAGAGAGAGAGAGAGGGGCAGAGGGACAGGGAGAGAGAGAATCTCAAGCATGGGGAGCCTGACATGGGGCTCCATCCCATGACCCTGAGATCACGACCTGAGCTGAAAGCAAGAGTGGGACGTCTAACCAACTGAGTCACTCAGGCGCCCTGAGAGATGAGAACTTTTTTTTTTTTTAAGATTTTATTTATTTATTTGGCAGAGAGAGACACAGCGAGAGAGGGAACACGAGCAGGGGGAGTGGGAGAGGGAGAAGCAGGCTTCCCGCGGAGCAGGGAGCCCGATGCAGGGCTCGATCCCAGGACCCTGGGATCATGACCTGAGCCAAAGGCAGACGCTCAATGCCTGAGCCACCCAGGTGCCCCCGAGAACGTTTTAAGATTTATTTATTTATTAGAGAGAGAGAGAGCGCGTGCGCGACTAGCAGGGGGAGGCACAGAGGGAAAGAGATCAGGGAAGCCGACTTCCCACTGAACAGGGAGCCCGACTTGGGGCTCCATCTCAGGACGCTGAGATCATGACCTGAGCTGAAGCCACGAGTTGGATGCTTAACTGACTGAGCCACCCAGGTGCCCAGAGAACTTTTAAAGAAGTTTACAATAGTCTCAGAATAAAGTAAAAAACCCTATGTTCTGGACACTCGAGGAGCCTCCCATCTGGTCCCACCTGTCCACGGCAGGGGCCCCTCTCTCCTCTTCCCTTGGACTAGCCCCTGCACCAGTCATGACTCATCTCCCTTGCCTTTGTTCATACTGACACCTTTACTTGGCGTGCCCTCTCTAGGCCTACCTACCCAGCATTGAAGTAAGGGTTGCCATGTGCATCCGATGGAATATTATCTTTTGAAAATCCTTACAATTGGTAATTCTTCCAATAAAGTAGTTGTTAGGGCTGTCGGATGAGGTAGGGAATGCCTTTGGCATGATACCTGGCAGGTGGCATGAGGTCCATGAATGGTGGCTATCCCTGGATCTTCATCGAATAGGCTTCTTCTCGCCAATCAGATCTCCAAGTGTCATCTCCCAGACTGCCTTCCTAGGTGGCACCCCCACTCCCGTCACTTTAATCCCTCATCCTATTTTATCTTAATGCTTATCCTTTCTGAATCATCTTATGTACTGCCTTTCTCCCTCTAGCGGGAGAACATAGCTTCTGCAAGGGCAGGAATCTTGACTACCTGGTATACTGATACATCCCCAACACCTGCAACAGCGCCTAACACACAGCTGGAGCTCCATATATTCACTTACCCTTTCAAAATCAACTTTACTGGGGCGCCTGGGTGGCTCAGTCCGTTCAACATCCGACTTCGGCTCCGTTCATGATCCTAAGTCGGACTCCCTGCTCAGCAGGGAGTCTGCTTCTCCCTCTCCCTCTCCCCCTCCTCTATGCTTGTGCTCTCTCTCAAATAAGTAAATAAAACCTTTAAAGAAAATAAATTTTATTGAAGTATAATTTACAGGCCACAAAATGCATCCATTTAAAGTTTTATAGTTTGGTGAGTTTTTTTGTTTTTGTTTTGTTCTGTTTTTAAGTTCTACTGAATCCAGTTGATTTCTTTTTTTTTTTTAAGTAAGCTCTACGCCCATCGTGAGGCTTGAACTCAGGACCCCAAGATTAAGAGTCACACAGTCTACCGACTGAGCCAGCCAGGCGCCCCTAGTTTGGTGAGGTCTGACAAACGTGTACTCCTACATTACCAGCACCCCAGTCAAGGCATAGACCATTTCCAACCTCCCTCAAAATTCCCCTCTGACTTTTTTTTGCAGTCAATTCCCCTCCACTCCACCCCTAGGTAAAATGTGTGTGTGTGTGTGTGTGTGTGTGTGTGAACTGAATGCATTTTGAATTGGGACTGGCCCCAAGGTCGGGGGGGAGCTATTCACATGTGCACACAGCATTCTATAGTTTACAATGCCTTTCTACTTTCATGATCTCATTTGCTTTTCACATACGAGGCCATGGATGCTCAGACAGACTAGGTGACATGTGACAGAGGGTCTCCAAAGCCAAGAAGTGGGGGGCAGGGCTGGGCTAGGGGCCTGGCATCCTGGGCCGTTTGTGGGTACTCCAGGCTGACAGGCCCAGGTGTACCATAAAGGCTGGCAAAAGGCTGCTTGTGGTCCCCACCTCTGTCCCAACTGGCCCAGGCGTCCAGTCTGACTAAGATGCCCTGGGGTGTCCAGATGCCGGCTGTACACCCAGGGCAAGCAAGCCTTTCCAGTCCCTATAGTTTGGGCTGTGGGGAAAAATGAAACGAGGCTAGCAGCCTCTCATTTCTGATTACTTCTGTCTGGTTGCTCAAAGAGAACAGACAGACACTGGGTGTCAGGAGACTTGACTTCTGGCTGGGTTCTGCCTCTGCCTTGCTGTGTTACTTTGGCAAGTCACTTTCCTTCTCTGGGCCTCAGTCTCCATCTCTGTAGAGGAAACAAGTCATCCCTGCCAGCTTGACTTCAACTCCACCTGATGACTCTGTTGCGTGAATCTGTCCTGCTCTTCAAAGACTGGCCTATGCCTGTGCTCTCTCCACTCCCTGAAATGCTGTTCTCCAATGTCTGCTGTCAAAATTCTGGTTTTTCTACTTGTAGTTCAGGTGCTCATCCCTCTGTGATTTTCCTCAAAATGGAATGTTCTGCTCCTTTCTCTAGTTTCTATATGCTCTTGAGGGCAGGGACTGTGATTAACAATGAGAGAATGGTGGGTTCTATTTATTGAGATGACCAATCTTGTGCCAGGCACTGTGCCGGTCACTTTGTTATGTGCTTTAATCCTCACAACAAAGTGTCATTATTCTCATTTGACAGATAAGGAAACTGAGGTTCAGAATAATGCCACTTGTCCTGGGTCACAGAGCCAGTAGAACGGCTTGGGCAACTTCTCTTTCCCCAACCCCAGCATTTTTTTTTTTTTTTTAAGTTTTCTTTAAGTACTCTACACCCCAGGTGGGGCTCAAACTCAGGACCCAGGATTAAGAGTCCTCCGCTGGTGGGACTGAGCCAGCCAGCCACCCACCCTGCCCCCACCCCCGCATCTTGCAGAGGGCCTAGCAAGCAGGTATTTATCACCTGTATGCTGAAAGACCAGTAAGCCACGGACTGCCTGAATCAGCGCCAGTATCACATTAATCAGCTTCAAACCTACCTCTGGTAGTGTGGACAGGACTGAAGTACCTGTGCTCAGGAATGCTAACTTTTATTACCACCATTCTTTGCCTTTGTCACACCCACAGTGAGAACTGCCCAGTCATAGGGTGGGATACATGCGTGGTGAGTACTCGGTCACCAGGGTAAGCAAGCAGAAACTGGATGACCTTTCGGATGCAGTAAGGGGAAGTCTGAGCATCAGCAGCCAAGGAAGGCCTCCACCACCCCCATCCATGATTTTGGGGATCCCAGTTGGTAACCTGTTTCCCCTCCTGGCTTGGGAGGTGGCGAGGGTAGGATTGGAATACATTCCTGTGGTACCAGGACCCACCCATGCTCAGCCCCGCAGGCCCGGTTGATACCCACAGACCATGAAGGCCCGTGGGTTTTGAACCTTTTACAAACTGGAAAGTTCTATTGTTTATTCCATTCCTGACCTGCCCTGTCCCACAAGCCACCTCCCGAGTGAACTCCCCATATGCTGGGCCTGAGGAATGTCCGCCTGGCCCTGGCACCAGGGGTGCCTTCTGGGCCTTCGAGCCCTCCTTGCCACCTCCCCTTTCCCTGCACTATTGTGCAAGACAGGCGGGCACACCTCTGGGGCAGGTCGGATCAAGGCCAGGAACTTCCTGAGAGCGGGAGGCGGCGGGCGGGGCGGGAGGAGTGCGGTGCGAACGCCGAGTTCCCGCACTTCAGCCTCGGCGTCCCCTACCAGTTCCCCACGACCTGCTCGGCGTGATTCTCTTCCCGCGCGGAGAGGGGAGGAGGTGACCCTAGGCTGGAGCCCCCCAGGGCACTCCCCGCTCTTTGAGATGCCCCCACCAGCCCCATCTCTTTCTTCGGTTCGGTCTGTGTCCGGTGCGCCCCTCAGTGCATCACTCCTCGCTCTCCCTCTCTCCGACTGGTCTTTGTCCGCGTCTCGCCCGCAGTCTCGGCGTCCCCGGCGCCCCCCTGCCCTCCCGCCCGCGGCCGCGGCGGGGGCGGGGCTCGGCTCGGGGGGCGGGGCGGGACGGGGCGGGGCGGGGCGCGGCGGGGCTGCTGCGCCGCGGGCTGGGGCGCGGGGCGGAGGCGGCCCGCGGGACAGACGCGGCCCGGGCTTGGAGCGCGGGCAGAGCGGAGGCCGCAGCGAGGGGCGTCGGGAGCGGGCCGGGCCCGGCTGCATGGCGCCAGCGGCGTCCTCCTGAGCGGCGCGGGCAGCGACGGGCGGCGGGCGGATCGGGCCGCGGCTCTTCCTCGCCATGGGGGACGTGCTGTCCACGCACCTGGACGACGCCCGGCGCCAGCACATCGCAGGTGAGTCCCGCGCGGTGCAGCGCTCCGGGGGTCCAGCGGGGAGCCCCCGGGCCACGCCCCCAACCCGGTCGGCCGGCGGCGCCGGCCCGGGTCTCGGGGGAATCAGGCCCGGGGCAAGGCGGGAGTGGCCGGGGACCAAGTCCTGCGTCTAGCTTGTTCCCTCCACGTTTGGGCGTTCCTTCCTGCCCCCTTAGGAGCTCGCCCTTCCCCCTCCTGAGGGCAGTCGAACCTCCCCCTCCTCTACTGGAACCCCCTCCGAGCCGGTCCCTTCGAATGCCCCCCAACACACTACCCTGATGATGTTGTGGCCCACTCGGCCAGCGTGTCCTGATCGTCCTCCCTCACTGTCCCGGTCCCCACCTCATCCTGGCCCCAGCCCTAGTACACGTGGCTGAGGCTTCTAGGGACAGGCTCATCCATACTTGGACTGAGCCTGGGGAGTAGGGCTAGGGATAGATGGGGTGCACAGGAGGAGTAGGTCAGAACCCCTGCCCTTTGACTCAGGCTCAAGCAGGGGCTCCTGCTGGCAGACATGTCCAGGGGGCTGGTCAGGGCCGGAGCCCAGCCTCCTCAGCCCCCTCCTTCAGCCATCCCTGCTCCCAGCCTGTCACTTCACAGTGGCCACTTCTCAGAAGGGTGACTGACCCCAGGCTTCCTGGGGAAGCCCCAGGGTAGCAGCAGGGTCCGGGTCCCCTCCTCCCCCTACCCTGGAGAATGGAGAGGTGGGGTGAGAATCTCAGACTGCCTGGGAAACTTCAATTTTGTGGTTCACCTCTCCCGCCCTGGGTGAGGCTGCCTGGGTGGAATCCCAGCATGTTTCCCAGCCGTTAGGTCTTAGAGAAGTCTCTTCATGGCCTGGCACCTCAGTTTTCTCCTCTGAAACGGGGTGAATAATTTCTTATTAATGAGCTGTTGAGAGACTCATTGTTTCCTGTAGCTTGCTTAGCACAGGGCCTGGTAGAGGAGGCACCCATGCATGGGGTGCTGGTCCATGTGGGGTGTGGGGTGGGTGCAGCCGATGGAAGGAGTTATCTGTTCCTCTTCTTGAATTTGCTACTCTCTGTCCGGTGAACCCAGAGCACTGTGTCCACCTACATTTATCTTGATGGGTCCTGCAGTCCTGTAAAGTTTCAGCAGCTGTGTTCTGTCTGCTTGTACCCCTTGAGAAGAGTGACCAGGTGTCCCTTAACTCTGTGTCTCCAGGACCCCACGGTTGAGCACAAAGAAGGTGCTGAGGAAGTGTTGTCCAGTGACTGTGGTACTGGGCCTGCCGCCCGAGTTCCCCCTTTGCGCCAGGCCTGGGCCCCGGGTGCCCGGGTGAGGGTGAGGTAGAAATGAGTCAGACTCTCTCCAGCCTCAGAGCAGCAGGGGGTTAAGTCCTGGAAAAGCCTCCTTAGAGGACCGGCCTGGACTCTGGGAGGAGGAAAGCCGGGGCGGAGTCTTCCTGTCCCCTCCCTGTCGGTGGCAGCCTCCTGGGGCTCTGTAACAGTCCATCCATTCACGACCTCCTGTTGGGGCCCCTCACCAGGCCTGGGTGGGGTGTGCTGCTCCTTCTTCGGTGGGGTTTTTCCTTCCCCCACACCCAACTCTTGCTCTCCCCCCTCTTTCTACCTCCTGCGCTGGGAACTGCCCGCACCCCTCCACCCCCATTTTACACGGGTGGCAACTGAAACCACAAAAGGTGAAGTGTCCTCTCTTGGACATGGTTGGGTTTGTTTTGTGGATACCAGGCTTGTGCCCACTCGGCCTGCTGGCCCCTCTTCTCTTCTCAACACTTCAGGGCTATTAATAACCCTCTTCAAATGCCTCAAATTCCTGGTCCAGGCTCACCTGGGGGAGCGTCTTAAGTCGGGCTTGGGAGGTTGGAAGCAGGGGAAAGCCTCTAGCCCCCTCCAGGGAAGCAAGCCACCTTAGAAATTTCTTTTGGAGGGAATGAAAGCTAGCCTTTGCCACCTCCAGTGATCCATGCACCCTCCCCACCCCAGCCAAGGAGCAGTGAGCACTTTCATGCCACACAATTAAAATTCCAGAGCCCTCCCTACCTGGGCCACCCCTTTGGAAATGTCAACATTTGGAACGTCCCTTCCCGCAGTGCTCTGGGCTCCGAGGCTTGTTGGGGTTCTGTGGCTTGGCAGGGCGGGTGGCCCCTGCAGCTTTGTGCCCACCTGCGCAGGTGAGCAGGTGAATGCCAGCCTACAAGTCCTGGCAGAGGTCAGGCACACTCCTGCCCAGGTGCCATTTTGCTGCCACGGTGCCTTTCATCCTGGGATTTCAAAGCCCCTGGCAAGCAGGGGCTTGTTCTCACAGTAGCAGCCTCGTGGGGCTGATGGCAGGATGATTATTCCCTCCTACTTTTCAGGAGGGAGCTTGAGTGGAGAAAGAGCCCTGACCTGGGAGCCAGGAGGCCTGGGTAACCTCAGGCAGTCACTTACTCTCTCTGGGTCTCAGTTTCCCTAGCTGTGAACTGAAGGCTGTAGGCTACCTGATGGCTGAAGTCCCTTCTGGCTCTGAGAGTCTAAGGGTCCCAAATGTTTCCCACGAATCTCCTCCAGATTCGGGCCAGCTCAGGCTTCCAGTACTGACTTCACATTCTGTTAGCTGATGTGAACTTGGGCCAGCATCTTAATCTCAATTTTTTAATCTGTAGAATGGGAATAATAGTAGTTTCCGGCTGGACTCCCGTTGCAAGGATTTAATGAGATAATGCTGGTAAGACGCTCAGCCCAGTGCTTCGGGGCATAGCAAGTGCTCAGCAAACAGTTGCCATTATTGTTGAGAATTGTCATCTATTTTATTTTATTATTTTTAAAGTTTTTATTTATTTATTTGACAGAGAGATAGCGAGAGCAGGAACACAAGCAGGGGGAGTGGGAGAGGGAGAAGCAGGCTTCCCGCCAAGCAGGGAGCCTGATGTGGGACTTGATCCCAGGACCCTGAGATCATGACCCGAGCCAAAGGCAGACGCTTAACCGACTGAGCCACCCAGGCCCCTGACAACTGTCGTTTATTCTGTTACCGATTCTCTAGTAGGTGAGGAGAGTGGCCAGGTGTTTGGAGTGCGAAGGGGGCGATTGTCGCTGTGGTTTAGGTCCTGTTTCTCTGAGATTTGTCCAGTCCCCGGCCTCAGGGTGGATACTGGTTCCTTGGATGCAAGAATCCACCAGGGTTTTTAGAAAACTTGAATTCCACGTTCCTTGTGCCTTGGCAGATGTGTGAGATGGATGTAGGCTATCTTGAGTGGGTGTGGAGGGCAGTGATGGGGGCCCCCCTATGACTAGGAAGGAGCTAGGACATGGAGAGGTGGGGGATTAGGCCAACCCACACCTTCCATCTGGCCCAGAGGACAGGGCTGGGATGAGAGAATGTAAGGGTCTGGGTGGCCCATGTTGGTGCTATAGGAGGGGTTCTTTGCCACCAAAGCCAAGACAGAAGAGGTGAGGGAGGGAGCTTACTGTTGCGCAATAGGGGCTGGGTGCTGTGCCCTTGGCAGGAATCCTGGCATTGCCTAGGGGGGCCCTTCTGCCTCCAGGACAGCCTTGAAGAACTCAGCGCCTCTGGAAATTCTGTTGGCCGGGATGAAATTGTGGGAGCCAAGGGAACCGCACCCCCCATACATAAACTGCCCTTAAGATTTATTACCTGAAAGGGCTGGTAAAGTAGTTTGCCAGTACTCCCTTCTGCCGGGCTCGCCTTTCCCTTTGCTAATTCTTTTTTAAATAGCAGCTTTATTGAAACATAATTCACCTGCCAGACAATTCACCCACTTAAGTGTACAGTTCATTGGGTTTTGTGTGTGTGTGTGTGTGTGTGTTCACAGAATTGTGCATCCAGGGGCACCTGGGTGGCTCAGTCGGTTGAGCCGCTGCCTTCGGCTCAGGTCATGGTCCCGGGGTCCTGGGATCGAGCCCCGCATCGGGCTCCCCGCTCGGCGGGGAGCCTGCTTCTCCCTCTGCCTCTGCCTGCCTCTCTGCCTACTTGTTCTCTCTCTCTCTCTGTCAGATAAATAAAAAAATAAATAAAATAAAATAAAAATCTTAAAAAAAAAAAAAAAAAGAATTGTGCATCCATGGCCACAGTCAATTTTCGAATGCTTTCATCGCTCCAGAGAGAAACACTGTGCCCACTAGTGGTCACTCCCCTTTCCCCTGGTTGTTCCCCACCGTGGGCATCCACTGCTCATGTTGGCTGGTTGTACAAGTAATGCATGCACGAGCTGCATAGGAGTGTAAGGTGAGAAAGCATCCTCTCCCTTCGCTCCCACCCCTCAGGAGAAACTGCTGGAGTTTGGTGTGTCGCCCGTGTCCAAACACACGTCTCTGTGGACACACACGTTTAGCTCTGGCTATAAGAAGAGCCCCAGTGATAGGGCTTTGTGGTTGGACTTTTTTTTTTCACTCTGTCTATTGTGAACATCTTTCTGTGTTGGAGCACGTGAGTTGGTCCCATTTGAACTTCTGCGGGTGGATTTCCTTCTGTGCATGGTGCCATTTATTTCCTCATCCCCCCCATCAACGGACATTTGGGTGGTTTCCAGTGTTTGGCAGGAATTCGGGGTGCTGCCCAAACCTTGCCCTCGTCCCGGGCCAGGTTCTGGTGTCAGGCCTCTGAAAAGGCTGTAAATGTTTGAAACTCCCTCTCGTTGGTACAGAGTACCTCAGTGCAAGTCTTATCACCCTTTTTGGGAGTCGGATATGAGAAAAAGGGTATCTCATTTATTTATTGAGCAAAATGAATAACGCCTTTTTTCCAAATTGATTTTGCACACCTACCTCTCCACATTTGGGAAAGGGCTGCAGGTCCCCAGTGTGAAGGGAAGAGGGTGTCCCCTTTCGGCACCTCCCCCCCCCCCCAGTGTGTGGCTTTCTAGTCGCTGCCCTGGGGCTTTGCAGAGGGACCAGGCTGGCCGGAAACAGTGCCCAGCCCCGCCTGGGCCTCTGCCCCTTAGCCAAGGTCTGGGTCAGCCCCTGGGGGTGAAGCGTCTGGGGATTCTGCTCTGCTCTTGTGTCGGTCTCATAGAACGCGCCTTTTGTTGGCGTTGACCCTGCCCTGCCCTTCCATCCAGCCTCCACTCTGTTCCTTTCCCATCGCCCAGGCCTGAGCTCTGGCCTCACCCCGCATCCTTCCCCCCACACATGGCCACATGGCCAAAGAGACCTTTCTAAGCCCAGACTGCGCCATGGTCCCCGCCGCTTGAGGAATGTCCTTTAGAGACGGGGCTGGGAATCACTCAGCACCATCCTGCGAGCACCACTCCATTTTTTAGCAGTATTTCTCCTCTGTGTTTATTGTTCTACATTGCTGAGACCATGACTCAATTTTTGTCTTGCTCCTTTCACCAAACAGTTTATAATAAACATCTCTCCCTGGCCTCTACGACCTCCCTGCAAGCATTGCCAAAGACTGTCCCACCCAAGGCCATCCGTACTGACGTTTTCTTAGCCTTACCCCTAATGCTGCATGTTGCCGTGTCCCACTGTGACTAGACATTTGGTTTTTAGAGGCAAACTGAGTCACTGTGTTTTTTTCCTTTCCTGCTCTGGTCAGCTTCCCTGCTGAAGATAGACTCATCCCCTTGACCTACTCTCCTCCAGCCTGCTCCCACCAATCTGGGCATTTAGAGGGAGGCTCCTTTCTGGGAGCCTGCAACACTTCTGAGCGTCTTTCCAGGGGGAGTAGGCTCCGAGAGGCTGCCTGTGAGCTGGGGACAGGGACTGATGACATTGGCCTTTAGTTGTGTATGACCGGGAAGTCTGCCTGCTTCGCCAGCCTGTGGCCTGCAGGGACTCTACTGATAGGTCTTCTGCCCGAGGGTGGTGGCTGATAGAGTAGGGAGGGGCCGTATCAGGCTCTGAACGAGACCTGTAAGATTAGCCATCCTTTAACTGAGCACTTACTGTGTGCCAGGCCTTCCTTTGCCTGTATTATCTCACTGAATCCTTACCCTCAGTGCCCTATCCCAACATTTAAAGGTAGGGCAGGGCAGGGTAGTGGCAGGCTCAGACTTGGGAGTCCAGGCCTTAGCTGTTAAAGCCATGCTCTGCTGTGATGGGACGGTTCCTGGTGCCCAGTTTGGGCCGGAGGACAATGGGGGAAAAAGCCCCCAAGAGAGGCCCGGTGGGGGCAGAGGGCCTGGGAGGGGAACAGAACGGCATGTGTCAGAGGCTCCCGTGGGTTGCACAAATATATCCCTCCTGACATTACTCAGTCTGAGACTCAAGTCACTCTGACCAGTCCCGTTCTCCTCTGCGTGGCCCCCTCCTCCTCCGCAGGCTCAGCTCATGACTCACTCACCGTGGGTCTCCTTGCGGCAGGCATCAGGCATCGTCCTGCGGTTGCAGAAATTCCTGAGCCACTTTTTCCTTTCCCCCTGCCCTGCCCCCTTCCACCTCCCTGCCTATGGACGGAGGGTTTTTCTGTGGATAGTGCTGGGCAGAGTTTTAAGGAAAGAGGAAGGCAGATACCTAGCTTTAAAACCCTGCAGGGTGGGAGAGAGCCACGCCCCTCTCCTGGTAGAATCTTAAGGCCTGAGTCACAGAAGTGCTGCAATCTTCTGATCTCACAGATTCAAAACTGGAAGAACAGGAAGTGCCCACCTAAGCAGGGCACCAGGTGCCACCCCCTGGGAACCGTCCAGGTTTAGGGATGTGCTACCTGTGGCCTACACACTTGAAGGGACCTGCCTGGTGACAGAGTGGATGGTGAGTTAGAAGAAGCAGGGAGTTGAGAGGTTCAGGGCAAGTCAGGCTGCTTGGGCTCGAGTCCCAGCTTTGCCGCTGGAGGGGCTGGTCGTTTGGGGCGAGTCAGTTACCCTTTCTGAGCTTCGGTGTCCTTTGTAAAAGAGAACGAGAGCACTGGCTTCTTAGGGCATGAGGTCAGGAGTCACTCTCTGGATGGTACAGCACACAGGGCTGGGGGGTGGCGAGGACACGATGCTGTTAGGAGCGTGGCACTTCACTGAGGGACATGTGTCAGGTTTGTCCTGTGGCCGCGGGCACCTTTACCCTGTGCCATGTGCCCCAGGATGAAAAGGAAAAAGAGAAAGACAGATGGGGACACCCTCTCCTTGGCCGGCCACGTGTGTCTAGAGCTAGGCCTGTGGGTCTCAAGCCTGGTCCTGCTAACCATTTGCTGTGTGACTCTGGACCAATGGTTGGGCCTCTCTGTGCCTTTTCTCCCCATCTGTGACCCCAGTATCGAGTCTTGGGAATTCTTTGCCACTGAAAATCGTTTCCTAGGGGTCTCAAGGTGACTTCCAGAGGCAGGGCTGGGAGGGTTTTGATGTTAGAAGTTGAAGTGGAACATCCCCATTGGGTGCCTTGGGACCCCACAGAGGTGTGATGAGCTCTGCTCCCAGACGCGCACGGGCCTTCTTTCTTTCATCCTTTCAGTCAGTAGTCACTGAGCACCAGGGTGCCAGGCACTGTACCAGGCACCAGGGACACGCCGGGGCGCGCTGCTCCGTGGCTCTTGCCCACGTGGCGCTCTCTGGCTGGGTGAGCGAGGAGTGTTCTCAGAAGGGCAGGTCTTCTGTGGGAAGGTGTGAGAGGGGCTGGCCTAGTGGGGAGGGGAGGGTTGGGATGACGTTGGGGGAGCCAAGGGGCTGGCCTTGGGGGGGAGGGGACTTTGTCCCGAGGGTCCTAGGGAGGCTTAGGGGGAGGGTGAGAGGAGGAGAGCCCAGTGGTGAGGGATGGTCTGGACCAGTGTGATGGGAGTGGGGCCTGTCAGGGGGAGACGGAGCAACCAGGCCTCTGTGATGGCGACATGCGAGGCAGGGGAGATCTGGTGTCTCTTCTTGTCAGCCCTGTGCCGTTGATGGATCCTGTAGGTGGTTTCATCAAAGCAGCCAGTGGCCCTGCGGCCTCTGCTCCCATTCCTCCAATGACGGGAGAGTCACGTCCTTCCTAGGCAGCTCTGAGTATGAGAACCTTCTTCCTTTCCAAGGGCAGAGCGAGAAGAGGGCTGGCTCTGGATTCTAAGCTCCTGGTTTTGAGATCCTGTCTTAACTATACCGGCATTCGGCAGGTGTCTTGCCTTCTCTGGGCCGCAGGTTTCTTATCTGTGAAGTGGGCATAACGGTAACCCAGACCTGCTAGGTTGTGGGGCATCAAGGAGGTGATGCGGGCAGAGCTCTTTGCGTTTAAGAAAACACTGACTCCTGTTGCCATCCGTCCTTCCTGTGTGTATGGTCCACGATGGGACATTGGCCAGGGGTGTCCCTCCTCTTGGTGCGATCCAAAGTGCAGGCCGTGGGCTCCAGCGGGCAACTGGGCGCCCAGCAGGGGCAGCGGAAGAATGAATTGTGGTCGGCAAAGTGTGAAGCCCGCTCTCCCACCCACATATCTGTGGCCAAGCCAACTGTAGCAGCTGTCCAGCCTCCTCACGCCTCGTGCTGAACAGAGCTGTTTGTGTCCAGCCAAGTTTGTTAGGCCAGAATCTTCTAGAAGAAGAGTGCTTTGGGCAGGAGACTGCTCACACTCTTGTGCTCCATCCACCTTTAATCACCCTACCTGCTGGCAGCCTTTTCTGCGTGCAGACCGGGAGGTGAGAGCCTCAGGGCTGGTGCCAGGTGACCTTTGGCAGGTCCTTCTCCCTCTCTGTCCTTGCTTTGCCTGTCTGTGTAATGGGTCACTGGGACAATCTGTAGTGCCCTTCTAGCTCCGGCCTCTTGGAGACTGTGGGCCGTGGGCTGCATTGAAGGGGAAGGTGTGATATTTATTGCATGATGCCATCTTGCTGTGGACGGAAGCACTCCCTCTATGAAAGCTGTCTTATGCCGGGCCCAAGCCTGGTGGTGGGGATGAAGCGTTGACATGAGCCCTGATCTCATGGGACTCATGCCAGCCACGAAGTTTCCATTAAGCTGGATGTGATGTGGTTTCTGTTACAAAGACAGAGGATCTTTATGTTTTCCAAAGTGCATGTTGGTTTAAACCACTTGGTCAGCCCAGCTCAAGAGGCAGCATGTCTGGCCTTGCCTGAGAGGCAGCCGGCTTCTGCCACCAAGAGCCCTGTGTGGCCTTGGGCAAGTTGCTCTCCCCCTTGGAGCCTGAGCTGTCAGTAAAATGGGAAGGTGAGCCCTGCTTCTGGGGTGTGAAGCTTCTTGGGAGGCAGTTGTTCTCTGCACATGGAAGGTGCGAGGCGAATGGCAGTTCCGTTTTAGTTGAGTCTGGTTGTGGGGGGGGGCTATCATTTGTCCTGGCCTGCCAGGGATTTCAGGGGTGATCCGGACATCCACAGGGGGAGGGAGCTGACAATTGTACTTCTGTTCTACTTTTTGTTTTTGCATTTTTGTTTATTTTTTGGAAGGGTTCCCTGGTGGGAGGTGGGGCAGGGAGAAGAGAGAATAAGGCTTCAGCTTTGGGAGGCTGGGCCCCGCTGGGCTGGCGGGGAAGGTTTGCCCAAGGTTTGCTCGTGGTCTCCTCGGGCCACAGCGCCCCCTCGCCCTGAATTTCGAGCTTGCTGATGGGCAGCGTCTGCTTTTCTTTTTCTGGCCTAGACCCTTCTTCCTTCTAGCCGGGAAGGACCCTTTGTGATCATCTACCCCAACCCTCCTCCGTTTCATGACTGAGTAAAACCGAGGCAGAGGACATACCTAACGTGTCAGAGGCTGCGGAGCTGGGATGGGAACGTAGGCCCCTGACCCCTGCACAGAGTCTTCTCCATCCCTGTCCCCATGGACGGCCCCAGACTGGTCAGGGAAGGAGCGGTTGGCCTGGGTGGGGCTGGAAAGGTTATAATTTTGAAAACCGAGTAAACAAGCCCTCCGTGAGAGAGAGGCAGCCCTGTGCTGGCCTTACAGATAGGCCTGTGTCTGAGGAGACAGCCCAGGCCTGTCCCCATGCAGACAGTGAGGTGTTGTGGTGGATTAAAAAAGGCAAAGCTACCCTCCCCTCACACCCCCACTCCCATATTTAAGGCTGCCGGGAAACGGGGAGGGGGGCCGCTGCCCAGCCTGGCCACAGGACAGCCCTCCCGGCTCAGCTCAGCAGTCACTCATGGCTCCTTTGGGCAAGGGGCTTCCTTCTGGGCCTCATTTCCCCCGTCTCTAAAGTGCAGCGATCCCCTCTCTTAAGGAGGCTGGCAGGGGTGGGAGAGGATTTGAGCTGGGTGTTTGAACACAGGGAGCCCGACAGAAACTTCATTTCTTTGTGGCTGGAGGCGGGGCCCCCCTTCGTAGCAGAAGGGTTACTTTCTCAGTGACCCGAGAGTCAGCCTGCTCCTGGGAGACAAACTGACAATCCAAGGCAGGCCAGAGCAGGCCGCTCAGCTCAGCTTTCCTGTTTTCCTGTTGAGATAGGGGCAGAATCCGAGAGGAGCTGCTTCTGGGCCTTGCCCTGCAGTCTCGGGGCTGGGCTGCCTGTCTGGCCTGCAGCCCCCTAGGGTGGGGCCCAGCAGACTTCCTGTGAGATTAGGGGCAGAGCCTCTTTGCTCTCCTTCCCTTTTCCTAAGTCCCCTGTGTGGCCTCAGACTCCAGCTCTGTGCATGGGAGCTCAGTCTAGCCTCCATTCTGGGCCTCCATTTTCCCCATGGTGCAAGGAAGGGGTTGGATGAGAACCTCTGGGAGGCTCTCTGGGTCAAGTTCCAGATTCTGAAAGACCTTGCGGGACCCATAGATCACCCCCTGCAGCCAGGAACACCCTTCCCTGGGCCCCACCCGTGGCAGGCTGGGTTGGGGTCCCTCCTCCAGGCTCCTCATGGGGTTGTGGTAGATTCTCATCTATGGTGTGGGTACTGTGAGGGCTCAGTCACCGTGGGCTCCCTTGAAGTAGACCGTATAGCCTTGCAGGTCAGAGCTTGCCCTGCCGGTGGTTAGCCAAATGCCCTTAGGACAGTTATTTGGGTTCTTTATGCCTTAGAATCATCAGCTGTAAATTGGGAGTGATAATAATAATACTTCTCTGGTTAAATTACATTATGCTTGTTTATAAGTTACATTTATGCACCCTTTAACACAGTGCTGGGCACAGTAAATGCTCCATAATCAATAGGTATAAGGGACATTTGTTATTTTGTTTTAATTCCTGAGCAGTGACTGAATGATAAATGTCATTACAAGGTTTACGGTCTTGCAGAGGAGGGGCCCTGAAGCTGTTTGGGTGAAGGGGCCGTCAGGTAGGTAGAGAGGGTGCCTTGGGGGGCAGAGGGAGTGGGGCAGATGTGGGCGGGTTCAGAGCCCCGGCTGGTCGTGACTTCTCCTCCGCCCATCTGGAAGGAGTGGTTTGGGTCCCACCATGTCAGAGACCGCAGGCCTAGAGTGCGTGCGGCCGCACACGGCTTCCTTCCTCCAGGCGCGTATTCCTCGCTGTCTGACTCATGCCTTTGTGCCTGCCTTTTGTTCTTGTCCTTGAGCCCTGGGGGTGAGGCCAGGAGAAGCAGGGGCCCAGGGATTCGCTGGTGGACAGAGAGACCCGCCCCCCAGCCCCCCCCCCCCCGCCGTGCAGGGGAGGGGACATCTGGGTCCTGGTCCTGGCGCCCTTGCTGACTCACGGGGTGTCAGGCACGGAGCGCGTGCGGCGACCAACGGCTCCATCTGTGCTTGGCACCCGAACCAGGTTTACCCCAGCCTTGCCCACGTAGAGCTCAAGGCTGGGCAGGAGACGCATCCAACCAACGGTTGCCAGTCACTCATTAATTAAATAATTAGCAGAGGGCGAATCGTGACCAAATGCCCACCCTCCTCGCGCTGGCCTCCTGAGGAGTGCCGTCCTATGGGCTCTGTGGTGCCTCCCATTTGCCCTCTGGCCACAGATGAGGAAGCAGGCTCCTGGTGACCAAGGGGCCCACCCAGGTCCCTTCCCCTCTTGGTGCCTCAGTTCCTTGTCAGGAAAATGGGCCCATCTGGGAGGGGTGCTGCTGCTGGCTGCACACAGGGCCTGGGCTGTCCCAGGGTTTTAGGATGAGCAACACCAGCCTCAGGGACTGCATAGCTGCAGTGCTGACCTGGCTTTGTAGCCCCTGAAATCCTTCCTCTGTGCATCCCTAGGCAGAAATAGGGGGTATGGAGGCCACTGTGACTGAGGCATTGTGGGAAAGGGCTGCGCAAGGAGGGCGGTCCTCCCTCAGGTCCCACCAGCAGGAGGAGCAACGGCAGAAAGGTGGCCCCAAGTCCCCGGTGAACCCTGGCCCGACCCTTCCACACCAGGTGCATGAGGCACATTCCACACCAGGAATTTACCTGAATGTAGCCAAAAGGTTAGATTACGTTACAACATCGGTTCCAACAGGGGAAACAAAAAAACAAAAAAGGAGGGAGGGAAACAGTGTCTATCGGTAGGTGATGTTCAGTGGCACAGTATGAAGCCACTCATCAGCTGGACTTCAGAAAGAGGGTTTTCCCTCTGCTACTAGGGGTAGCAATGGCAACAGACGTTTGCTGGGCACTTCTCTGTGCCCAGCCTGGGAGGCACCTGTGACCGTGGATGGATGAGCAGGTGGGGGTTCAAGCCAGAGATGGTGGATTGAGTCCACAAATGGAGTCCCTCTCTGTGCCAGCCAGTGAAGATAGGTGTGCGTAGAGCCAGTGAAGTGGGGACGGGTCAGTGGGTTCTCGTCCAACTGGGAGAGTCGGCCACCCACCTGTCCTCCAGCTCGCAGTTGTCCTCACTCCGCGTTTCGCCAGAATGCCGCTCCCGGCCCCCTGGGTGATGTGCTTGGCATCTGGCTGCTTAGCACTGGATGTGGGCTGCCGGAGGTGTGTGAGGCGCACCGGGCTTGAGGACCCCTTTTGGCAGTGCTTGGGGCTTCTTTCTCAGGACCTCAGAGCTCCGTGCCTCAGTTTCCCCAACTGTAAAGTAGCGATGGCCGTGACTACTGTACTGTGAGCTTTATGGTGTCAATGCCTGGTGCCTGGCACATAGTACACTCAGAAGAGGTTTCTGCCCTTGGGGTCCAGTGCCCCAACCAAGGGAGGCTTGGCCTTTCAACTCTGAGCTTTCTCAGTTTCCCCTTCTTATTGTTGATGTTGTTATATAAGCAATATCTGACGATCAAAGAAAAATTAGAAAATAAATAAGAAGAAAATGAAAATCACCAATAATCCTAACCACCCAGAAATAATGATTTTCAGGTGTTTCCTGGTGCATACTCTGCAGTGGGTTGTGGGCATCTGCATACGTGCTGTCCCCCTGCAGCGAGTCAAATGCTTGCAGAATATTCCATTATGCCCCAATAGTCTGCATTTAAAAAAAAATTTTATTTATTTTTTTTATGAGAGAGAGAGCGAGCTAGTAGGGGGAGGAGCAGAGGGAGAGGAACAAGCAGACTGCGCTGAGCGTGGAGCCCAACACGGGGCTCGATCTCAGGACCCTGAGTTCATGACCTGAGCCAAAACCAAGAGTTGGACGCTCAACCGACTGAGCCACCCAGGTGCCCCCTGACAGTAGTCTGCATTTTCACTTGCTCAGCCAAAGTCCTTTTGCTGGGCATTCAGGTTGTTTCCATTTTTCATCGTTGTAAACAGGTCGTGTTGGATAGCCTTAATCATTTCTGTGGGATTAATCTGTTGATTCCACCATTGTTTGAGAGCCTGCTCAGAGCCAGGCCGCGTGTGGGACTGTGGGTGCTAGATGGGGAGGCAGCCGTGGTCCTCACCCCCTCACCGATCCCTTTCTGGGAGGACAGACCCAACATGGGTTGGGTTCCTTAGCTGAGGTGGGGGTCAGGGTGTCTTTGGGAGCTGGGGAAGCAGTAGTAACCCAGACTCTGAGAGGCAGGGCAGGCTTGTTGGAGAAGGGGATGTCTAGGTGGGGCTGGAAGGGTGCAGGAGGAGGAGAGGGCTGTAGGCAAAGGGGCAGGACTGCAAAGGTCCAAAGCTGAGAGAGCGTAGGTATTTGGGGGAACCAGAATTTCCCAGAAATTGGTGGTTTTGCTCTGGTTCTTGCTGCCTGTAGGAGCAGCTCCCTCGTGCACAACACCTCAGTAATTGTTATGCAAAGTGCTGGCACATCTGTCCCTCCCTGGGGATGGGATCTTCCTCTAAGGGGGACACAGAAGCAGGGTCATGTGCCTGCCCCAGGCCTTCTACCTCTCTGCATGGTGTCCCCGCCAGCCCGGAGCAGGCAGAGGAGGCTCAAGTGCGGGGCCTCCTCAGCTCCAGTTTCCCAGACCCTTTGAGGGTGCTGTATCATTTGACAGAATCATCTGGAAGAGGAAACTGAGGATCCGAGCTTAGGTGACAGGGCCCGGTTTGTGTGACAGGGGTGGCGACCTTTTCTGTGCTGATATGTGACCTTGAGCTGGGTCAGCTGGGTCACCCCTGACCCAGCCCCACCTCTACTGGAAGCATCCTACTGTGATTGGAGGGCCCCTGGCTAACACTGCCTCTGGCGCTGGGAAGGGTCTGTCCCCAGGCCTGAGCTGGCCTTTGCGGAAAACCCTGTTCTCTTCCTGTGTCTTAAGACGCCTGGGGGACCCCAGTTGAGGTCCTCTGGTGTAATCTCACAGTCAGGGACAAATACTTATGTGCCAAGTGCTCTGTTTGGTGCTGGGGGTACATCACAAATGGGACAGACAGGATCCCTGACCCTGTGGGGGAAATGGACACTCAATAGTTAGTTATTAAATGGAATTTGTGCTGATGGTTAACGGGGCTTCTGACCCGAATTGGGGAGTGACTGTGAGGGACAGTGCTTTCGGTATCCCAGCCTGATGGGTGGAACTTGGATCATTTTGATCAAGCCCGAATGACAGGCTCCTCTGGGCCCGCCGGTGTGGTCCTGTGTTCGGAGGGAACACTTTCTTAAGTCACAGTCGGAGGGGGTTAGGGTCTTGAGGGTCCAGTGCAAAGGAGTTCAGCCTCTTCACTGGACAGGCAAGACAGAGAGCCAGGAAGGGGTGAGAGACTTGCCCAAGGTCAGGTGGCAGTCAGGTGCCCAGCCTCGGAGCCCACCACTCTTAACCCTGAATCACTGCCTGGAGCCTGCTCGTCACTGCCAGGAAAGACAGTGAGTCTGTCCCCACCTCCCTTAAGGGATCCCCAGGGAAAGCAGACATAGAACTTGGACCTGTTGGCTGAGAGCAGAGTTTCCCATGAAGCACAGATGGGGGTCACACAGGCATCTGGAACGAGGAATGTGAGGCTGGCAGGGCCTCCGAGCAGATTTGTCCTCATACTTTCCCCTCTGGAGCCCGAGGAGACCTGCAGCTGGTGACCCAAGGGTGGGGCAGGTCCTTCCTCTGCTGGCTGAGGGGCAGGCCACAGGAGTCTTGTTATTTGAATAAGCTTTCCATCTCCTATCTGCATAAAGCCTCTCCATGCCGAGGGTCCCTGGCATTCCAGCCCAGGATTGGGTTTCCTTCTGGCCCAGCAGCAAGCACATGAGTGAATTTTCATATTGGCACATCTTCCTCCTCCCCGAGCCTTGTCTTCCTTTGTCTCTCCCTCCCTGGCTTTGAGAAGGCAGGAGCTCTACCCCTGCCTCCACCTCACTTGCTCTTGGGACCCGGGGAGGCAGCCCGCAGCGTGTGTGCATGCACGCATGTGTGGGAGAGATGGATGGGCAGAAGCTGTTCTGGGTCCCGAGGCAGCTTGGGAAGAGCCTGACTTGGACTTGGTGAAAAGCATGTTGGCATCCGATGGGCACTGGGCTAATGAAGTGGGTGGGATTTGTGTCTCTCAGTTTTTTTTAGCCCTTTTCCAGTAGGGTTGGGCCACAGTAACTGGCACTTATGAGTGATTGGTTCTTATTGGAACAGCCCCTGGGATTTATCGGGTTCTTACCAACAGTCAGGCAGGGTGCCAGACACTTCTCATGCATTGTCTTATTTCGTTCTCACAGTTCCTCTTCGAGGTGTGTATTATTCTTCTCCCTGTTTTATTGATAAAGAGACTGAGGCTTGGGAAGTGACAGTAGCAGAGCCGGTCTGTCTGGTCCCAAAGTTTGTGTTTTTATGGCTCACCTTCCGCCTGTTGACAGAATCTTCTCTAGTCTCCTTGTGGCCATCCAGCCTCTGCTTGCGTACCTCCAGTGACAGGGAGCTCTCTATCTCTTGGGGTTACTTCTCCCATGCGGGGCATCTGAGATAGAAAGCCCTCTCTGGAGTTCTGTCTGTCTTTGGTTGGTTACTTGAGAATAGGTTCCAATTGGGCTGGGACGTGGTTATGGCTGGGTTTCTCCAGCATCTCTTTTCCCAGGGAATTATCCAGCTGTTTTGTTTGGGGAGAAGAGCTGCGTCCTCTCTCCTTTCTCTTAGCAGCCCCTACCTGGTATTCGGCCCTTTACATGCCCTTCATCACATACTGAGTAAGTCTGAGCAAACTTGATGTTGAAACCCTAGAGGTATTTTCATTAGCATTGAGCTGGATGTCTTAGTCAATGCAATAAGACAAGAAAAAAAAAAAAAGAGAGGTATAACTACAAGATAGCAAGAGAAGAAGACACACGTGGTCCTGCCTTTGTGGAGGTCAAAGCACTTTTCCATCTAGCTTCTCCCTTAGCTTAAAAATTTTTTTTTTTTTTTTAATTTTAAGTCCTCTCTACACCCAGTTTGGGCCTCAAACTCACGACCCCGAGACCAAGAGTCACGTGCTCTTCCGACTGAGCCAGCTGGGTGCCAGCTTCTCTCTTAGCTTTGTCCACCCTGTAGGCTACCTGTGAGAAGTGGAGGCTCAGACAAGGAATTCACCCACCTGCAGTGCCACAGAGTGGAGGGGCTGTGGTTGGCTGAGGTTTAGTGGTGTGTGGTTTGTTGGGTATTTGCCTTCAGAATCTTCATTGATGTTTCTGTCTCCACTTCCCCTTTCTGATTAGTTAAGCTCTGAGGGATGAGGGCCCAGAAAGATTGGACCCCAAGCATGTCACCTTCCCATCCCGAGTGGCCCCCTGAGGGACCGAGTAACTGCTGTTCTGTTTCCCCTCTGCTGACCCCCATTTCATGGCATGGGACGCATTATAGAACACTGCCATTTGCACAGGTGGACACACCATGGGACCCCTGAGCTTGTGAAAGACCCCACTACCCGCCTGAACACTCATTTCCTGGCCATCAACACTTGGGTAGATGGAACTTATTTCCATTCACAGTCATTGTTATTGATAATACAGGACCCCGTTTGGTCAGGCTCTGTAGATTTCCTAATTTCTTTGAATCCATAGGACAACCTGGCCAGGTGGGTACTGCTGGTCCTCCCATTTTATAGCTGAGGAAAGTACTAATATTAATACTCGGAGAGTATTAGTCACATGCCCAAAGTCCTACAGCTGGTGAGCGGTGGAGTTAGTATTTAAATTGAGATCTGATTCCGGAACCTTGACACCACAGTGTTCTGTGAAAGTGCTCTTCTTGACATAGAACGTATTCCTAAATATTTGTGGAATGGATTAATGCTTTCTCGAATATCTGAATTTATGCATTTCCTGTGTCTTCTGCTTGGCACACTCTCCCCACCCGGCCCTCCTCCTTCACCTAGTTAGCCTCTTTTCATGGCTTCGGTGCACCACTTCCTTCTGGAAGTCCTCCCTGATCCCACCAGCAGGGTTAGCTGCCCCTCCTCTGGGTTCCTGTAACTTCCCATGCTGTTCCCAGTTGGAGGCTTACCATGCTCATTGTAGGCTTTGTTGACAGTCTTTCTCCCTCATTAGATAGCAGGGAGTTTGTCTAGTTCCCTCCTGAATGCCCTCTGCCCCGTGGTTGATAAATGTGGGCAACATGAAACGTTTCTTGGCTAGCACAGTAGAGCCCCTGATACCCTCACCTGACTTTGGCTCTGCCCCCAGCAGTCATTTCGGAGGGCCCTGAGCTGGCTGATGGGAGGACATGAATTTCACGCTGGATCCTGTCCTCAGCTCCTGCCTCTTGGTGGCTGATGGGGACGGCCTGGGTGGTGATGCTGGCTTCCGGGTGGTCATGGAGGAAGAGGCTCCGTCAGGAAGATCTGCTTGGGCATCTCGAGGTCCAACTCCAGTCTGGGCACAGAGGGGAAAGTCAGTGGTGGGTTCTCAGACAGGCCGAGGACAGGGCTCCAGGGCTGTGGTGGGCACCTCCCAAAGTGCGTGTGCAATGGCAGAGCGCCCCGTGTCCTCAGTCCAGCCTCGGTGCTCTGCGTGTTGGGCTGAGAGCAGGCATGTGTTGGGGAACACCTGGGATGGGATGGTGTGGTGCGGATGCTGCTCTGCGGCTTGGGGACAGTTTGGACAGGTGGCCGGGCCCCAGCTTGGAGGGCTCCAGTGGGTGTGGCGGGGATGAAAAGAAGGGAAGGGAGGCGAAGGTTGTTGCTGAGAAGTGCACAGGAGTGGGTGAGTGCATGTGAGAGGGCTGGAGGTTAGTGCTTACAAAATCACTGTCCTAGATCAGCTGCCTCTTTGCCCATCCTGACGACAACAACCGTCAGAGAGAGCAGCGAAGTATCCCCAGCGCACAGAGGAGAATACCAGGGCTCAGAGGCCAGGCCCCTGGAGCACGGAGCTGGGTGTTCTGCATCTGTCTGGTTCCCAAGGCGGGCTCTCTCTCAGGGAGCCCAGCCTGCGGCCTGCTCCCCTGAGTGGAGGTGGTGCCCTCCGTGGCAGGCACAGCGCCGGGCCCCTGCGGTGAGCCCGGGGTAGGTGTGGGTAGGCCCGGTCCTGCCCTGACTGGGGTGTGTGGGGGGGGACCTTGGCACCCCTTCTCCACCCTCCGCATCTTGGCTCTGTGTTCTTGGGTTCATGGCTCCCGGAACAAGCCGCCAACTGTAGGCTGTGGGCCGGGAGGGAGGGCCTTGAGGGGATGAGAGGGCTTTTGTTTCCCTGTTTGTGTCTAGATGGGAATCGACTTCCTCCCACCAAGCTGCAGGAGGTATAAAGGAAAGGGCAGGCCCCGGTGGGCGGGTCTTCAGTCGGCCTTTTTTTTTCTTTCCGGCATTTCCCTGGGGCTCCACTTCAGCCACCTGCCTCCTTAGGCCCTCCTGCCTCAAAGCACGCTCTTGCCCAGCAGACCTGGGTCACAGAGCCTTGGTTAAATATTTGCCAACTGAGAAGAGCTTTAAAGGCAGCTTGGCTCCAAAGCTGCCTTGGCGATGGGGGGCCCCCCAGCCAACCTCTGCACCCCTCGGCCTCTTTCCCGGACCCCCGGCGGCCATTTGGGCACCTGAAATGGATGGCCTTCCCTCCGGGGGCGGGTGGCCTTCCCCACTCAGCACGTGTTTATCGGGCACGCACCTGGTCCAGGCACGAGCTGGGGGGCTGGGGAGACGGCGGGAACGAGGTCTCTGTCTGGGGAGCCCGGGGGAAGGAGCCTTTCACCGCCGCAGTCGTGAGGGGAAGTGGGGCTGTGGGTGGTGGAGGCTGCGGGCACTGGACCTGTCGGGGCTTCCGAGGAGGTGACGTTCGAGCCTGGGGAGGAGGAAGAGGAGATGGCCAGGCAGAGGGCGAGCTCTGAGAGAGCATTCCAGGCCGGAGACCCCAAGAGCCAGTTTTCTGGGCATGAAACTCCCCGACTTCTTTCTCTTCACTCTGCTCTCACGAGGAGCTGGGCCACAGCCAGGACTGTGGGACCTCGTGTTGCTCCTTCCCCATTCTCCCAGCCTTAGTTTCCCCATCTGTCCAATGGAGAGCTTGGACTTCATCTCAGAGGGCCCTCCCCCCATGTGCATATGCTATTGTAAGCATACGTCACTGGCCATTAATAAGGGGACACTCCAGGGCAGAGGTTCTACTGGTGCCAAAAGTTAACAGCAATATAGCTTTATATTGCTCACCCAGCCCTTTGACTATTAGCAACCAAAGCTGGCATCTCCTGAGGCCCCTTGTCACCAGTGAGGTGTGTGTGGGGGGGAAACATATTATGCCCATTTTACAGATGAAGAAACTGAGGCCCAGAGAGGCTGTTCTGAGCTTAGGGTTTGCTTCTTGCTTCAAGCTTGGCCCCGGAACACACCTGCCTTTGTGAGAAACCCACTCTTGTCTCCCAAAGCCAGTGCCGCACTGGATGCTGGGGCTATAGAAGGGAACCAGGTGCCACGTCTGGGCAGGGCAGCTGCCAGGTGGGTGGGGAACGTCCTGGCAGAGAGACTACACATGTTTCTGAGCTCTGTCTCTGCACACTTCTAGGTGTCAGGATAGAGCAGTGGACACACTCTTACCTGTGTGCCATTAGACAAGTCACTTCACCTTCCCTTGAGGCTCATCTATAAAATGGGTTTAGGAATAAATCTGGGTGGGCGCCTGGGTGGCTCAGGTCATGATCCCAGGGTCCTAGGATGAGTCCCGCATCGGGCTCCCTGCTCATCGGGGAGTCTGCTTCTCCCTCTGCCCCTCCACCTCTCCCCCACTCAAGTGCGCGTTCGTGCGCACGCTCTCTCTCTCAAAAATAAAATCTTTAAAAAAAAAAAAACTCGGTGAGGGTTAAATGCAGTAATTTTTTTTTTTTTTAAAGATTTATTTATTTGACAGAGAGAGACACAGCGAGAGAGGGAACACAAGCAGGGGGAGTGGGAGAGGGAGAAGCAGGCTTCCCACTGAGCAGGGAGTCCGACGCGGGGCTCGGTCCCCGGACCCTGGGATCATGACCTGAGCCGAAGGCAGACGCTTAACGACGGAGCCACCCAGGCGCCCCTAAATGCAGTAATGTTGATGATAATTGTTAACATATGCCTCTGTGCCTGGTGGCGGGTTAAGTGCTACAGGCATTAGCTCAGGCCCCAATTATTATTATAATTATGCGCAAATGGGCAAATGTTTGAGTGGGGCCTTGAAGGCTGGCTAAGACTTTGAACTGTGACAAGGGGGGGTGGTGGTGGGAAGGGGCTCCTGCTGTGGGGCATAGCGCAGGTGAAAGCATGGAGGTGGGGGCCTGCGGTAGGTAGGAAATGGCCAGGATGGGCCCTGGGGAAGGAAGTGGGGCTCAGAACCTGGCGGGTCCTGGATCTGATTAAGGGTGGCGTCTGCGGGCCGCGGTGTGCCAGGCCCTGCGGCAGGTGCCGAGAAGGTGGTGGTGGGTGAGGTCCCCGGTCTCCTGGGGTGTTGGAGGCCGGCGAGAGCCTCCCCGAAGCACTTCGCGTGACTGTCCTGTATGTTCCCATGGCGTGGGGAGCCTGGGTTCAAGCCCCAGCTTGGATTCGGGCTCCTCGGCCTGACAGCTGGCTGACCTTGGACAAGTCACTGGGCCTCACAGCTTCTGGTTCCTCAGTGGGGGTGATAGCCATACCCACCTCCTGGGGCTGCTGCCAAGGCTCACGGTCAAATGCAGTAAAGCCTGGGAGGGAGCGGCCAGTGTCGTGCCGACCAGCTGTGGGACGGTGCTGCGCAGGCTGTTTCACCGCCCCTCGCGTTCTGCCCTCGCTGTGCACTGGGGTGATGATAGCAGACTACCCCCCCCCGCCCCAGGCCGTTTTATTCTCCCACATGGAGTCCCTTGCACGAGCTGGTATGCCATCAGGTGATTGTCACGATCGGGCCTTGGCAGGCTGCGGGCTGCTGTATTTATGGGGACGGGTTTTTCCTTCTTAATAACCGGCCCCAGGGAAGGGGTGACCAGCAGAGGGTCCCTTCAGGGCACCCAAGGCCGGCGGGGAAGGAACCTCATGGGTGGCAGTCACCTTCCCGAGCAAGAAGGACGGCGTTGTGCATATCTTCTCGTTCCTGGGACCCGGCCACAGCCCCTGGGCTGGGCATAAGCCTCCGTTTCTGTGGTGAGGGATCTTTGGGGTGTGTGGGGGGCGACCCTGGCTCTAGTTTGCTGCCTCTGGCTGCTCGCTCTGAGGTTCCTGCTGCATGCCAGGCCCTGTCCCAGATGTGGTGGGTACTGCCTGGGGGAGTCCCGACGGGGCACGGGCCCTTACCCACTGTGGGTTCAGTGGGGGGCTATGGAAGTAAGTGGGGGGGCACTCACTGAGCTGGGGGCATCCTAGGGGAAGGTGCAGTGCAGTGGGCGGCTGAGAAATGGGCTTAGAGGAGGAGGAAGGAGTGTTCCTGACCTGGAGAGCAGCCTGCGCAGGACCCCACTGCGAGGAAGAGCATGCAGGAGCCTGGGGGGAATCCTAAGGGGTTCAGTCTTTGTCCCACAGGCAGTGGGAGCCTTGGAAGGTTGTTGGGTAGAGAAGATTCAGGGAGAGAGTTGTAACAAAAGATCCCTGTGTCTCAGGACGCCTGGGTGGCTCAGTCATTAAACGTCTGCCTTTGGCTCAGGTCATGATCCCAGAGTGCTGGGATCGAGCCCGGCATTGGGGTCCCTGCTCATCGGGGAGCCTGCTTCTCCCTCTCCCTCTGCCCCTGCTTGTGTTCCCTGTCTCGCTCTGTCTCTCTCTGTCAAATAAATAAATTCTTAAAAAAAAAAAAAAGATCCCTGTGTCTCCGATATGCGAAGGATCCGAAGGAGCCAGGAATGGAAAGTGGGTAGAAATTTGGAGGCGGGGCAGGCCTAGGAGGGGAATGGCTTGGCTGGGGGGCAGTGATTAGCGGCAGAGTCCGGGCTCAGCTGTACTGGCCTCTTGACCGCCCCCTGGTCAGCTAGGAAGTCCACCTCACGCTGATGGCCTTGCCCTGGGGAACAGGGCGTGGCTGCGGTGGGAATCTGCTTGGGCCTAGAGTGGGGTCCCAGGGACCTGCTGATGCCGTGCAGGTATTCTGAGCAAACTCCGAGGGTTATTTGTGGGGTGACCTTGGACTGGTCCCTTGCCCTCTCTGGCTGCAGTCTCCCTTCTGAACAAGGACTGGCTGGTGGTGGAGGGGGGCATCTAGCTGACTTAAGCCCCTCTTGACTCTGGCCCTGCAGCGTTCCAGCTGCTCGTTCAGGCTCTTCTCACGGCCAGCCCCCCTCCCCTGCTGGCCAACGGAGCCTGTCATTACCCCCTCCCAACTTCCCCCCGATTACAGGTCCTGAGCGGGAGCCATGTCAGCCTTTCTGACAGTGGCCACCCACAGGGCCCATGTGGCCTGGAACCTCTGCTCCCAGAGGCTGGCAGGTGGGGGTAAGGTGGGTTTGTCCACACTCTGGTTCTGTGGTAGACTCGGGCTGTTCTGGGTTCCTGTCATTGACAAGCTGTGTGTCTCCAGACAAGTGACGTAACCTCTCTGAGTCTCCGTGCCGTCCTCTGTAAAGCGGGGACATGTGAAATGACACGTGGGAACATGGAGCACCCCGCTCGGTATAGAGGAGGTTCTGCCGGGATGTGCTCATAGTGATAGCAGGGCGGCCAAGTAGAAGAGCCCCGGGCCTGGCACGCCGACCCAGCTCTGTTGAGACATGCTGTGTGACCTTAGGAGAGTGTCGCCACCTCTCTGGACTGCAGACTCCCTCTGCTCTCCTAGGTGGATGATGGAGATGGTGGTACTTTGGACGACTGTGCGACACGGGGGAAACTCGAGTCCCTGGCTACCTCCTCTCCCTCCCCACTCCGGGCCTTCTCCCCAGTGCTCTGGGAACCAGGTAGGCAGGTTCTGGGCCGGCCGTGCCCTGCAGGGTGCTGCCTGCCTGGTTTCAGTCGGCAAATCTCTTTCAGCTCTGAAACCGGACCGGGCCTAGTGGGGGAGGTGTGGCCCTGGGGCCCTGCTGGAGGGACCGGATGAGCCGGGAACAGGTCTGGCACGTTGCCCTCAGCTGGGGCCAAACCAGGGCCGGGCCCGGTATGAAGCCCCCCCGTGGTTGGCACGAGGCTGACACGATCTCCGCTGGAGATTGCCCTCTTCGTCCCGGGGCTCCCCGGTCAGTGTGGAGGGGGTCCTGGGCCTGGGCTCAGGTCCCGCGTCTGCTGCTCCCCAGCTGGACTTGGCAGGGATCCCGGCTCTCCTCGTCTGAAACGTTCCACCGGTCCGGACACCACCTGCCCCAGGGCCGAGTCACGGATGGGGGGCATGACCTGGGCGTGGTAGGTGCTGGGCTTTAGTAGGGCCGCGAGAAGGCATTCTAGGCTCTCTGGTGCACCGCTGTGCTCCTTTCTCTCGTCCTCAGCTCCACGAGCCCCTACTCCTGTGTGAGCCTCACTTTTGCCATCTGCACAGTGGGCCAGGTCCCCCAGCCCCCGAGAGTCTGCAGGGGACTGCGGGCTACCCTGGGGCCTTCCACACTCTTGCCCAGCCCCTGCTTTCTGAGTGCAGGAAGCAGCGTGACCCTTAATGTTGTCAGCTTGGAAAATCAGAGATTAACGTTCTTCCGGTTGCCTTGGCTACTGTTGTTGCTGGTCCTGGGGCTGGGCCGGGCCAGGGGTTGCTCAGCTGGGCCAGGGGGGTTTCAAGGGCCTCTCCTTGAATTACAGGAACCTCGGACAATAGGCGCTTTATAGGAGCCCCCGTTAGCAACATGCCCCTTTGCCAGAGTGAAGTGCTTTATGCCCGTTTGCTCATTGATCTTGATCTTCTTATAACCTGATCAGGCAGATACTGTCGTGCCGTTTTGCAGAGGTGGAAACAGAGGCTCAGAGAGAGAAAGTGCCTTGGCCAAGGCCACACAACTAGTAGGGGGCAGAGCCAGGACTTGGACCCAGAGCCCGTGTGCCCAGTAGAGATGGTGCCTTGTACCCAGGTAGCGTTGATGCTGAGTCCTGCTCCCGCCCCGCCCCGACTTCCCTCCCAGTCCTTCTGTCCAGCCTGAGGGGCCTGTGGTCAGCTCCGACTCAGAGCTGACTCACCAGCAGCTCAGAAGAGACGCTGAGGCCAGCAACCTGGTCAGCTCCTGGGGCCAGGGCAACACTGATTAGATCATCATTGAGATTTTAAATCAGCTGAGCCAACAGGGACCCACCCACCCATTTTACAGTTAGTACAATTAAGGCCCAGAGAAGATGGGACAGGTAAGGATCCAGTAGGCGTGAAGGTTCCCTCCCAGCTCTCACCAGATGGGGGCTGGAGACTCCAGGCTTCAGTCCTGGCTCTGACAGTCATCGATTGTGTGACCTTGGGAGAGTCACTTTGCCTCTCTGAACCTCAGTTTCTTCATCTGTAAAATGAGGATAGTAAAGTGTGCTTTGCCTGCCTCTTGGGACCAGGCAAAGACCCCAAAAGAAAGTTTAAGGCAGGGCTTTGGAAATTGTATTGTGGTGCCATGTGGGAGGTTGTTGGATGAGGAGGCTTTATGGGGTGGGGGCTTTGTACAGGCTTTGAAACCCGCCTCTTTCCCCTTCTGGGCTGTGCGTCTCTGAGTAGGTCACCAGGTCTCTCTGAGCCTCAGTTTCCTTATCTGTAAAGTGGGGTAGCAGTATCTGTTAGGGTTCAGTGGGCTGTTGAACATGCATAAGGTTTTAGTGTTAGGCATACCCAGTAAACTCGGGGGGCAGAGTTAGGAGGCCCAGATGGTAAGGGGTGCCTCTGGGTCACTCTTGATAGTCCCAAAAGTTGCAGCCCTTGGAGACAGGGTTCCAGTTATCTGGGGGCAGAGTCATGCTAAGATCCACAGAGGTACAGGTGCAAGATCCCATATTGCATTAGCTGGCTGCAAGGCTTCACTCCAAAACAATCTCCCTGAGAGAGGGGGAGAGAGAGAGAGAGAGAGAGAGTGTGTGTGTGTGTGTGTGTGTGGGCGTGCATACATGCTTCACACTGGCCCCCAAGTCCTGAGCCAGATGGAGCCCACTACCCTCATACTGCAGACTTGATGTGGAGATGCAGGCCCTGGGGATGGTGCAGCGGCCCCCTGAGGTCCCAGAGCACAGTGGTGTCTGGGTGCAGATTGGGACACTCAGGTCCACTCCCAGAATTCACGGGCTGCCTTTTTGGGCTAAAGAGGGAATCAGGACCCCACAGGTGGGTGCTTCCCATGACAACCCCATGGAGATGCTCAGTAGGTTTTTGTTGACCTACAGGTGAAGTGACTTTTCTTGAGCCATTAATCTTTCCAAGCATTGGCTTATACACCTGTAAAGTGGAGGGTTTTATTCAGCTCTGGGGCCATTTGAAGAATCCGAGTATGTGCATGGGGCCCTGAGTCTGAGTAGGGTGAGCTTACCACCTAATTCTGCAGAATATGCTGGCAAAGGGGCGCCGGCTGGGCAGCGATGCATCCTGGGCACTAGCAGAGGCTGAGGATTACACCAGGGGAGCCTCTCCAAGGTCAGGTGGGAAGCGGGGGGCGGGGTCCTTCTTGCACACACCTGGCCGGCTTTCCCACCCCCTTACCTTTGCCTGAGCCCCTCCTTCCTCCTAGTGGGCTCTCCATTTGTCTGGCCTGTCAGCTGAAGACATACCTATCATTGTCATTATTATTTTGTGATTCTTGTCCTGGTTGTTTAAAAAAAAAAAAAGTCTTTCCTTGATTTTTTTCAAGCTGTAAAAATTATATCTGCTAATAAAAATTTCAGTCACTTATCATGGCTGTGATAAGCTGAGCACTACTGTGATTAATAGTAACATCACAGGAACATTTAGGGAGGTCCTGAGCCCAGCAGTTCCGAGCTATCCCGCCGTCACATTGCCCATCTTACAGCACCTGCTTGTGCCAGGCCCACCCTCCTGGGGTTTGCAGTTAAATCTCAGATGGATCGGAGCGTCCCTTCCCTTCCCCACCTGAGGTTCTGAGCGGGCCAGGTGGCCTGTGGGGCTGGGCTGGGGGCTGGCAGAGCGGGAACTCCTTCCCCCCAGCCTGCGCTGCGCACCCAGAGGCTGGGAGCCGGGGGCTGGAGGGCAGGCTTCCTCTGTCCCCGGCCCGTGCCATCTCCTAGAGCAGCACCCGAGGCTGAGTCAGTGCAGGAGGAAGGATGGATGAGAAGGTGCGGAAGGTGGGCGAGGCGGCACATGGCCTCAGACTGCTCCGTGCCGGCGTCTTTGTACCTCCCGGCCGTTCCTGGGCCCGGGACCCCCTAGGGGTCGGCCCTGCCTCTGGGCATGGAGCCACAGCCTGCTTCCTGTCCGTCCTCGGTGGGAGGGATGTCCTGTGGGGCCCTGTGGACCGTGGTCAGAGCCAGGAGCGGGAGGGGGTCTTCAGTCTGTGGGTCGAACCCCGACTGCCTCAGTCTGGATGTGTCACCTCTGGTGAGCCTCTCATACTCTGTGACTCAGAGTGCCTTTTGGGGTGGTGAGCCTTGGTCTCAGTGGCCCTAGATCCATGGCACGTGGTGTCTCCAGAAGCCATGAAATGAGGCGGAAGAGCTGGTATGGGCAGGTGTGGAGGAGAGAGGGGCCCCTGGGGCCTGGTGGGACCAGTCACAGACACCCAGGCAGGGATGCTGCAGTGGGGATATGAACGGCCAGAATCCCTGCGCAGCTCCAGGGAGACAGCCACTGTAGGGTGGCAAGAAGAAAAAACGGGGTGCTGAGCGATGCTTACAGGAAGGGGACTGCCCGGGCCCTGACCCCAGAGTTCAGCAGGCCAGAGGAGCATCCAAGGCGGGCACGGCTGTGGTGTCCGTCCGGGTTCTCCGGCAGCGTCGGCCTGTCTGGCTGGGGACCCTGTTCAGGGCTTCCCCCCTGTGAGCCCTTTATAAATCCCAGGAGGGGACTGCACCCCCTTCCCCAGCCTGCCTCTCTGAGGGCTTTCCAGCCCCCAATCCTAGGCCCTCGAGTCCTCATCCTCTGTCTTCCTGTGGCACTTCCTTTGTACCAAGCACAAGGCAGTTCCTTCCAAGCTGTCTTAGGACAGCTCTCAAGAATGTGCCCAGCGCTGCCCTTGCCAAGAAGCCATCCTGCAGCCCTGTTTCCTTCTACCCCCCGCCCCCCAGTCTTCCCTTTCTAGCCCTTCCTCGGCCAAACTTGGCCTGAGCGCACCCAGTTTCCTGGCACTGCCTGGCACCCTCCTTCAGTCCTTAATCCCTTGAGGAATGATGTCACACCGACCCCTGGCCTGGTGGCTTCCCCAGTCCTGTGGGGCCTGGTGCAGAGGGGACACTTAGGAACTGGCAAGTGGACACCCACCTTGCTCAGCACCTGCCTGTACCAGGCCACATGGGCGGGGGGCGGGGAGCAGAGGGGATCCAGCAGTGAGCAGAAGGGGTGCCAGGGCCACCCTCTATGGTGTGCAGTCGATCCTTAGATACTAGCCCCCCGATCCCTTAGACTCCCGAATTGGAAGAGCAAGTTTGGGTAGTGAGAGACCCCACTCTGTGATCTCTTTGGTTCTGGAATTTCAGGTAGCAAAGGGTTTATCGGAAAACAGATCCAGATCTATATAGTTCTCGAGTTTGGATAGCGAGGCATGCCTGTAATTGCAGTTGGGTGAAGTGGGGGCCAGGGCTGCTGCCGTCTGTTTGGGGGTACAGGGTGCCTGGGGCCACCACCTCTTTTCCTATTCCATTTTCTGTTTCAGCCCATACCCTCTCCCCTCTCCACCCTCTGCCTGGGGACTCCCCCCCCGCCCCCCGCCCCAGTGCTCGTGCCCTCCACTCCTAGACCCTTGTCCCACAGTCTCACTCCAATAACTTGTCCGCATCCCATTGAGAGGGCTACAGTGGATTTTCTGCTTGCCCCCTCCCCCACCTGGCCCTTCTTAAGAAGTCCAGATACTCCAAGCCTATCAGCTCATCTTTGCCTTCTGGCTCCTAATGGATCACCTTGTTCTGGTTTTCACTTCCTCAGCCTCCCCAGCTTCCTCTCCAACCTACAGCCCACCCACCACCCCCTGCCCCGGGTCTTGGTGCACCTGATGGGATGATAGCATGTTGCCTTGCCCTTTCCGTCCTTCTCCCCAGTCCAGCCCTCTAAACCTAGCCACCCCTTGCTTGGATGCAATATCTGGGTTTTGCTGAGAGCATGCTATGGCTTAGACAGACTTGAGTTCGAGTTCTGACCCAGGACAGCAGCTTCCTTCTGGGCCTGACTTCCCAAGGGTCAGGGCAGATTCTGGCCCTTCTGGAAATCATGCTCTGAGGCTGGGCGTACCAGGGGCTGGTCAGGCCTCCCAGAGCTGTGGCTGAAGGACCCTCGAGATCCTGCATGGGGGGAGAGTATCTGTTGGGTGTCTGGCTGCTGGGGGCAGAGTCGGGACAAAGCCCTGGGCTGAGGCTGCCTGGCCTGGTGGCTGAGACCCTGTCTCTCCAGTCCTGGGTCTGCAAGCCACCTCGTCCCTAAAATGGGAAGACAATAGCACTGACTCCCTAAGGATTTCATGAAGATTCTTTGGGATCCTGCATGCAGAACTTGCCCGCCCACTGGCTCAGGTTAACGCTAAGTGGTAGTAGCTACGATGATGGTGATGATGATGTGACTTGTCAGTATTATTGTCACCTATGATCCCATTTTTTCTCTTTGGCTCCAGTTCATTACCCCTTCTTGCCTGCTCCCCCCAACCCTCCCAGTTCTGCCTCATCATTTTTCAAAACAATTCCCGTGGTCTTTGAGAGAGTTCTGGTTGTTTATGGTTTTTAAAAAATAGGCATTCAAAGCAAATTCCTCATTTGTTCTCCCCCTCCTCTCCCCAGATTGGAATCTGGACAGCCATGACCTCATTCCAGGAAAGGGGACCACAGGCAGGGTCTGTGGAGAGGGGTCCTTGGGCCGAGCTCTTCCAGAGGGAGTAGAGGGAGTGAGCTTGCCTGAGACCCTGGGTGGGGATGTGGCCACATACTTTCAGCCCTCCTCCCTGGCCACCACCTCACAGTGGGGCCCCTGGACTGCATCCCAGCTCCACCACCCACTGGCTATGTGACTTTGAGCCAGTGACTTAACCTCTCTGGGTCTCAGCGCTTCTGGGTCTTCTCCAAAATGGGAATAACACCAGCCCTACGTCACAGGGCTCGTGAGAGGATTAAATGAAATGCTGTCCTAGCTGGGTGCTCTTGAGAAGCAGAGACCAGCCGTAGGAGGGACGGTGTCTCATCAGCCCCTTCTTTGAGAAAGGGCCAGGTCTTCAAACCTGGAGTCCAAGACTGGCAGAGGTGGCAGGGCCTGTCCACCATGGACTCTAGTCTTAGTGGGCAGGGAACCGAGGCCCAGAGAGGGGAGCCTCGGAGTGAGCTGGCACCACCCCAAAGTCAGGACTCGAGCGACAGCTTCTTGGGATCGGGAAATCTCTCCCAAGGACAGGGCCTCCTTGTCACGGGCCTCAGTTTCATCTGTTATTAGGGAAGCCCCGGCAGTGCTGGTCCTGAGCGTCTGATGTGTGCTGGGCGAGCCCTGGAGGCCACAAGAATCACCTTCTCTGCTCAGAAACTGCTTTGGCAACAGAGAAGCAAATGGCCAGTGGAGGCAAAAAGGTGGTTAACTTGGTAGAGGAGTTAATTTTAGAATGTTTATTTATTTTTTATTGTGGAAGGAATCACGGTTGTAAAATAATTCAAATGCTGTGAAAGTGAATAAAGCAGAAAATGCAATTCACTCGGCCCTGCCATTCCCACATCCAGGGGTCCCACCCAGAACAGTTGGGGAGTGCTGCCTTCCGGGACCTTTTCCTCCGTCTCCAAGCGTAAATAATTTATAGGCACAAATAGGAGTGATTTTAAATGAGGTAATATTCCGCACGCGGTTCTGTAACTCGCTTTTCTTCACCTGGCCGTGTGGGCACCTTCCCCCTGGTGGTACCTGTAGGTGCCCCCACCCTCGGCCCAGGTGCGCCTGGGATGGTCTGAATCAGCATCCACGCATGCGCATGGCTCGTGTCTGCTGATTGGCTGGGTGAATACATACACCTGCTCCTCCGGGAGGCGTGCGGTGGGTAATTCCTGGAGGAGTGAGCGCGGCATCCGGGGCCCTACGTGAACCCTTAAAATTGTACGCCCTCAAGGCCTTCCCGACTTCCAGCACCCAGGGCTCCGAGTTGAGGGGTCTGTTCCCCCACACCCTGACTGGTCTGCCTGCAGCTGCTGGGTGGCTGGGAGGCTCGGCGGCTCGGCGTCTTTTCACTTGTCTGTTGGTGTCTCGTGTTTTCTTTCTGGTGATTTCCTCTGTCTCCATCGTTGCTGGTTTTCCTGTGCGAAAGTCCACCCACTGTGTGCAGGGAATGCACCACTCTGGCCAGGAACGCGAGGCCGGTGAAGGCAGAGCACCGGAGCCCACAGCTTCGCAAACAGGAATTACGGAGCTTGGATGATGCCCCTGGGGCAGGGCGGCTGCTCGCAGGGAACCATGGCGACCTCACAGCCCTGTTTCTTCTTCCCTTTCAGAGAAAACTGGGAAGATCCTGACGGAGTTCGGCCGTTTTTATGAGGACCAGTATGGCGTGGTTCTCTTCAACAGCATGCGCCACGAGATTGAGGGCACGGGGCTGCCGCAGGCCCAGCTGCTCTGGCGCAAGGTGAGAGGGGCTGGGCCGGGTGCAGGGCGGGCTCCCGCACGGCCTCAATTTACCATTGTTGCCTGGATGGTCTCTAGGGGCCCACCCAGCGTCTTTTTTCTTTTTTTAAGATTTTATTTATGGGGCGCCTGGGTGGCTCAGTCGTTAAGCGTCTGCCTTCAGCTCAGGTCATGATCGCAGGGTCCTGGGATCGAGCCCCACATTGGGCTCCCTGCTCGGCGGGAAGCCTGCTTCTCCCTCTCTCACTCCCCCTGCTTGTGTTCCCTCTCTCGCTGTGCCTCTCTCTGTCAAATAAAAATCTTTATAAAAAAAAAGATTTTATTTATTAGAGAGCACAAGAGCGAGCGAACGAGCAGGGGTGGGGGCAGGAGGAGGGCTGAGCAAGAGGGAGAAGCAGACTCCCCGCTGAGCAGGGAGCCCGACAGGGGGCTCGATCCCAGGACCCCAGAATCAGGACCTGAGGCGAAGGCAGACGCTTAACCGACTGAGCCACCCAGGCGCCCCCTACCCAGCTTCTGAATCGGCAGATAACCCAGTGGCCTTGCCAAGACCCCTCCATTCACCATGGGGTACGGGGTACTCCCTGCCAGCTCAACTCCTCCATTGGTAGAGCTGGGGCTCTGGAATCATCTTGACATGCCTGGGTTCAAGCCCAGCTGCTCTTTTTTTTTTTTTTTTTAAAGATTTATTTATTTCAGGGGCACCTGGGTGGCTCATTCGTTGAGCGTCTGCCTTCGGCTCAGGTCATGATCCCAGGGTCCTGGGATCGAGCCCCGCATCGGGCTCCCTGCTCCGCCGGAGGCCTGCTTCTCCCTCTCCCACACTCCCCTGCTTGTGTTCCCTCTCTCGCTGTGTCTCTGTCAAATAAATAAATAAAATCTTTAAAAAAAATAACAAAATATTTGAGAGAGAGAGTGTGCACGCATGTGTGCCCATGAGAGCGGGAGGAGGGGCAGAGGGAGACGGAGAATCCTCAAGCAGACCACGGAGCCCGATGTGGGGCTCAATACCAGGACCCTAAGATCATGACCTGAGCCAAAATCTAGAGTTGGACGCTTCACCGACTGAGTCATCCAGGCGCCGCTCCTCTTAAAGGCCTCGTACCCATGAGCAAATCACGTCACCTTGTGGATCTTAGTTTACTCATCTGTGAAATGGGGTAAGAACACCTGCGCAGGGTGTTCTTGATGAAGGAATCAGCCAGCCGGGCGCCTGGAGCAGGGAAGGTGCTTGGTGAGTGCTGGCTGATAGCGTCAGCATCTCCAGGCTTGTCATTAGCCTGTTATTAGCAGGATTGTGTTTGCCCAGTAAATATTTGTGGAGGGACTGGAAGCTGTGTGACTCTAGCCCATGGGTCAGCACGGACTGAAGGAGGCACACAAGGCCTCCTGGGAAGGGCCCTGCGGTGACTGGCCCCCGAGTGGGGCCGGAGGCGGGACTGGCGGAGAGGAGGTGAGGGACAGTTGGAACACAGGCTGGGCTGTGAGTGCCCAGCTGGGAGCTGGCAACCCCAGGCCTGAGCCTGTGGGGTGAGGAGCTAGCCCTTCTTTGGGGGGAGGTACAGGGGGCCCTGAGTCAGCCCAGGGAAAATCCAGGGCATTCCCCCGTTTAGTGACCTTCACCTTCTACCGCCTGGACAGCCCAGGGGTGGCAGAGGGAAGGGTGACAAGGAGGAAGGGTGTCAGCCCCACCTCTTCTGCAGGTGGCCTGCCCCGAGTGGCCCAGCAGGAGGCGGGAGGCTACTTGGTCCTGGCTGGTGGCCCCGGGGCAGAGTGCCCGCCAGCTTCCCTCTGGGGAATTGGACTGGCTGAGCTGATCCCTCTGGGAGTGGGCTCCAAACCAGGTCAGCCAGGCCACCCCAGTGCCGCCACTCGGGTCCTTTGTGGCTGAATTCCGTGCTTGGTGGGCTCCAAAGCTGCCCTTGGTCACCTGGCCGCACCTCCCCACCCAGGCCTGTCGGCTTCCTCCCGGCCGCCGGGGTCAGCCTGTTCTCAGGCTTCGGGGGCCCGGGACAGGACTGTAGGGGAAGGATGGAGGCTGGAATGCTGTGGTATGGGGGGAGAGAACTCAGGGGACCGGGCCCAGAGCTTCTTGGTAGCTGCTGGCTTGGGCAGTTGAGTCAACCCTCGGGTCGGTCTCCTGACCTGACAGGTGGGTACCTCCTGTGGAGGGCTGTGGAGAATGAGGGGAGCAGGTGGGGTGGTTACTAAGGGATGCAAGTCCTGACTTGCCGGGTAACCTCCAGCCCATGGCCTCACCTTCCCGAGCCTCAGTTTCTCTGCCTGTGAACTGATACCCAGAACCGCCATCATGGGCCAGAGGCCTGAGAGTAGCCTGGGGAGGGAGTGGGGATGTCCTGGGGCCTCTGAGGCCGGATGGGATTCGGATCATGCAGCAAGGGACCAGTATGGGGCTCACTGAGGTGGCAGAGCAGAAAGAAGAGCCTCAAAAGGCTCCAGACTTGGGAGGGTTGGGGTGGTTTCCTTCTTGTCCCCACCCTCTCCCAAACCCAAGTGGTGGAAGATGTGTCCACCTACCATGAGACCAAAGGGGCTGGAGCTGGCTTTCGGGACGTGTTACCGTTTGTGTCTTCTCAGTGGGAAGGACAGCTGGAGGCATCACCTGAAAAGAGACAAGTGGACCCATGGTCAGGGCCACACACTGAGCTAGGGCAGGTGCGGGGCCACGCTGGTCCCACAGACACTCGGGAGACAGACCGTAATACACGACAATCTGGGTGCCACGAAGGAGATGACAGAGTGAACTCAGCCTGGGTGGGGTGTCTGGCCTCGTCTGGGTGGCCCACTAGGGCTTCTTGGAAGAGGGGCCATCTCTGCTGAGGACCTGCCGGGAGGGGAGAACATCCGAGTGAGGGAGCAGTGTGTACAGCTGGGCCTTTCAGTGGCTCGCCCAGGATGGTGGAGGCAGGATGCGAGCCAGGTTCCAGATTCCTGGCTGGGGTGGAGGGCAGGCCAGGGCTCTGTGCAGAGCCTCGGAGCATCCCGTGACCCTTTGTGTCTGGTCCCTTGGTGTCGTGGCCCCCTCCCCACCCTGTGACAACAGAGGGCCGAGGTGGTACCCGGAGGTGTGGCCTGGACTGGGTGTCTGGCACGTGCCCATGTGTGTGGTGTCACAGGCGGCCCGGGTCCCAGTGACCCAAGACAGAGTGGTGGTTTCTGACGGCACGAGGCTCGAGAGTCACGGCGGGAGGGACATCTGTAGTAATGCTTTAATACCCATTGTAGGAACACTGCAGTGACAAGTCAGTAAGAGGAGTAAAAGGAAATCACCCCCAATCCCTGAAAAGCAGGGATTTTTGGTCCCATTTTGCCACTCAGGAAACTGACCATTGTGATAAATCAGGATGATATCATAATAGAAATAACAATGTTAATTGTCATAATACCAATTGTTTTTATTAGAAATAATAAAGTAGCAGTAGTAAGAGTAAAAAAACAGAAATCGTGTTAAAAATAGTAGTTATGCTATGTGGGCGCTGCTCATCCAGCTGGCTCGACATCGCTTGAACGGGTTAGACTTATGTCCACACCTGCACTGTGGACACTGAGGCTCAGAGAGGTGGAGCTGCTTGTCCAGGCTCCCGCCGCATGGGCGGTGGGGCTGGGGCAGGGATCGGGGCCGTCGGAACTGGGCACTGTGCTCTAACCATTCGCCACCCAGCGAAGGTTCCCAGCGCAGCATTGGAGAGCTTTGCAGAGTCCAAAATATTTTGCCTGGTCTGGCAGGTTCCGTTTCATTTCCTGCAGGCCTTCCAGTGGAAACATGACTCTGCCATTTGAAAGTCTTAAAAATAAAATCCAAACCCGCATGCAACCGCCCATTACGGGCTGCCCCAGGATCTGGGGGTGGACTCCCGAGGGGGCTGGGGGGGGGGTTCTGGGAAGGCCTGCCCAGGGCTCCTGATGCCCCTGATGCGGGGCTCCTGCCCTGAGCTAGGAGGAGGACCAAACCGGGGGGCCTGGGGAGAGTGAGGGTCTTACCAGGGTGTCAGGAGAGCTATCTGCTCTTTCTCTCTAGAAAAGATGGGGATTTGAGAGCTGCGTTTGAGAGGAGGCCTCTGTCTAAATATAGCCCACTGAGCATAGCTCTGTGACTCGGGCAAAGCCCACTTGTATGCGGTGGGGTGGGGGGTGGCGGGGGGACCATTTTCTTTTCCTGTAAATATTTTTATCCCTGGGTAGGAAGCAGTCGTGGGGTCCTATTGTTTGAGTACAATGGGCCCTCGTTTTCCGAGAGTGTTTTGGCATTTCCCCTTGAAGAGTAGCAGGGAGGTTGCTGGGGAGAGGGGGCCCCTGTGAAGACACAGGGCCTTGGGGGTGGGCAGCTTGGGACCTAAGGCTCCCACCTGACGCCAGCTGCAGGGGCAGACCCAGAAGCTGAGCAGGGAAGCTGGGAAGGGTTAGGCACTGCTAATGATAATACTTTCTCCTGTTACTACATAGGATATGTGTTTATTTTTGCAAAAGGCTCCATATTTATTGCAGAACAGATAGAAGCTATTGAAACTCCACTCATCCAGGAGTAAGCCTGCCCCCTGTCGCCTCTGTATCTCCCTTTCCTGAAACTTCCCTGTGTGGGTTTGTTCAGGAAACATGCTCTCAGGCATGGCCATCCCTTCTCCCCAAATAAGTCAGCCTGGGGAGCTGGGAGACTGACACAGCCCGAGGAATCCCAGCGGCGGTCACGGAGGCTCCTGCATATCCTGAGCTGAGCAGACTGTCAGGTGTGCGTGATCCTGGCACGCGGTGTCTTATGGAATCCTCAAGATGCCTGGCTGAAGTCATTGCTGTCCCCATCCTCATGTTACAGATGAGGACACTGAGGCACAGACAGGTGATGTGACAGGCCCGAAGTCACACTGAGTCAGGTGGAGTCAAAGCTAAGGCTTTGCGAGGAAGGTCTGGGTGTTTCTGCTGCCCGCATTGGTCATCTGTCTGCCAGGATGCTGGTCCAACACTGAACCCTCCAAACTGAGGTCCCCTCCAACCCCACCCAAATTCATGGAGTTCATCTTATTAGCTGTCAGAGCCAGGGAGGTTCTCTGCAGCCACCTTGGCCAAGTTTTTGTTACCCTCAGGGGAAACAGGCCGAGAGCAGGAAAGAGACTTTCCCAGGTGCCGGGGCCTTCCCCGTACTGGCCTATGGACATTTCCCGTCCTGCTGGTGTAGCTGCGCTGCAGTGGTGGGTGGATGGGAAAGCAGCCTGCCGTGGGCTGCAGAGACGCGTCGCAAGGTAGTCGTGCCTGTCTAGGGCCAGGACAGAGTGGGAGACCTTGGTCCTGGCTGGGCCCTGAATGCTGGTGCCTGGCCTGGGCTCAAGTCCTGGCATCGCTGTGGCTCTGGCTGGACCTTGGGGAAGCTCCTTTGCCCTGAGCCTCACTCTCCTCATCTGTCACATGGCTAAGATGCAGCCCTGCCTCAGAGGAGGACTCGGGGAGATCGGGATGGGGGATGTGCTCAGCCCCCCCTTCTTGGGGGACCCCATTGCCCGGCTGGGCTGTGGGGGAGCCCGGCCTCACTCCCCACTCCACCCCACCCGCAGGTGCCATTGGATGAGCGCATCATCTTCTCTGGGAACCTCTTTCAGTACCAGGAGGACAACAAGAAATGGAGGAACCGCTTCAGTCTCGTGCCTCACAACTATGGGCTGGTGCTCTACGAGAACAAAGTGGTGAGGCCCCCCCCCACACACCTCTGCTCTGCTCCTTCTCTGCAGCCCCCACCCCCAACCTGCTTGTTCCGCTGGCTTCCTATAAACAGCCCTGCTCTGGGGCTCCCCTTTCACTTTGCCTCCCCCCTGTAAGCCACTCGCCACTAGCCCCTACCCACCTCAAATCGTCCAGTCCCAGGGCCAGAGCCCCTGCTCCCTCACCCCCCAGCCTCCTTGCTGGCTGGGCTTCCTGCAGCTCTCCAACCGCTCCCATCCTTGCTCTTCAACGGTCACAACCAACTGCTGACACAGGAGTCTGGCCATTCCCTTCCTCCACTTACCCCAGGGTGGCGGTCCCATCTTTTTCCTTCCTGATTCCTCTGCCCCTCTGGCAACCCCTGCTGCCTAGTGGGTAAGTGTCCTGCCCATTGTTCCTTATCTTTGCCCTGGGCCCTTGGGGAAGCCCCCCGTGGTTGAGCCACAGACCCAATTTCTTCTACCATACATTTCTCCAAAGTAGCAAAGGGCAGGCCTGAGTGCCCTCTGTTCAAGGAAAATCAGGGTTAAAGAAATGTAAACAGGGTGGGAGCAGCCTGATGGCCCCTGGCAGGGCTTCTCAAACTGGTAACAGGCATCAGAACCACCTGGTGGGCATATGACCCAGGTTACTGGGCCTACCCAGTTTGATCTGGGTCTGAGCAGGGCCGATAGTTTGCATTTCTAACAAATTCTCAGGTGGGGCTGATGGTACTGATGACCTAGGACCACACTAGGCAAAGCAGTGCCCTGGAGGTCCTGAGCCATCCTGGAGCAGCGTGTTGGGTGGTGACACCTAGTGGCCGGCGGCAGCACGGCAGCCCTGCTGTATGAGCTACTACGTTAGAGCCACTTTTTAGCCACTTGGGTGTAAGAACGCAGTGTCCAGACCTAATTCTCCTCCACAGGGGACTCGTGTGGAGCTCAGAACCTAGGAATTTGCTGGACAGTGCAGGGTCATGGTCAAAGACTCTGGACCCAGGAGGCGCACAGACCAGGGTTATGTCCTAGGTTGGCTGCGTATGGCCTGTGTGAGCTCGTGGCTAACGATGGTACTCACCTCTTGGATTGTGAGGATTTTGTCAAAGGAAGCAATGCAGTGCCCTTAGCACGGTGCCTGGTGTGTAATAAACGCTCACACTCAGCTCGTGGTAGCTGCTGCTAATAGGTAAGGCTTCCTGCGTCTGGCTCTGAGGCCCCCAGCTAATCATATTGTGTGGATCGTCTCACGCAGTCCCACACAGCCCCGTGGAGTAGGAGCTGTTGTTGCCCTGGTTTAACAGATGAGGAAACTAAAGCATAGGAGCTGAAGGAGCTTAATGTCCGCATCACACAGACGGTGTTCAGTGGAGCTGGGATTTGAGCCCAGAGCCTGGACTCCCGTCACTATACCAGGTGGTCTCTAATCACCGCAGCGGGTGGGCTCCTCCTCTGCCTCCCTCTCTCCCTCCTCCCCCTCCCTTCCCTTCCTCCTCCCTGCCTCAGGCAGGCCACACTGAGAGGGCCCTGGAGCCAGAGTTGGAGATGGGGCTTAGGCTTGGACCATCTCTCTTGTCCCTTCCTCAGGCCTACGAGCGGCAGGTCCCACCCCGAGCTGTCATCAACAGTGCAGGCTACAAAATCCTCACCTCCGTGGATCAGTACCTGGAGCTTGTTGGCAACTCCTTACCAGGTAAAAGAGCCCCCCCCCCCCCCGCCGCCCCATCCCAGGTCGAGATGCCCTGCTTAGGCCCAGGAGGTGGCCGGGGGAGAGGGCAGTCCTGATCCCAGAACTCCAGGCTCCACGTTTGCAGAGAGAGTGGCCAGGCCTCGAAGGGACAGCTCATGTCCTCAGAGGGGAGGCTGGGAGAGGGTTTGCAGGAGGCCACCCAGTGAACTGGGACTGGACTGGTGTTGACTCCCACCTGCGTGCCCGCTTCCTGAGCCTTATAGTCACAGCTATGCCGTGGGGGCCCCTCCCTCTGCCCTTCCCACCTCCCTGAGGCCTTGCGAGCCCCCTGGAGGAGATGACCCAGGTGGCCCTGCTTTGTACACTGTGGAGTCAGCTCTGCATTTGTGAGGAGTTATTCTAGGTGTCCCGTTTGCACCCCACCCTGTCGGAGGCTCCCAGAAGCCTTACAGGAGCACATCGGCCTCCCGGATGATCCCAGGGAAACCAGGGGGTGGGGAAGTAGCCGATCTGGGGGGCAGCCTGTGTCCCCAGATGGGGCTTGGGAGTAGAGCGCCCTGTGTGGTTGAGGACTCCTCTAAAACCAGCAGCAGGCTGCCCCTTCTTTCCCCGCCCCCTCCTGCCCACAGCACCCGCATCCACCCACGGGGCTCCCCTCAGCCTCCCAGGTGAGCTCCCAGCTGTGCTAGGCACAGGGCCAAGAGCTCCCCCCAAACCAGCTCAGTTAGCCCTCCTGTCCCCCACCACCCCAGCCCTCCCTCCCCCTTGGGACATTTGAGCCACACTTTGGCCTCCACAGCTGAAATTTGGAGGGAAACCCAAGAAGGTAATGCTCAGCCTCTGAGCCTAAGGGCTCTGACCCCGTGTTCCTTGTGCTGGAGGCGTGGAGTTTGGAGCCTTTCCCCAGATGCAATGCCAGCTCTGGGAAATGGGTCTAAACAGATGCCGGGGGATTCTGAGGTCCCTTCAGCTGGGCTGTGGGGGATGCAGTGACAAAGAAGCATGCTGCCTCCCCACTGACTTGTCTGGGCTTCAGCCGCCCCTGGGAGCTGGGCCCAGGGATCCGCCGCCTGCCGTCCCCCGCAGACAGAAACCGCAGAGGGCGGCGGCTCAGCGCGCGCTGTCTCCGCAGGGACCACGTCAAAATCGGGCACCGCCCCCATCCTCAAGTGCCCCACGCAGTTCCCGCTCATCCTCTGGCACCCTTCCGCCCGGCACTACTACTTCTGCATGATGACGGAAGCCGAGCAGGACAAGTGGCAGGCGATCCTGCAGGACTGCATCCGGCACTGCAACAATGGTGAGGGGCCCTGGGGATCGGCGGCGGCGGGGGGGGCGTGGCCTGGGGCATGCGCCGGGTGGCGACACCTAGTGGCTGAGTGTGGTGCGGCAACCCTGCTCTGCGAGCTGTTCTCCGGTTCGGGCCGGGGTTGTAGGAAAGCCACTGCGATGTTGCCTTTTAACCTTCTTCCTTGAAGAAAACAGTTCTGTCCTGCTCGGAGAAAATTGGGGAGATTGTTCTCAGAGGGGGTATGGTCGTTGAGCCCTTGGACCCTGCGGCACAGAATCACAGTCCCGATTCTGCCCCTTCCTAGCAACATGACTTGAGGAGACCAGCTTACCCCTCGGAGCCTGTATAAAATGGGGTAATAACCCCTCCCGAGGCTTAGGGTGTTTGTAAGGATTCACAGAGTCTGCCCAATGCTTGGTGTAAAGACTTCTGTTGTTTATTCATTTATTTAATTTCTTTTAAAAGATTTTATTTTTAAGCGGTATCAACCTGCAGTGTGGGTCTCGAACCCACAACCCCCAGATCAAGATTTGCACACCCCACTGACTGAGCCAGCCAGGCGCCCCAGGACTTCTCTTGTATCATTTGTTGCCTTACCCCTGACCTGTAGGGTAGCCTGGCAGTTCATGTCCTTTCTCAGGGCCTCAGTGTTCCCTTCTGTCAAGTTCTGAGGTCTCTTTCCACTCACTCATTTGTTCAACAGACATTTTTAGTGTCTGGGCGCGGAGGCGGCAGCAAGGGAGCCAGACCCGGGTCCTGCCCCTGTGCTGCGGGCAGCCCCGTGGGGGGGGTGGGGGGTGCGCAGATGTTAAGCAGGAGGAGCAGCTGTGCCGGGTCCTGGGTGGGAGCCACCCCGAGAGCCTGGAGGGTGTGTATGTGCTGGGGGCTGCTGATCCTGTGTGTGCAGAGGGTGGGCAGCTGAGACCTGAAGGATGAATGGTCCTCGAGTAGGGGGAGGAGCATTCTAGCCTTGAGCGCAGACGGCAGCCTGGAGGTGGGGACAGTTGAGAGGAGTTGCATGAAGCCTTGCAGTGGGGGAGGGTGACCCAATGCGCTGGGGGGCACTGGGGTCCAGTTCAGAGGGCCCTGCAGGGCCCTAAGGAGTTTGATCAAAAACGGGGACAGTGGGGCACTGAGGGTCTTGGTGCTCTCGCGGAAGGAACAACCTGTGCTGAAACCTGAACCTCCTTCCTGGTGACCTGGCCACCGCCCCCACCCTCCCTGCCCGGCATGCCTCCTGTGGTGGGGGGTGGACAGCGTGGGCACCTGGAGGCCCGGCTGCCGGGCTGACTCGGCTCGCCCCTCCCATCCTGCGTTCTGCAGAGCTGCCTCTGGTCTGGAATCTGTCAGGTGGGAGGAACCGGGCCTTCAGTCAGGCCAACCCCTGTCACTTGGGCCAGGCCTTGCCACCCACAAAAGGTCTCCTATTCCCAGATCCCCTGGGGCTGTGGGGCCAGGGCTGGGCGGAGGCCATCTGGGCTCTGGCTGCCTGGCCTGGGCACCCTCCCCGCTCGTCCCTTCTTCCTCCCTCCCTGGCCCAGCCCTGGCCCAGCTCTGCCCTCTTCAGGTTTCCAGGGCTAATGGCTGACCTGGCAGGGCCACCCCAGGTCGGGGGTGGGTTCCCCATGTGCACAATGCGAGGGTGCCAAGCTTGAGCTCGGTGGGATTCCTGGGAGGGCTAACTGAGCTGGTTTGGGGGGAGCTCTTGGCCCTGTGCCTAGCACAGCTGGGAGCTCACCTGGGAGGCTGAGGGGAGCCCCGTGGGTGGATGCGGGTGCTGTGGGCAGGAGGGGGCGGGGAAAGAAGGGGCAGCCTGCTGCTGGTTTTAGAGGAGCCTTCCTTCTACTCTGAGGACTGTGGGAAAGTTCTCTGCTTCCTCTAGCTTGGAGGCTGGGCCTGGAATTTGTGGAGCCTGGAATTGCTCACTCCGGGGGCTGCCAGGAAGTGGGGGGTGGGGAAGGAGGCCAAGCTGGGGGGACGCCAGCTCATCCCAAGGCCCCCCTTACATCCTGCATTCCTGGAGCAGCTGGGGGTGGCAAGAGGCTGTTGGGGCACTGAGCTGAGCCCGCAGGGTGGGCCTGGGCTCCGGAGGTCAAGGCCTCTTCCTGTCTGACTGCCATCCCCCTTAGCCTGCTGCTTGGGACTGAGGAATGCAGTTTCCTTTCTCAGTCTGACCCTGACGACCCCACAGGCAGGAAGTCTCCAGGTCTGGCTGGAGCCCGCCCCCGGTCCTCTGTTGGAGCCCTCCTGCTGCCATTCCCTAGCTGTATGTCCTCGGACCAGTAACGTGTCATCTCTGAGCCTGTCTCCTCCGTCAGGACAAGTGGGACTGAGAACAGCCATCCCTCACGGGGCTGTTTGAGGATGAGATGAGGGAATGTGTGCGAGGTCTCAGCCCCGGCCTGGTGTCTTGGTCTGCTTGGGCCGCCATGACAAAGCGCCACAGACGGGGTGGCTTACACAATTGTGGAGGCTGGAAGTCCAAGATCAAGGTGTCAGCAGGTTAGTTTTCTTCTGAGACCTGTCTCCTTGACTTGCAGATGGCTGCCTTCTCCCTGCCCTGTGTCTTCACACAGTCCCCGCTCTGTGTGTGCACGGTTTGCATCCAAATTCCCTCTTATAAGGACACCAGTCGTACTGGATGGGGACCCACCGTAATGACCTCACTTTACCTAAATTACTTCTTTAAAGGCCCTATCTCCAAATGCAGTCACCTTCCGAAGCACTAGGGGTTAGGTCTTTTTTTTTTTTTTTAAAGATTTTATTTATTTATTTGAGAGAGAGAGAATGAGAGACAGAGAGCATGAGAGGGAGGAGGGTCAGAGGGAGAAGCAGACTCCCTGCCGAGCAGGGAGCCCGATGCGGGACTCGATCCCGGGACTCCAGGATCATGACCTGAGCCGAAGG
>NC_138382.1:73286732-73353191 GCF_054177405.1 Leptonychotes weddellii | reverse complement strand
GGGCGCCTGGGTGGCTCAGTTGGTTAAGCGACTGCCTTTGGCTCAGGTCATGGTCCTGGAGTCCCGGGATCGAGTCCCGCGTCGGGCTCCCTGCTCAGCAGGGCGTCTGCTTCTCCCTCTGACCCTCCTCCCTCTCATGCTCTCTGTCTCTCATTCTCTGTGTCTCAAATAAATAAATAAAATCTTAAAAAAAAAAAAAAAAAAAGATGGGGGGGAACACGTAGGTGCACACACAGGCCGCCTCCACACCTCCCTACAGCCCTGGGGCACAGGCTCAGGAGCCCCTCCGAGGCGTGCAGGAAGGGGCCTTCACGTGCCCCGCGGTGTGTCCTGCAGCAAATGGACAATGCCGTGTACACCTTTGAGACCCTCCTGCACCAGGAGCTGGGGAAGGGGCCCACCAAGGAGGAGCTGTGCAAGTCCATCCAGCGGATACTGGAGCGGGTGCTGAAGGTGAGCGGCCTGGCCCCTGAGCCCAGTCCCCGGGCTGGTACCAGGCTTGCTGCCCCTATGGGAGGCACCGCGGACCCCCTGGCGTGGGCAAGGATTCCGAGGCTCGGGTCAGACCCCCGGGCTTTCGTCCCCCTGACCCCTCTTTTCCTGGCAGAAATACGACTACGACAGCAGCTCGGTGCGGAAGCGATTCTTCCGCGAGGCGCTGCTGCAGATCACCATCCCCTTCCTGCTCAAGAAGCTGGCGCCCACGTGCAAGTCGGTGAGCGTGCCCCTCCCCCACCCCCCCAGCCTCGGCAGCCCCTCGCCCCCAGCCCCCTCCCTCCACCCGCCGGCCTGACCCCCGCCTCTGCCCACCCCACCCCTGCAGGAGCTGCCCCGGTTCCAGGAGCTGATCTTCGAGGACTTCGCCAGGTTCATCCTGGTGGAGAACACGTACGAGGAGGTGGTGCTGCAGACGGTCATGAAGGACATCCTGCAGGGTACGGGAGGGCCAGCTGGGGGGAGCCTCAGCGCCGGGGGAGGGGAGGAGGTGATAAAGATGGCTGCTGAGAGGTCCTCCTGGTCCCAAGCGCTAAGCTGCAAAGAAACCCTAAGCTCGGGGCTTAGGCCTGGCGGTTGGCTTAGGCACGCTGTGTGGCCCTGGGCGGGTAGCATCGCTCCTCTGTGCTGTCCTGTCAGCTCAGGCTTTGGCGTTGCAGACGGTGGCAGATGAGGGACAGGAGCACACGGTGGTGGCCAGCTTGGGCTGCTGGTTCCCAGCAGTGAGGCCGGGGGTGATGATGGGGGTCCTTACTCGGGCGCCGTGGAGGGTGGGCTGGCGGCCGCGGCCTCTGCGCCGACTGTCCTGACCCTGCTCTCTGGCTCCGCAGCCGTGAAGGAGGCCGCGGTGCAGAGGAAGCACAACCTCTACCGGGACAGCATGGTCATGCACAACAGCGACCCCAACTTGCACCTGCTGGCCGAGGGCGCGCCTATCGACTGGGGTGAGGAGTACGGTGGCAGCGGGGGGGACGGCGGCAGCCCCAGCGTCCCAGAAGCAGCCACCCATTCAGAAAAGCGACGGCGTGCCAAGCAGGTGGTGTCTGTGGTCCAGGACGAGGAGGCAGGGCTGCCGTTCGAGGCCGGCCCTGAGCCACTATCACCTGCGTCCCAGGACAGTGTCACTGAGCTCCGTGGCCTGCTGGCCCGGGATCTGCGGGCTGAGAGCCCCCCGCCGGCTGGCCCTCTGCTCAACGGGGCCCCCTCCCAGGAGAGCCCCCAGCCCGCGGCAGCCCCTGAGGCCTCCTCGCCACCCGCCTCACCCCTCCGGCAACTCCCTCCTGGAAAGGCTGCGGACCTTGAGCTTCCCAAACCTAGTGACCAGGAGACCGGGGAGCAGGTGTCCAGCCCTGGTGGCCGCCCCCCCATCCACACCACCACCGAGGACAGCGCAGGGGTACAGACGGAGTTCTAGGCCGGTCACCCCCGAGCTTCTGCTGGACATGGCACACGGGCCACCCCCTCCAAGACACTGGCAGGCTTGGCTCCAGCCGGGGAGCCCCAGATCTAGGCCTTGGGGTGGAGGTAGGGGAGGGCTGGTGTGGCACCTCTGGGGCTGGCCCACCTGAGTCACTTTATTGGGTTTGGTCACACTTTGCTCCGTTTTCTCTTCTGTGGGATGATCTGGGGCTTCCTGCTTGTGCTGGGAGCTGGGCCAGCCGAGGGGGCTGAGGAGTACCTTGGTGGCCGCCGGTTCCCTGGGTCCTCCCTTCCTGCTTTCTGGGGTCGGCTTCCCTCCTGGGGGTCTCACCCTCCTTCTCAGTAAGACCGATGTAGAGTTGTTCGCTGGGTTATTCGGCCACTGAATTCTCTCCCTTCTCACTGGTGGAGGGGGCCCACTGGAACCAGAAGCATGGAGCGTTGAAGCCCAGTTCTGTGTCCAGACCACTGTCCTCCTCAATCCTGGCTGGGCCTCCAGAGGCCAGGTTTGGAGTGGACACTGGCCTCGCTTTGCCTGCTGTGGGGTGAGGGGAGGTGCACAGAGGGGTCTTCAGGCTGTAGCCAGGCTAGGGATGCCTCCTGGAGGAGGGGTGAGGGGCCGGGATTGGAATGAGAAAGGCCCAGAATGTGCTAGTCTGTGGAGAGGAAGTGTTCCAAGGGAGGGAGGGAGGGAGGGAGGGAGGGGGTGAGCTGAGGGGAGGTATTGCTGGGAGTGTCTTCAGAGCAGGCTGAGGTGGCCCAGGGAAGGCTCTGGAAGCTGGAGCAGGCTTTACATTCCCCGCCCCCGCCCCAGCCTAGCTCCTACCTGTTAGCACCCAGCCTCCAGGAGTCCCTCTGTTCCCCCTGCCCGTCCTGTGGCGACACACTCCGGGCTGGGACGGAGGGGTGGCAGGCCGCTCAAGAGGTGGGGTTTGGGGGTATAGATTCTGTCTTCCGAGGGCCACCTCCAAGGTACGCACTGTCCATCAGGGAAGCTGGGTCTGGCTCCCCAAAGCACCACTGGTGGCCCCTCTGAGGATGTAGGGTCAGGCTGTGGCTTGGCCCCTGAAAAATTCCCTTCTTAGATATCCTCCTCCCAAAGCTGCTTGTTTCTGGGGGTGAGGGTTGAGCCGCTTCCCCAGGGCCCGGAATCCCCTGGCTTCCCCAGCCCCCTCGATCCGCTTCCCAGGGCAGGGGCCTCACACCCCCAGGACGTGCGGTGGTGGCTGGTGCTCAGGGACCCTCCGGGTCCCCCCAGCCCTAATCTCAAATGCCTCACTAACCTCCTGCCACCAGGTTCCGTGTTCATCTCTCTCCTCTAGTGCCTTCTCTTGGGGTTTTCTCCAATCATCCTTCCCAGATATTGTACTGAAAATATTATGCAAACTCTTTAAGCTTTACTAATCAATAAATGATTTAAAGCCAGGGACCTGCGTGTGGTGCCGCCAGTGGGAGACCCGGGCCGGAGCCGGTCTAGGACCAGCAGTGCCCCCTGACTTTCTGGGCTCCTCGTTTGACCCCCCCCCCTCCGTGCCTGGTCGGAGGACACCGCCCCGGAGACGGGGTGCAGGGCACACAGGTGACCAGCCTGATGGCAGCTCGGCCTTCTCGGCCAGGAGGGCTGGCAGCAGCTTTAAGGCCAAGTAGCCCCGGGGTGTCCACAGCGGTGTGGGCGTTTTTGGGGACTCCTGCTCACTCAGCAGTCACGGAGCACTCGCTGTGGGCTGAGCACTCCAGGAGGAGAGCACCCTCGTTACCGCCATTTTACCACCGTGTAAACTGAGGCCCAAGAAGATGTGGATCCCTGGCTGAGGTTACAGGGCACACACACACACGCACACACACACACAGCTGGTGGGGATGGGTTGTCCCGTCCAAGGGTGTAAACAGGCGTCCTGGGTGGGATAGCAGCCAGTCACCTTGAGGGACGTTGGCTTCCATGGTGGCCAGTGGCTGAGGGCTGGTCAACAAGGGCTGAGGTGAGGAACGGGGGGGGGCCTTGGGGCCGGAGACCAGACATTCAGCTGCAGTCTTGCTGTGGTCCTTGGCAAATCGCTCCATCTAGAAGAGCAGGGCTGGGCGCTCATAAAAGTCTTTCTCCCTGGGCCTAGTGAGGAGCCTGGGTGATTCGCAAAATGCTGTGCCCTATGTGGCCCTGCCCGCCCAGGTCTCCATCTCCCTCGGCTAAGGCTGAGCCCAGGTTTGGGGCTGAGGGAGGGAGGTGGCAGAGCTCCTGGGGAGTCAGGGGTAGGGGGTGAGACTGTGGGAAGAGGCCCCAGCTCTTGCTTGGGAAGGACTTACAAGGGGCCTTCATCCCATCCCATTTCAGTCTACAGGGTTGATGGTCCCAATCCGATAGGGACACTGAGGTGCAGGCAGACGGCTCTCTGCCACTCCAAGGCCAGGCCCCGGCATCCAGCATCGCACCTGGTGTGAGCACTCAGTGCCCCCTGGTGGCTACTGGCTGCGTCAGGGCCCCGTCAGGTCCCTTATCGAATGCATGGACGGGGAAAGGAGTCTGGAAGGCTGGCCAGGGTCAGCGTTAGCTGGAGGCAGAGCCCGGGGGCCCCAAAGAGACCCACCTCTAGCCCAAAGCAAGCTCCACTTGGTTCAAAACCATCTGCCCGAACATACACAATAAACGTGCAGCTCTGATCAAGCGCAAGGGGGCATGGCTCCTGTTAGAGTTGTGCAATGAACCACCAGCACAACTGCATGGGCTTAGGAGTCCAGAGGCTTCCAGGCTCCAGCCCCAGCGCTGCCATGTCCCAGCTCCCAGGCCCTGGGCCCTTCTCCGGGATAGCGGTAAGGGAGCGCACAGCCCCCGCCCCGCCCCCCCCACGACCTGCTCCAGCTGTCTGTCCACCTGTCATGAGGGCAGATTTGGAGAATGCCTCTCCCACCTCTCCCTCCCTTTGATTGAGGTGAAGCCCTCCCCCCGGACCACCCCCCCTCCCCCCAGCCCTCCCCTGTCCCCGGGCTCCACCAGGCCCCAGCAAGGACTCAGGATCAGGCTGGAGGTGGATTTATTGACATTCCTGCTTCGGGTGGGCAAAGCCCGTTGCCTGCCTGTGAGCTGTGGCGGGGGGATGGGGGGGTGGACTGTTAGGAGGTACAGGTCTGGAGAGCAGAGGGGCCCAGAGGGGGAGGTCGGGAGGGGCGAGCGTGGCTTGCGGTACAAGGCGTGCACTCAGCACACCGGCAAGTCCACGTGAGGCCAGCCCGTGGCGCCCCGTGGTGGCCTCCGTACAGCAGCTCCGCGCTCGGGGCCCTCCCGCACTCCCGCCGCCCCACTGAGGGGGACAGCGCCATCCGTGTTACCCTGATGAGGACGCGAGGCTCCCGCAGGGCAGTGACCTGCCGCAGTCAGACTGCTGGGAAGTGGCAGCGGCCAGGACCCTCAGTCCTGTGCTTAGACGGGGGCACAGCTGCTTCTCCAAAGCCCCGAGGCCGTCCTCAGACTCGGGGTCCTCGCTTCCCCCACAGCAGTCGGACGAGCGGCGGCACGGCCAGGAGCACTCGGTCCCCCTCCCGCCCCCGCCCAGGTGGGCTCGGAGAGGAACGGGGCGGGGGGGGCAGCTCCCAGGCCGAGAGAGGGACCCGGGGCGGGGGGGCTGTGCCGGTCTGGAGCCCGGGGCTCAGCTGCTGTGGTAGAGCCGGAGGCGCTGCGTGACCTCCTGACGGCACAGCGGGCACGTGCGCAGCGGCTGGCAGCATCGGTGGCAGCAGCAGACGTGGCCGCAGTCGAGGAAGATCATCTGGGCCTGAGGAGAGACCGTGGGAGCGGCTGGGTCCTGCCCCGGCCTGTTCCCGGCGACGGGGCAACGGAGCCCCCCGGACCCCTCGCTGTCCTTTACCTCAAGGATCTGAGACCGCAGTTGTCACACGCCATCCGAACGGCACAGAAGTCGCTCCCGACCCCCTACCCCCCGCGCCGCCCCCCGCGCCCCAACAGCTGCCCAGGAGGCCACAGTGTGTCTGCCCAGCCCTGCTGTCGGACCTGTAGGCTGTCCTGAGTTCTGCCTTTTTGTGCCCTGGCCAGCCCCTTGGTCCACAAAGGATTCCAACATCACGGAGCAAAAGCCACATAAGCATGCCTGTGCTTTGCTTCGGCATCTCCTCTTTTCAGGACTTACGCTAAGGAAGTGATCAAGGATGCGCTCCCAACTCCGCCCAAGGCTGTTTGGTACAGCGCTGCTCGTAGTAACAACCTGGAAGCCACCTCTGGGCCCCAAAGCAGGGGGTTTGCTTAAATTTATAACCAACACGTCCCTCCGCATCACGGCATTCCCCGGGCTTACTAAAGACCCTGGAGTAATTACACTGCTAACACGGTAGCTTCTTTTAAGTCGGATCACATGGTGGAGGGAGGGGAGGGGTTTTATTTTCTACACTATATTAAGTTTTACAATAAACATTAATTTTGTTATAGATTTTATATGTATATATATTTAAGATTATTTGAGAGTGAGTGAGTGTGGGGAGGAGGGGGAGAGGGAGAGAGTTTTAAGCAGACTCTGTGCTGAGCACGGAGCCTGACACGGGGTTTGACCCCATGACCCTGAGATCATGACCTGAGCCCAAACCGAGTCAGATGCTTAATTGACTCTGCCACCCAGGCACCCCTAATATTGTTACAGATTTTAAAAGATGGTTTTTTAAAAGTCTCTTCAGAGACAATTATGTTGTTGATATTTAATGACTTGGGAAATTTTCCTTAATTAAGTAGGGGGAAAAAAACCTCTTTTGAAAAAAAGAAAGTCCCAGAAAATGATGTTAGCAATTAGCTCATGTTTGGGTCATGGGATCACGGTAATTTCCTGTATTTTTTGTTGTCCTGTATTTCCCCAAATTTCTAACGAATACAATCTACTTCTACCACTAGAAACAACACACATGCCTGGACAGGCTCAGGACGGGCACAGGCTGGGCCCGCGGGTGGGGCCGCTGCCCCAGACTTACCTCCCGTTCCAGGCATACGACACATTCCGAGGTCGGCACCACCAGCTCTGCCGGGGGAGCGGACGGGCTCACAGACTCAGGCGGCTCCTCGGGGGCAGTGGGCACCTCCAGGGCCCCAAGGACCTCACCCTTGGGTGGATTCAGCAGCTCTGTGGGGACCAGACAGGCTGAGCCAGGGTCATGCCCCCAGGATCCCAACCCCCAGGGGGTCCCCTGGCTCTGCCTGCCACGAGTGAACAGTGAGCTAAGGTGGGGCCCTCGGATCCCACAGGAGGGTAAGGGCCCCCTTATTTCTCTTTTCTCAGCCTCACCCCCCCCATCTGTAACACAGGAGTGCTGACTCACTGGCAGGGAAGGCCACAGTGCTGGTTAATTGGGGCCTCTAACCCCTGACCCTTCCCTGGATCCTTCACAGGGACCCTGCAAGGAGGGCTTGTCACTTGCAAAGAAGAGCAGCCACTTGCCCAAGACCACAGGGCCACCTGGTGGTGGAGCCGTGGGGCAGGAGCCCTTGGTTAGGGGCTCTGGGGGGGATGGGGGCTGTGCTCACAGCTTCCCCACCAGGTCTCCCAGGAGACCTCCGGGGAGCAGGGAGAGGAATGAGAAGGCCCCAGGGCTGCCCCCTCGCCGCCCTGCTCCCAGGAGAGCAGGCACCCCCCCGGGGCCCCAGAGCAGCACAGCAGGATCGGCCCTTACGAAGCGGTCTCTCTCATCATGCAACATACACCAACATCCCTGAGTCCTCTCCATCCCAGATGCACATCCTGATCTTGGTTCAGATTTTCCCATCTATCCTGTGGTTTGAATTACGAGTTTTTATAATTGGAAAAACCTTAAGATTTTTTTTATTTATTTATTTGAGAATGAGAGAGAGCATGAGAGGGAAGAGGGTCAGAGGGAGAAGCAGACCCCCCGCTGAGCAGGGAGCCCGATGCGGGACTCGATCCAGGGACTCCAGGATCATGACCTGCGCCGAAGGCAGTCGCTTAACCAACTGAGCCACCCAGGCGCCCTAAGATTTTTTTTTTAAAGGCTGTTACAACACTAGGCTCCCTGAAGGTACCACGGTGCCACCAAACCATTACTGTAAAGGGGCTCTTCTGTATTTAATGTGACACCAAGTGAGTTCTGGAAGCAGGAAGAGGATGTCAGGAAAGGGACTGAAGGTCTCCTGCCCCCTCTGCAGCTGACAAGGAGAGGTCCCACCCAGCCCTCCCTGCAGCTGGGCAGCATCAGGAAGAAGCTGTACGCAGCCTCAATGGGGAAGGACCTGCTGGTCCCTTCTGGCTCCTGCTAGCCGTAGGGATTTTTTGGAGACGGTGGGAGGCAGCCATCATCTGAGGGGCTCAGAGTGAAGGACACTTATGTCTGCCAGGAGGGGGACCCCAAGCCCTGATGCCAAACTTATCCGGACCTCCAGTCTGACAGCAGGAAGGTGTCAGTACTGGAAAACATCTGGAAGGGGAAGAAGGGATCTATTTCATACATTACTTGATATTAAAGAACTATTAGTTTAATGCATTTTTTAGGTCGGATCAATGCCCCTGGAATAAAATTGGCTGGAAAGCTGGAGCCTGTGGACATCATGACACGGCCCAGGCACCTCGGGACCCAGGATCTCCCCCACGCCAGCCACAGAGCTCTTGCCTCATCCCTGCAATCTGGTCCAGCAATCCCACCTTTGGTCTCTGCCTTGAACGGCCCCTGCCTGAGACCGGCAGTGCCGTGGGCTCGCCCAGCCCGGCAGCCCAGGCAGGCCCGCTCCTTCCATCCTTGTTCCAGGCTCCCTTCCCTTCTCAAGACCCCTCGGTCTCTTCTCGAGGGAGGCCTTAAGCTCAGTGGTTCAGCCATCTGCCTGCGGTGTGACGTTACGGGAGAACATTAACATCTCTGTTCCCTCCGCTCTCTAACGAGGACAGTAGCACCCACCTCACGGGGCTGACACAGGGGCGACACGACATGGTGCATGCGCAGGGGCTGGCGAATACCTGGTGCCTGGGTCGTGCTCGGCACACGGGAGCCCCTGCCTCCCGCATCTGCTCCTGCGTCAGCCACAGCACCTAGACTTCCCCGGGCCTCCACACACAGGTGGACTGCCTTTATGACCCGCCTTTACCCCTCTGCACGTCGTCACAAACATCTTTCCACAGCCACCACAGGCCCGCCCCAGGCACGGTGTCAGGCACTGGGCATGGCTGGTTTCCCCCTCTATTTCAAGGGTCCGCGGTGTGTGGTTCCCAGCATACGGTAGTTTTAGGGAAGGTTACAGGACAGGGCACCAGGAAGGCCCTTCTACTTCTACAAGGAAACTTCTCCTTCTTCCCCCCCACCGCCCATTTTTGTGGCCTATTTTTTCCATTTGGAAATCCTGTTCCTTTAGGAGGGAACCTTAAGGACCGATAGGGGCTAGGACCGGCCCTCAGTTCTCGTCCTGAAATGTAAACAGGTGACCCCCTCCCCCCAGAGCACAGTCCACAAGCGAGGTTGGGGCCTCTGCTTAGTAGATGCCCTGTATTGGTACCTGGCTGGATCCTGGCTGCATCCAACAGCTCCTGGACCCTCCGCAGGATCTCGTGCTGCAGGCCAGCTTCCGAGATGCCCACCTACGGCAGTTCAAGGCAAAGCAAGTTACGGCCTGGGTTTGGGTGGGAGCCACAAGGACCGCCTCCTTCCTGGCTTCTGGCACCTTCACCTGGAAATTCGGAGGCCTGGGCCCCCAGGTCAACAGGAGGCAATGCAGCACCACAGCTGTGGAGCTGACCAGGTGGCAGGGAGGGAAACCGAGGCCCCAAAGGGAACTAACACCGGTAAGAGTCACAGTTGAGCACGTGCCTACCCTGCACTGGGGCAGGGACTCGCTGAAAGCATCACCTGTGAGACCGCACGTCTCCCCCTGCCCCCCGACCACAGGGGAGTCAGGACCCACTGTCAGAGTTCACAGGAAGGGGCAGGGAGTGCCCACTGAGGCCGAGCTGCTGAGGACTGGCAGTGCTGGAGTCCCACAGACCTGCGGGTGACGGTGACACAGCCCCTGTGTGTGACCCGTCAGTTTCTGGGTCAAGGACAGGCCCCACGGCAGAGGGGTAGACAGCATGGCCTCTGGGACCGGACCACCCATGCTCGGGGCCTGACTGTGCCGTGTGACCCCGGGCAAGCTACCACCCTGCCGCGTCTCCACTTCCTCAACTGAGAAACGACAAGGATGCTACGTGCCCGGCCGGGCCGTTGCAGGGGCCAGCATGGGAAAGCCCTTAGGAGAGCGCCTGGCACTGGCCAACGGCTACAGACCTTAGCTGCCCTCATTCGGCTCTTTCGAAGCGTAAACGAACTAACGCAATGCGGAGCTCAGCTCCGACCCAGAACGTCAGCAGGCTCAGGCAGTGCTGCCATTCCGAGGTCCGTGAAGCCGGGGGCGGGCCAGGCCAGACAGCCTCCGAGGACTTGTCCTGGGCCTACAACGTCAAGGTCCCAGCTGAGCGGGGGGAGTAGTCTAGGGTTGGGCAGACGACGTGCAGGCTACACCCAGGGGCTGAGGGGCCGACGAGGTGGGGGTTCTGGCTGTCTGGAAGCACAGGGGCCCCGGAACATGGGCTCATGGCAGACCGCACCCACAGCGGCAGGAGCGCAAGCCGACCCCTGGCGGCTCGGACGGCGGCCTCGTGCAGCGCTCCAACCCCCCCACCCCGGGGCTGCCGCCTCCCACCTTGGCCAGGTCGGCAGGGCTCATGCGGCTCAGCGTGTCCAGTGAGATGCGGTGGTGGGCGAAGAGAGGCAGGTAGTGTTCCGCCGACAGATCCACCAGGAGGGCCGCCAGCTGGCGCTCCAGGCCTTCCTCCTGCGGGACAGACCCACGGGAGAAGCTGACCACACCGCCAACACGGCCCCCGTTATTCACAACGGCGAACAAAGGCTCTGAGCACGTTTAACAGAATATATAAAACGTCTCCTCGGAACTCTTCCTACAAAAATGCATACGTGAGCACAGAGATAAAGACGCGAGGAAGTTCGCTGCCAGTCTATCTGTAAACTTGAAAATGGTTAAGCGATCAGGTACCCATCAAGAGGAGCTGTTTAAATCAATGAGGGCTCATCCAGATACTAAATACTATGTCTGGAAACAATGAGGAGATTTATTATGTATACAGCTAGAGAACTGCCCGTCATTATTAAGAGTAAAAAACAGTTTGCCAAAATAGTATATATAGAAGGACTCCATTTTTATTAAAAAACAAAATAAAAAAACCAGTGTGTGTGTGGGGGGGGAGGGGGGACCACATCCATCCCGCCCACAGCGGGGGTTTGCAGGGGGTTTCTGTGCTCCCCACCCCACATAGCTCTCCCCCTTCCCGTACCAGAAGGAAGGCACCCACGCTCTCTTTTCTGTCCCCGCCGGGGCCTAGCAGAGGACCCGGCACACTAGTCACTGGAAATATGAACAGAACAGAACTGGAAAGATCAGGCAGCCAGGCATCCCCGAGGCGGGGGAGGCTCTCCGAAAGGGTAGGGACCAGCAGTCCTTACCTGCAACTTCAAGGACAAGGGTTTCTGGTTCAAAAGCCGTTGATACTGAATCAGCCAGTAATTTTCCTGCTTGGTTTCGCTTTTGGCTTCTAACTCTGTCTGCCAAGGATGAAGCAGGCATCGTTAGTTCTAGGTCAGTAAATAAAAACTGTAAGGACAGTGCCCATTGTGAACGAGGCTTTTGGCTGGTGGAGGTTGCTCGGTAGTCTACAAAGAACTTCCGCAGCCCCCACAGTCTCACCACTTAAACTACTGAGCCCGGAAAGGCAGGAAGTGCCTCGACCCCCAGTTACCTGCTGCGAACAATCTCAGCCAGGGCACACCTGGGGTTGAGGCCAGACTCAGGGCTTCAGACGCCTGCCACCAGGCTCTGCGGGCCCCTCCTCGGGCTCAGCTCTGGTGACAGGCAGGGAGAGAAATAGGATTCTAAGGACAATATGGGCCTCTGGAGTGGGCTTCACCCTTCTGACAAAGCTGGAGAACGACAGACATGCTACTGAAACGGATCCCTTCATTCTGCCATGAACAAGTAGACATGATTCTAGGTGCACGATTCTAGGTGCTGGGGCCAGTCCCACGACAAAAATGGTATGAACAGCAACAGCTAACGTTTTCAGAGTGCCGTGTGCCAGAACCCGCTATGCACCCAGGTGCCATTTTCCTTAATTCGCACAGCTCCGTGAGGGGGTCCGACTTCCAGGGTGAGCAAAGGGAGGTTCAGAGTGATTAGGAACCTGCCCAGTTACAAGAGCTGTCCGGGGTGAGGGCCAGGACTTGGACCCAGGCCTGTGTTGCCCGGGGACCTGTGTTCTGAGCAAGCCAGGCGGCCCAGCCAGGACTGCGGCCACACGCTGGGGGCCAAAGGAGAGGCGGGCAGCAAGACTTCAACCCAGGCCTTAGGGCCTGTCTGGCCGTCCCTCCCAGACCTTGCCAAGCTGCTCCCCTCTGCTGCCCACGGCCCTCCCCAGGCTGTGGACACATCTCTCGTCTGGCACCCGTGACCCCAGCAGTCACGATCTGCTGAGGGGGGGCTTCCTCCCCTGGATGGTGAGTGCTCTGAGGCCCCTAAGGGCAGGAGCATAGGGCCAGAGGGCACAGCGGCTGCTGCAAGATGCCACCGTGCCATCCGCGCGTTAATACAGTTCGCAGGCGACAGCGGTAAGGCATCACGAGGAACCGGCAGCTTCTGACTGGCCCGCACATGGGCTCGTGTGGGGCTGTGGAAGCTGGTCTCAGTCTTCCCTGCACAGGGCTCTGTCCACAACGGAGCTCAGAGAACGTCTGGAGCATTAACGACACCATAGGAGCGACTTAGGCCTCTGTCCCCAATGCTCCAATGCACACGGGGTCTAGAGGAAACGATCGCCACCTGCCACCATGACAATGTGCCAGAGTCAAACACATTTGGGTACAGGGGACAGCTGGGCAACTCCTGCCAAAAGCTTATTACACAGCCTGCCCTGGACACAGAAAGTCCTCTCCTGGGCATCGGTCTTGAATAGATACTCATGGTCGTTCTCGATACTCCACTACAAAGAGAGCATTCCTTAGAAAAGTAAAGAACTGGAAGTAGTCTGAATGCTCAGCAATGGGCTAGGATGGCCCATCCAGATGCAGCCAGGAAGCGTATGGAGAACATTTTAGGGCATGAAAAGAACAGAGGCAAATGAGCTGGTTCTAAAGAGGTGTGTACCATCTTATGTTTATAAGGCACACACATACACAGCTATAAATATGCATCATAGTGGTCAGAAAACACATCAAAGCGTTAGCATTAGGTAACTCTCAGAAGTGAGTCTTTTCCTTCGTTCTCTTTTTCTTTGATGAGCAACTATTACTTGAATAACAGTAACGCTTCTAAGAATGCCGAGTGTGTTTAGGGAAAGCGAACCCATGTGCGATGCGGAATGCAGAAGCCAAGCGCACCAGAATTTCCCGGAGCTCTTCCTCTCGTCGCGTCTTTTCCTTGAGCAGCTGCTGGAGCAGGGAGCTCAGGGCCCAGCGCTGCTCCGAGATCATCTCCTGCAACACAAGACCATGCCTAGTGCCGCTGGAAGCTCATAGCTCTGGAGCCAGGAGTACCCCATGGGGTGACAGGATCCCCCCCCGCCACTTCATTTCCAAGCTGGCAGCCAGGACCCCACAGTGGGCCCAACTCAACCAGACAGAGGGTTGGGGGATGGAGCCGAGGGGCCCCTCTGCCTGGGCATCCCCTCATCTTCTCCCTGTGGGGGTCAGGCCAGGCGTGGGATCTAGTGACTCCTGACAATGGAATGGTAAGAAACAGCAAACAAAGGAAATGACAAGCCACAGGTACATGACTGCAATCTCAGGGACTACAGAGCGTGTGGGTGGAAGCACAGGCAGGGAGGGTTGGCGTGTAACCCCCATGGGTCTGGAAGGTTCTACCCAGATGGAGGCACATGCAAACTGGGCGAAGTCCTCGTTTGTGTCTGTGTTCCACTCATTTCTTACTCTTGGAAACCACGGAGGCCCTCAAAATGGGAGCCTCACAAGCTCTGATGGGCAGGAGACATGGGCACCTGCCAAGCACGGTGGCTGCATCTTTTCTGAGAGCTCATCTCTGAAGACAGGCGGCAAGGCTCACAAAGGGCTTTGCATTGGCTAGCTTGCCCCAGTGTGATGGCCCTAGGACACAAGCTGGGCCTGGAAGATGATTTCCTTTTACGAAGGGGAGAAATGGGAGGCCTAGGAGGGGAAGTGACCTGCCTTAGGTCACACAGCACATCTGTGACAGACCTGAGAACAGACACAAACACAGGGACAGACAGAAGGCTCTACTCAGAAGCCGGATGTGGGGCGCAGGTCCTCACACACCATTGATCCATCTGCTTTTGGACATTTGGGCAGAGGTCGGGGCAGGGCACGGTCCAGCCCTCTTCTGTGCCTGCCCAGGTCACACAGTACGACTATAGAGGACAAAGCCCAGGTCCCGGACACGCAGTCCAGAACGCCACCTGCTGGTCCCTACTGCCCCCACGCTCTACAAGCAGGACACCCAGACTGGAGCTCCCAGAGAAACCGCCTGCAGGGAGTGACACAGTTACAGCTGGGCCCTCTCCTCCAGAGATCCTTGGGACACCAAGACAGCTCCTTCCCCAGAGGAGATCAGCCCGTGAGTTGAACCAGCACCCCAAAAGCATGGTTTAAAGAGACAGGGAGCTCAGCAGTGACCCTGCTTCAAAACAAAGAAAATGCAGAGATGGAGATGGGCCTGGGTGAGCCTTGGCAATGAAACCCGACTTCCTCTGACCCTCCTGCTGAGCAATAGGCTGCCCCGACCCTAACCTTGGCCTGCGCTGGGCTCGCCCCCCAGGCTGTGCTCCCATCACAGCCCCAGAGGTGCCTGCCTGCCTGCTGGGGAGCAGCTGTGGGGAGGGAGGCAAGGAGGAGGGGCAGGCCAGGAGCCCTACATACCTGCAGTGCCTCTGTGTCCAGGGACTTCCTCTTTACCTCCAGCTGAGTCAGCTGCAATAACTCAGTTTCTATTAACTTAATCTAAACGGAAGACGAAACAGGGTTTTTTTAAATTCACATTAACCAAGGTTCAAGTCTGTGCTGCTCCCTGAAGGCCAAGTGGGGTCTAAGAAACCTTTCGGGGGCGGTCGGGAATGAAGGGGACCTGGGTGCCTTGGGAACCCCCTCAGCAGGGCTTTAAAAGAATTAGTTGTTTCAGGGCCCCGAGTGCTTGGGGGGCACAGACGGGCCTGTCCTGGAGGGCCCATCCCAGAGAGGCTAACGGCTTATGGAATGGAGACAGGCCCGCCTTTAAGGTTCAGGCCAGAGTGCAGAACAGACACAGGTCCTCACTGAGCCTCGCACTCACCGCAGTGTCTTACTTCCTGTAACTGCCGTCACAGAGAGCAGAGGGTAATGGAGTGACTAAGAACAACGATGGTAGCAGCTGATGCTTCCAGAACATCCTGTGTGCAAGGCTTGTGCTGTGTACTCTAACTACAATGTTGTCATCAAATCTCCCCTGGTTATTAGGAGATATTACTGCCTCCATTTTACAGATGAGGAAACGGGGGCTCAGAGAGCTTAAGTAACTTGTTCAAGGACACAGAGCAGGTTGGTGAGGGAGCCCTTTCCCGGGGCTCTCCCTGCTTGGGTCTGAAGGGGAACAGCTGGCCAGCTGGGTCAGAACCACCCACAGGGAGGATGCCTGGGGGTCAGACCCCACAGTTAGTGACTCCTCCACCCCGAGCCTGTGACCCTATGGCCCTCACCCCTAAGTTCCTATGGCCCCACCAACCCCTGGTCAGAGGAATGAGCTTCATGTCCGGCAAGGTGGGATTGAAATTAAAGAGGGAAATAAAAAGGTAAGTTGGTTTTGGCCAAAAAAAGAGAAAAGAATACAAAGAAAAAAACATGCAAAAATGTAAAATTCAAAGTGTGCCGAATAGTATGCGATGAGCATTCCCGCAGCCTGAAAGCTCCGTCTCCAGCCCTCCAGAAAGCCCAGGGGGGCCCAACATAGCCCACCGGGCGGAGGCCAGCCTGCAGGTCGGCAGCCGAGCCCAGACCAGAGCACAGCTCCCTCCAGGCGAGGCGGCCTCCCCTGCCTGCCCTGGTGGGCCACCCCATCCGCCCCAGCTCCTCAGTTTGAGCTGATGGAGGTGGTCACTGGGGTGGAACTGACCGCATTTCCCCCAGGGAGGGCTTCCTGCCTGGGGCACGGTGGATGCAGAGGCTGCCTAAGCCGTCCAGGCTGCCCACGGGCATCAGGGGAGGCAGCGGAACCATTTATGTGGCAGGGGTGGCGTGGAGTTGGGGGGGAATGGATGGCTGAGGGGCGCATGAAGGAACCACCTCTGCCGTCTGGGAAGGCACGCAGGAAGGGGTCGGTGGGGCCGCACCCCCAGCCCTCACCTGGTTCCTGATCTGCCGGTGCATCAGGTCTTTCTTCACCTGGAGAGCCTCAAACGCGGCCTTCTGCATGGCGCTCTGCAACAGAGATCACCAGCTGCTCGGCAGGTGCCCGGGGCCCGGGCCAGGGGGCACACAGAATCTGCTCAGAAACCCCTTCATGGAGGACTTCCCGGTCTCTTAGAGGGAACGTAACTCTTTAGCTCACTTGTTCACATTTTAGAAATAATATCTGCGAAAGGCTCACTAGCCCTGGATACTATGTGCACTGAATTTCCACAACCAGGGGTGTGGGTGCTTTCACTGCCCAGTTTCACGAGGAAGGTGAGGTGGCCAACAGAGGTGCGCCGTCTGGAAGCAGGAAGTCGAAAGGCCCTTGGCACTCTCCTGTGTGCTCTGCCTCCATGGAGTGATCCCCACGTCCTGCCCCTAAGTCCTTACGACAGAGCCACATAGCACGGAGAGTAGGTGCCTGCCACGGAAGCAGGAGATCCTTCTCTAGATCTCAGTGACCAGAAAACCACCATGCTCTCCCTCTCCCAGCCCCTCTGTCCTGAGGGTCTATATAGTTCTAAACATACTAAGCATCTTGGGTCTTCTATGCTAAGGACAGGGCTCCATGCAGACTTGTGATGCTCTGCCTCAGGCTCCCTGTGCCCATCTTGAGCCCCTGCCCTCACACCCTGGACAAAGGCTCACCTCCTGCAGGATCTGGCTGATGGCTTTGTTCTGATCCATCTGCTGCCATGACAGAATCTGCTGGAACCGCTCATCCATTTCGGCCATGCTGCCAGAAAGACAGCAAATTAATTCACTCTCTGAATGTTTTCTGAGCATCTACCAAGTGCCAGGAACCTTGGAGATCAAAATAAACCATTTACCCATTCAATAATAATACTCAAGCAGCACCTGCTGGGGGGTACCTCCTGGGCGGGGCACAGACATGGCATTTGTCTTAGAAGGAAGGGGACAGAGTCGGTGTGTCTGGGTCCTCTCATCCACCCCTCCATCAGAATCTCCTCTACAATGCCCTTGAAGTAGTGGCCTGGCTTCTGCCCTCCCACCTCCACCAACAAGCTCATGACCTCCCAGGTGGGCCACCTGGGCCGTGAGAAAGCTCTCCTTCTCGGGCAGTAACAGCCATGCCCCACCCGACACCCCTAGCATTTCCCACCCTGGCCTCGGATCTGCTCTTAGCCCCCAGAACAAGTCTAGTGATTCTGGCATAAAAATCCAAACCCTGAAGCCCCACATATGTCCATACTTTGGCATAATCTTGGTTTTGAGTTTGTTTCGTAATGATAGCTGTTATTTATTGGCCCTTTTGTGGCAAAGACCATCCTCGTTAAATCCAACGACTCCAGGGGTAGGTACTGTGACTTATCCCCATTTTTCTGATAAGAAAATTGAGGCTCAGAAGGGAAATGGACTGACCCAACACTTCACAGTTACTAACAGAAGGGGGACCTGAGTCCAGGTCTGTCCGCCGCCAGTGTGCACACTCCTAAGCTCGATGTTCTATCGCCAGGAAAGGAAGGGGAAATCCCCCCACCTGTGAGGACACGGGGAGGCTGGGGGCTGTGCCAGAAGCACCTCGACAGGGGGAGAAACACCAGGGTAGCCGGTGCTCCTGGCCCATCTCCCGAGCACCAAGAGCTCTTCTCCACGGCTGTGCCGACACGTGTGGTTCCCTCAACAGACTAACCCACAGCGAGGCAGTGAACTTGGCCAGCCAGACCCACAGCTGCCGCCAGTGTGAAAGCAACCTATCACCTCTCCCTCCAGGGCACGCCGCTCCCGGCCTCTGCAGACCCTCGGAGGTCGAGGAGGGCAACGCGGTCAAGAGCACGCCCCCGCTCTGCCTGGGCCTGAACCCTGGCTCTGCCACCTGCTGGTTGGGTTTCCTTGGATGTGTCACATAGGCTCTCTGAGCCTGAGCTGTGGTGGCAAAACGGGGCTAATGACACACTGCCACAGAGAGTCAGTAAGCCAACACACATCCCTTGGCCGAGTGCCTGGCTCACAGGAAGTGCATGAGAAGTGCGAGTGATTGCTGTCGCTTTACCAGAGCCTGACCCAATCATGGGGTCCAGCTACAGAAGTCATGAAGAGCCGTCACCGCTTGCCCATGATGCACGGCCAAGGCTGGGGCGGGGACTGCAGTGCCCAGCGCTCACCCCCACAGTCCTGGGCCCCGAGCCAGTGCCCCCAACTCAGGAAGCCTCTCCTTACCTTACCTGGAACAGGCCTGCTGGACCAAGCTCTGCCTCTGAGACTCGTAGGCCATCTGGATGAGCCGGTTCTTATAGCTCTCGGTCAGCATCTGCTGCATGGCGGCTGAGGAAACATGGGGGTGGGACTGAGAAAGGGGCACCACTCCTGGGGGCCTCGTGGGGTTCACCTCATCACCCGCCTCACAGTCACCCTTAAAAGACACTTTTTTAAAAAAAGATTTGAGAGGGAGAGGTAGCACGCGAACAAGCAGGAGGAGGGGCAGAGGGAGAGGGAGAGAGCATCTCAAGCACACTTCCTGCTGAGCACAGAGCCCGATTTGGGACTTGATCTCACGACCTGGAGATCATGACCTGAGCGGAAACCAAGAGTCAAATGACTGTGCCATCCAGGCGCCCCCCTCCAAAAATTTTAAACTATGGAAGTAACTTAAGCTTGAAAAGGCTATTTGTAAAACACCAAATAGCATGCACACAAAATCTTTTATAATCTTATCACCCAGAGATATTTTGATATATATTCTTCTAGTCAATTTTTAATGCATATTTATAGAACTGAACAGATATTCATACACCCAAATTCACAGCAGCGTTAGTCACAAAAACCGAAAGGTGGAAACGACCCAAGTGTTCACGGACAGATGGTGAACAAAATGTGAATACACAAATGGAAATATTACTCAGCCTTCAAAAAGGGAAGTTCTGACACCTGCTCCAGCAGGGATGAACCCTGAGGAGGTTCTGCTGAGTGAAAGCAGCCTGTCATGAAATGTCAAATACCACAGGATTCCACTTACATGGGAATGTTGTCAGATTCAGCAAGACAGAAAGTGGAATGGGGGTTCTACGTGGGCTGGGGAGGGGGAGGGAGAATCTGTGTTTATCGGGGACAGACTCTCAGTCGGGAAGATGCAGTTCTGGAGCTGGACGGCGGTGGCTGCTGAGCAACGTGGATGTGCCGTGTGCCACAGAGTCGTACAATCACAAGTGGTTAAAATGGCAAAGTTTAGGTTATATATTTTACTACAACAACAACAAAATTACAATGTGACCACGCTAAACACACCACTTCTCACTTTTTGTGACTAATTCCCCATGGCCACGTGGCAGCGTGAGGAACTGGCCGTAACATACTGCAGGGCACGGATCACCACGGTTTATTTAGATAATCCTCCATTTGGGGGCATTTGGTCTCTTTTGCAATTATTAAATGGTAAGTGTCCTTGCCCAAACATCCTTATGCAATTTGATTATTTCCTAAGATTAATTTTTAGAAGAGTACAGTTTTAAGGCCGTGAATAATAGGAGTTACCCTTTCTGCCCTCCAGAAAGATCCCGCTGATTCACATTCCTTTTGGCAGGACACAGGACAGCATGATACCATATGTCCTCAACAAGGGTTACTACCGACTCTTGACTTCGTTGTTTTATGGAAATCTTTTTAGTTATAAAAATAGTACATGCTCATTTTTAAAAAAACTAAGCAATAGGGAAGTTTAAAAAGGTGAAAACAAAAGTCCCCGGTACTGATACTATTCCTAATCAGTCAATTTATTATTAAACATCCTTCTGGAAATGCAAAAAAAGGTTTTCTTTCGTATAAATGGTGGGTAATAGTGACCTTAAAATAGGAACATTAATAACACCTCATCAGGAGGGAGTGAGATGAAGTGGTGTATGCAAAGTGCTTGGCAAGGGGCCTGGTACACAGTGTTCCATAGTATCCCACTCCAGTATCCAGCCTTGGGAGGATGGGGCCAGCCAAGAAGAACCATTCCTTATTTTAAAAAAAGGAGGAACTGACTCCTGGTCTTCCTTGGCACATGGCTGGATGCTCTCAGTGCTCACGATCAGACAGGAAGTACCCCCCCTCCAAGTATGGACAAAGTGTGGTGCCATGGGGCCACTTCTTGGGAATGGCAGGATGGGGAGCTCCCAGCAACACAAGAGGGGCCAACCACAGCTCTTGGTAACAGAAATCCTACGGCCTTTGTGAAGTGCTCACTCAGTGCCAGGTATCATCTCGTCTGACCCTCAAATGACCCCATGAGCTGGGAAATTATTGTTCTCCCCATTTCAGATAAAAACATGGAGGCTCCGAATAGTTAGGGACCAGTAATGGCCCTGAGGTCATACAGGCTTGTTTCCGAGTCAGCCATGGACCGCAGGGCCCATGCTTCCCTCCTGGACTCTACTGCCCCTCTTGAGCCCGCTGTACCTGACCTACAGGGAGAAGGTGGCCTCCCCCGCACCCTAGTCAGACAAGCTCTGTTCCCAGGACCCCACACCCCTCCCCCAAGACCCTCCCCACTCACAGGCAATCTCACGTCTCCGCAGGTTCTCCGTCTCCTCCTGGGTTATGGACATCAACTGTTCCATCCTTATTCTAGGAGGAAAAAAAAAAAATCCATCCATTTACTGAGCAGATCTAACACTTCCAACAGGGAATCGCATCAGAGGAATGCCGCCTTCTTCGGGAAGTCCTCCTTGATGTGCCCACCTAGACCAGCTCCTGCTGCATCACGCACTTCCACCTGGGCCTAACCTGCAGCCTGGTAGGCAGAGTTTCTTGCATAACAAGATGAACATTCCCTTCGGAAAACGGGCAAAGGACAAAAACGGCCACTTCACAGATGGTTAAATACAAGTGACCAATAACCACCTGGAAAGAGGCTCACGTCACCGCTAACTAGGAGTACAACCCCCTCCCCTACCAGGCTGGGAGAGGAGGGGAAGCACCAAGCACCGTGGCAGCGCTGAAGGTGAAGCGGGCACTTTTGCGGCCCGCTGAGAAGGGCAGCCGCTGGCAAAGCGTCTTCCAGAAGGCCATGTGGCAAGACCCATCAAAAGGTCCTTTGAACACGTCCTTCAAAAATATTCACGTCAGGGCACCCGGGTGGCTCAGATGGTTGGGCGTCTGCCTTCGGCTCGGGTCATGATCCCGGGGTCCTGGGATCGAGTCCTGCATCGGGCTCCCTGCTCCTTGGGGGCCTGCTTCTCCCTCTGCCTCTCGCTCTCTCTCTCTCTCTCGGTCTCTCATGAATAAATAAAATCTTTAAAAAAAAAATATTCACATCAGTGCCTACGTTCAGTAGAATGTAGAATCGAATAGTGCTACAATAGTGCTTGTCATTACGAAACACCGGGAACTTCTGGGTCCACAGAGGACGAATTCGGATATAATCACATAGTAAATACTCTACAGCTATTACCAATGAGGTTTCTGGCGTGGAAACCCATCCGTGACACAGTAAATGAAAATTAAAAGGTAAGTGCACGTCCAGATGTGCACACTGCGTGTGTGCTGTTTCCCCACTGTAAACGAGTCCTAGTGGCTCGGACAGAACATCTCATCTCTCTGCAGGGTCTCGCTTCGTTGGAAGCAGCATCTGAGCACCTCTGCCTCCTGCCCAGGCCCTCCTGCCCAGGGCACCCAAACAGGGAGAGGGCACTTGGTCAGCGTGCGCCAGATGAACTGGCCACAACCGGGCTGGGCCCTGGCGGCTCCCAGCTCTCGCAGCACCACGGCTGAAGGGGCCAGGTGAGAGGGCTACCCTACAGGAGTTCTTCCCAAGCAGCCAGGGGCCTGGAAGGCCGGCATAAGGACCACAGCAAAGCCCACGCTGCTATTCTGGAACTCCAGGGAACCAGGAGGGATTCCGGATAATCCTGAGGGGGAGGGGAGCAGGGGGGAAGGAGAGAGAGGAAAGAAAGGGGGCTCTTCCCTCTCAGCTATCCTCTTTCCTACTTACTAAAGGGGTGCGTCTCAGTAAACCTGGAAAACACAAAGGAAAACACCCAAAGATCACCACGTCTAATTTCTGCCTCTCAGAAATGTTTGGCAAGCCACACAGGGTGGCTCCTTGTGCTCTCTGAGCAGATATACACTGTGTTTTGAAGAAATCATACACTGCTCTGCTTTAACTGTAGCCCCCACTTTTCTACTTTGTGATAGAGTGTGTTTCCCTCAATAAGAAATGGATTTTTCTGATTTTTTTATATTAGCCATATAGTTGGACATTACACATTTTATTTACATCTCAGTTTTTCTCAGGAATGTACATGTGTGTTAAACTTGCAGGTGGTGATTCTTTTTAAATACCTAAGGAGGTCAATCTCCTTACAGCTTTAGGAAAACTTTCTGGCATAATCCTTGAGAATCACAAGATCTTCTCTCCCCAAAACCTCCCCCCCAACCCCAAGGCAACACTGAGAAAGTGCTTGAGCGAAACGCTAACCTTTCATTTTCCAACGACTTCAAGATCTCAGAACTTTTCTTTTGCCTGTGGAGAGAACCCAAACCGTAAAAGGTCACTGCAGTTGTCACCAGCAGGCCTGTTTCCAACAAAACTGCCCTCCCCTCGCTGCACTGGCTGTGAAGAGGGGGCTTAGGAACCGGCCGGGGTTCTCAGCTCAGAACCTCGGGGCTCTGTGTCCTCGGGCCAGGTACTCAGCCACACCAAGCCCCAGCTCCTCATCTGCAAAATGGGATCGTCATGAGAAAAGCTTCACGGAGTATTTGTAAAGAGCGAATGAGAGACTATACACAAAGTGCTCGGCATGTAAGCAGCACCCGACAAATGGTAGCCTTCCGGTCGCTTGCCTTGGTGGGGAGAGCACGCTGCGTGGCACGCGGCAGGCCTGCTGGCTCGCTCGGGCACCGTGTAACGGCTGCGTGACGGAGGAGCGAGTGAAAAGCAAAAGGAGGCCTGGAAGGAACAGGGGACATAGCGAAAGCCTGTTTCTGGAGGCTTTCCCCAAGGGACCCCAACTAGAGATTCTGGAGACCTCTATCTGGCTTCCTTTCCCCCAAGCCCACCGAGACTGGCTCCTAGCCCCGCCCACCCTGGACAGGATTTGGTAAGGCAAAATCTCACTATGGCTGACCTCAGCGCAATGGGTCACTTGGAACCTAAACTACTGGAGCAGGATGTGATCTCAACTCTCCTGTTACACCCACTCATTTCACAGACGGGACACTCGGGAGGCACGGGTCTGAGGACAAGCCACAGACCAGGTCACGCCCAGAGCAGATTCTTTTCTCTTTAGGCTGGTGCAAACTGCAGCACCAAGACTGGACCCTAACAACAAAAACCTCAGGCAGGAATCGAGACTCTAAGGGAGAAATGGATCCCTATCCTGGGCTCTTCAAAGGGTACCGATGTCAGGGAAGGTCTCTGGGTCTGGGGAGTGGAGGCCTGACCTCTGGTTATCCTGCAGGAGTTTCTGGATCCGGTTGGAGATGTTCTGCTCCGTCTGCTTCAGCTGCTCGTGCAGCCGCTGCCGCTCGGCGTCCAGACAGCGCTGCCGCTCACTCAGGCCCTGCTCCAGCCGGGACTGCTCCTGCAGCAGGACAGGCAGCCAGCCTGAGCTGGCAGCAAGGGGCCCTGTCCTGCCAGGCGCTTCCGTGTGATCTTGGCCCAGGGCTTCCCCTTGCTAGGCTCGGGGTGTCCATCACACACGAGGAGGCTGGCTAGGGGATCTGTAAGGGCCCCCCAGGCTCTGGAAGATCAAGGGAGAGCGCTTACCCCCACCGCCTCCCCACAGCAGAGGGCCCCCCTGGCAGGGAGTGTGCAGACAAGCCTGACCCCACTTGGCCATTCACGGACCTCCTTGACCGTCTGAAGGATCTCGTCCTTCTGATTGTTGCTCTGCTGAAGGAGCTGGGCATGCTCTCGCTGCCCGAGTTCCAGACGCCGTTCAAACTCCAGTTTCTCCAGCATCTTCTGTTCCTGCAAGAATACAGATCCTGGCGATGACTGGCAAGGCTCTGTGGGCGTCAGGACATGGGAGGAGGGTGAATCCACGCCTCAACTCCCAGTAGTGTGGGCTGAAGGTCTTCACACCGAGCAACATCCTCCAAACCCAGTGCCTCCCATTAACCATCCCCCACCCCCCGGGCCCAATTGTAATAAAACATTCTGTTCACTGGCAGAGGCTAGAGGTTTAAAGTCTGGGGTCCCTGAGCCTCAGACTGCTCATCTGTGAGGTGGAGATACCCTTTCACCACCGAGGCTGCGTTAAGGATGTGGTGAGGCAATGTAGTTAAGAGGAAACCTTTAGTTTACCATCTAATTTAGAGACAGGAAGAACTTGTTCCCTCAAATCTTTTATAATAGATCTTTGATAAGAAGAAAAGTGGCCAAGGGAAAAAAGACATTTTCTTACCTTCCTCTTCTCATAGTCTGAGAACCTATTCTGGGGGGAAAAAGACAGTGGTCAAGAGAAGGTGGCAGCAGTGGGATTCCCGGCCTGTGGCCAGAATCACGGGGCAGCCAGAAACCAGCTCCACCCCTAGAGCACTGTGTCAGAATGGGGGGGGGTGGAGGGGGACGAGAGGGAAGGGTAGTCTGATAAAGGCTCCCAGAGGGTTCTAGCAGACAGCAGGGCAGAGAACCACTGGGCTTGGCACAGGGTAGGAAGCTCTTCAGGATAGTTCTGGGGGTGCAGCCCTGAGAAGGTGTAGTGCTCCATAAGGGGGACCAAGAAGTGGAATGTGGGATTCCCTGTCCGTACAGCATACCTGCAGTGCCCCAAAACTCTAGCCCACCAAAACACAAACACAAAGGGACACGTACAAGTTCCTGCAGAATTGTTCTACAGAGTAAAAACCCTGGCAATAACTCAGATGGTTACTTCAGTAAGTCATGGTGATTCCATGCAGTGGGTCACACAGCTATCAAGTAACGGGGTGAAGGTGGGGAGTTGCAAGGAAAGAGGTCTGCCACCTTTCACTCTGTGTGTGCAGGATTCTGTTCTCGTAAGAACAACACAACAAAACTCAACTTGGAGTTTTGTATCTGTTCAGATCGGACTCAGGAAGGAGATGCATTAACAGTTTGTGATGATTACCTCCAGGGTGTGGGACTGTGGGGTGGGGGGGGGTGACTTCGCTTAGTTTACATATTTCTGTATTGTTCAGACTTGTAACAAGGAGCATGAATTACTCTTATAGTTACACATCAACACACACACACAGATATCTTTAAGTGGCCCTTGTATTTAGTTATCCAGCTCAGAGGCCAGGATCAAGCTGTCTGAGCTGTAAAAGCAGCATATTATAAGGAAATCGGGTTTGTCCCATGCTGAGGTAGGAGTAAAATTTTAAAATTAACTTTTAATTATACAGATAATATCGGAATATATTCTCTTCGTAAAAAATTAAAACAGCACGTAAGGTATCCATGGACCATTCCCCAGCCTGATCCTCGTTCCCTTCTGCCCCCCTGCCATGTAACTACCATTACCAGACCCGAGTGCACGCATTTATTTATACATAATTTGTGCCTTTGGAAAATACAGAAGATTTGTCTGTGTGTGCTCATATATAAATACGTTTTAATGAAGGCAAAATTCATTCTGTAAAATTCATTCTTCTTAGTATGCAGTTCTAGTCATGTAATGGTCACTACAGTCAAGATAGAGAACCACCCCATTACCCCCCCAAAATTCCCTCGTGCCCCTTTGTCAGACTGTCCTCCTACCCACCCCCCCATGTTAATGGCTATTGCTGATCTGCTCTCCTATATATTTGAACCTTTCTGAACATAAAAAGGGCACTAAACTATATCCACTGTGTTCTGCGGCCTGCCCTTTTCACTCATCCATCTGTCCCGTGATCCACGCCTGGACAGATCTAGTGCATAGTAGGGACAGGACACAGATGGCTCAGCCTTTGCCCACTGGCAGACATTTAGGGGGCTTCCAATATTTCCCTACTGCAAATAAGGCTGCAAGGAACATTCTTGTAAATGTCTCCTTGCACAAGTGTCTCTCTGTGTGTATGTACCAAGAAGTGGGACTCCTGGATCATGGGTGAGGGCCACAGCCACTTAAATTTTTAACCCATATTATCAGGTTATCTTCCACAAGTGGGAACACCGGTTTCCATTCCCAAGAGCAATTTATGAGGCCACTGTTTCCCCACACTCTGGCCAAGAAATTATCAAAGTGACACTTGTGCCAATCTGAGGGAGGAAACAGTATTTTGTTGTTTTAGTTTACCGGTCTCTGATTACTAGGGGAATTGGTTTTTTTTCACGTTTACTGATCATCTGTACTGTTTTTTGGTTAGTTTTTAAGTACGCTCTATGCCCAACGTAGGGCTTGAGCTCATGACCCTGAAATCAAGAGTTAGGTGCTCTACCAACTGAGCCAGCCAGGTGCCCCTCATCTGTACCGGTTTATTCTGTAAAGTACCTGTTGATAGATCTTTGGCTTTTTTTTTTTTTCCCTCTTGGGATGGTTTTCTGCTTCTTACTGCTTTGAAAGAGCTCTTTATATGTTCAGTCTGCTAATCCTGCATCAGAAATGTTTGTTGCAAATACTTCCTGAGAGTATAAATGGACATGATTTTCCTGGATCGAGATCTTCCCCCTCTCTAGTTCTCACTGAGCTGCCAAGAGAAAGACAAAACTACGAAGGCCTACATGGTGGCACTGTCAAACAGGGAAGGGGGGCACCAGGGAACCAGAGAGGAATAAAAAGTCCTTGGAAGGTAAGAAGTCAAACCCTTGGCAGCTGGTCCCCACCCCCCCGCCTGCCATCAGAGGCCCCGGGCTCTGGGCCCCCTGTGGGAGCGCAGGGGGGGGACAGAGGTGGCTTCTGACTGCCTCCACTGTCAGGTGCCCCTGGCTGATGCGGCCAACTCTGACCAAGCTTCCTCTATGCCCGTCCTGGGCCAGCTCGCTCCCTGGGACCGGGGGGTGGGGGGGGGCAGCCCCTTGCTGTCCTGACACGTGTGCCTCCCTGACTGCTCACAGAGAGGAGAGCATGACAGGAGTCCTGTACAGCAAGGGGCACCGAGGCACGAAGTACTTGCTGAGAGACAACAAGGAACAATACAGACACGATCCCCAAGCTCCCCAAGCTCCATCCAGCAGGGGAGACAGACATTAAACAAATCATCTCCCATGTAATTCTTCACTTAGAGCCGTGATAAGTGCTCCCAAGGAAACGTGGGGCACCCGGAGAACATAGAGCAGGAGACCTGACCCGGGCTGATGTGGCGGGGAGACTTTTCAGAGGACGTGGGATTCAGACACAACTGAAGGATGAGGTGGAGTTAGCGAGAGAGGAGCAAGGAGAATTCCAGATTGCGGGGGGGACTGCAAGTTCAAAGGTCCCGAGGGGTTCAGGGAGCAGAGAGGAGCCTGGTGCATGTTTGGTGAGGTGGTGGGGTGAGGGGGCACAGGCTTTGTGAGAGCATCTCAGCACACTGGTCCGGATGGAGGTGAATTCTAGTTTGGTGGGGGAATCCAGGGCCTCCAGCTCTGACCATCCCCCAAGTGCCCAGGGCCCCCTGGGTGCGCCCCGCCCCCCCCCCCTCCTGTCAGCAGGCAGGTACGCCTTACCTGCCACTCTACCTCCTCCCGGGAGAATCTGTCCGTGGGTCCATCAGGGCTGTTCCGGGAGGTGTTGGCTCTGTCCTGCTCCAGGACCGGCAGCAAGTACTGAGAAGGAGGGTAGTATTCCAGCCCCGACTCTGCAAGAGAGGACACAAGCTGACCAGGAGGGAGGGGACAGAAACGTCAGCTCCTGCAACCTCTGACTTCCTCCCCAGCGTCCTGTCCTATCTGCCTGGTCCACTGCTCCCCTGCCCTGGACTGAACCGGGCCCTCCATCTTGCTCACTAGTCCTAATGCCAGGGCCTAGAATATGGCAAGCACTCAATAAGTGTCAGCTGAGTGAATAGATATGCTGGCCAGCTGCCTCACCATCCACGTGAGAATGAGATGGTGAGAAAAGCCTGGATATTAGTGAAGAAGCCTGGGTCCGTAATCTCCTATGTGTATGAGACCTTGGACAAGACACTCACCTTCTCAGGCCCTGCATAATCTCCTATATAACTTGACAGGGTCTCCTATATAACTTGACAGGGTTCATACTCTTTACCCATTTTTGAGTGGGTTGCTTGCCTTATTCTTGTAGATTTATAGGTGCTCTTTATATACTGTAGCTAATAACCTTGGGCCTATAATGTACTTCTTCTTCTAAATGGTAACCTTTTTTTTTTTTAAGGATTATTTATTTATTTATTTGACAGAGACACAGCGAGAGAGGGAACACAAGCAGGGGGAGTGGGAGAGGGAGAAGCAGACTCCCTGCCGAGCAGGGAGCCCGATGCGGGGCTCGATCCCAGGACCCCGGGATTATGACCTGAGCCGAAGGCAGACGCTTAACGACTGAGCCACCCAGGCGCCCCTAGATGGTAACCTTTTTAACTTTAATGATGGGATCCTTTTGAGGTAAAGAACTTTTAGATTTTAATATGGTCAAAGCTGTCTTTTAAAAATATAAACAGGAAAAGAAATACTAAAAATGGCCAGTAGGCGTATGAAAAAATATTCAAAAAACCAAGGACATGACATTACAATAATAGTAGGCTGCTTTTATCCACCGGAATAAAAAAACTAAGAAGAACTTTAAAGATGACACACCAAGTGTTATTTGTGGGAAGGAGAAAAGGGTCCTCTCAGAAGCTACTCACAGGAACCTAAACTGCTGCAGCGCACAGCGCTTGGCCCCTTTCGCCTGCCAGCCCCACTGTGGCCTGCCCTGGAGGAATACGCCCACGGTGCCAGAGAGGGCTGGGTTAACGTGCTTACAACAGTGGAAGACTGGAAATAAGCTCACGTTCACTATAAGAGGAAGGCTACATAAGCTGCGGGGCTCCAACACGTGACATACTAGATAGAACTTTAAAACAAGACAGATGCATCCGTCATGAGATAGGAAAAGGCCCAAGGCCTATTTTTGAGTGAGAAAAGCAGGGCTCAGAATCACAATAGTGCACTATCTTTTGTGGATTTTAAAAGATGTTTTTCAGAGAGCAAACCCCCCAAATTTATGTACATATTTATACATACTACACCGTGTAAACAAATTGAAGAATTACTTCTTAAGCTGCAGAGCAAGCCTACACATGTTCACTGCCTTATTCTTTGTCTTCTCTATACCTAGAAATCGCATAATTGAAAAATCTTTTTAAGGAAGATAAAGGGTTTGGGTGGGGGGATGGGTGGCACAGGAGAAGGGGATTTAGAAGCACAGGGAGAATCAGCCTTAGACTTTTAGCTGGTGCCAAAGGTTGAATGCAGTGCTTGAGTTGCTCATGACTTTCTTTGTCCCTGCAATGAAGGTTCCTTTCTGAGAAATGAAGGTCATGCAGGGAAAAGCATGGGAAAGAGCTGGAGAGCACGAGACAGAGAAACAGAGAGAGACTGAAGCTCTGGTGCCAGCTGTGTCCAAACAAGACCAAGTCTTTGAACTTCAAGTTATGAACCTCAAAATTCAATTCCTTTAATGGCTTAAACAAGATGAGCACTGAGTCACGTACAGAATTAAGTCCTCATGTGGTACACCTGAAGCTAATGTAACACTATGTTAATTATACTCGAAGAATTTGTCTAGCTCGGCTATTGGCTGGGGTACACATCGGAGTCACCTGTTGCTCGAAGACTAATTTGGTAGGTGTGTGGCCTGAGGAGCCGTTGTGGGATGTGTAACTTTTTTTTTTAACTGAAGTATCACATACATACAGAAAAGAGCAAAAACTCTTCACGTATAGCTTGGTGAATGTTTAAGAGTGAAATCACCCTTATGAACAGGACTCGGTTTGGGGTCAGTGCTCGTGTGCTGATAAAAGTGTCTGCGAGGTTCACCGTGGCCGTAGCAGTAAGACTGCTTTTTTTGTTCCTTTTGACTGCTGTATCGTATTCACGTGTGAGTCTGAGACAGCGTACTGACCCGTTCCACCACCGACGGGCATTTGGGTTGTGTGCGGTTTGGGCTATTATGAACAGTGCTGCCGTGAGTATTTCTGTACTTGGCTTCCGACATATATTCATATGGACAGATCCTTTCCAACTTCATGGCTTGCCCTCTTTCCCTAAATGGTGTCTTTCTGATGTTAGTGAAATGTAATTTATCAACACTCTATGGTTGGTGCTGCCTGTTGAAGGAAGAAATTAAGGTTCTTTTTCCCCACATGAATATCCAGTTGATCTGGAATCACGTATGGAAGACTTCGCTTTCCTTTCTTGTTGCTTTGCCATGACATCTGTCACCCACAGCTGTATGAGTCTTGGCCGTGTTCTACAAGTTCCCCAGGTGACAGGAGCCCCTAATTAAGACCATCTGCCAGACGGGAGGTGGCCAGGTACTCTGCCCTCCCCTCTGGGCACCTGGACCAATGGTGGCCCTGGGTTTTAGCTGCACTGTCACTTCTCCAAGTCCAGTCCACCGTGGCCTCGGTCCTGGATGACCCCAATGACCTCCTAACTGGTCCCTGGCCTCCACACTTGCTTTCTCCAGGCCCTTCTCCCTGCAGGTGGAGTGAGCCCTGTCCTGTGCAACACACCAGGCCCCAAGGGCCTCCCCAGCCCCCTCTGCCACACGCTTCCCACTGCCCTACCCTTCTAGGCCCTTCAACATGCTTCTCCTCCCACCAGCAATGGCCTTCTCTCCTTCCTAAGTCCTAAACGCCCTCAGGTTTCAGCCAAGCCACTTTCTCGGACCTTCCCTGATGCCCCAACCTAACCAGTAACTCGATTTCCTGTGACCATCTGCTTTGCTTGTGTCTCCTGCCAGATCTGGAGAGCTCCGAGCAGGCGGGAACTGTGGTCCCCCCGGTCTCTGCTGTCCCCCAAGTCTGGGCTGGCGCAGGGCGGTTGCTGGGACCGTGCTTCTTCGCTGAGCGAAGGAGGCAGGCTGCCTGGCTTTACCTTTGCAGAGGAACTGCTGAATGGCCCGGGTGCCGGCACTGCACACTTCCTGCGGGGGGTAAACCATGGACGAGGCGTCGAGGCTCAGAGTCTGTAGACACAAGGGGAACCTCTTTATACATGTTGTCAACACAATCCCAAAGCACCTGGTTTAGTTACGAAGCTGTGTTCACCGTGTCCTCTGCTGAGCAGGGGCAGCTTACCTGTCTTGTTCCTGCTGCGTTCCCAGCACCTAAAATGGTGTCTGGTGTGCAGCCAGCACGTGATTCACGGTTTTGGATAAAAACTTAAATAAGTGGGAAAAAAGGAAATTGGAGGACAACGTACAGCATAAGATTCCGTGTTTGTTAAAAGAAATACTCCTATTCTCTCACATTAGTATATTTATAAAAAAACGTGTGGAGGAATATATATCAAACTCAAAATGGTTTCCTCTAAAGGGGAGATCCTGGGGTACTTTCTACACGAAATTGGAATTTTTTAACAATGTGATTTTTTAAGTAAGAAAAAACCCAATGTTTATACGGGCACACATGCACCTGCTTCTGGGTTTATGAGGCCCAGGAAGCAGGGACCTGGTTCACACAAATGCCCACAAAGCTGTCCACAGCCCTACCGTGAGGTTTCCCGTTGTTCTTGTTTGTTGAATCAAGCCCTCCTGCTATCCTCTTCTTCCCAGAGGCCTCCTGGACTTGGCACGAGTTATCTAAAGCCCCTTTCAGGAGCCCATATCCTCTCTGCCTGGGACAGACAGGCCCGCCCCAGGGGAAGGCCTGAGGGACCAGGCCGGAAGTGGCCGAGTGGGGAAAGCAGCTCAGACGCCCCCCAGGCCTGGCGAGCACAGCCCTTCCACCCGGGGACACGCACTGCAGGGGGAGCCTGCCCTGGAGCACAGGAACCAACTGCGTGAGGTTGAGGGGCCCGAGAGCAGAAAACCCCATCCTGGGAGGCCGAACCTAAAGAAAATTCACCCACATGGGTAATACTGATCACCAACAGGGAAGTTGGGTGCTGGGGCTGCACCACCTGGTTTGGTGGCCACGAGCCACGCCTGGCCATGTCGGTTTACGTTGTAACTGACTAAAATGAAAGCGAATTTAAAGCTCAGTCCCTCAGTGGCACCAGCCACAGGTGGCCGCGGCTGTGGGCCGCGGGACACACAGATGCGGGTGTCCCTGTTATCGGCGGGAGCAGCAACTGGACAGCGATGCATGCGGTCAGACCCCAGCTCGTCCTGTCCCAGCTGTGTGCCCTTGAACAGGGCAGCTGACTTCCCTGAGGCTCGGCTCGGCTCCCTCCGAGTTCAACGGGCACGATAGCACCCAGCGGCAGGGCTGTTTGATGGGCAATAGATAAAACGTGAGAAAGACCTTGGCCTTAATCGAGAATGGTCACTTATGGTCTCATCCTGAAAAAGGGTTTGTCCAAGGTGCCACCAAGAAGCTCAAAAGCTTTTTTTTAAAGAATGGATGTAAAGTACAGCACTCCCAGAGCTCCCACTAGCTGACGTACGAGGGCTTCAGAATCAGCGTCGCTGTGAGCTGTGCGCTCAGGTACAGTGGCCACTAAGCACATGGGGAGTCTGGGTGGCTCAGTCAGTTAAGTGTCTCTCAATTTCAGCTCGGGTCATGATCTCAGGGTCGTGAGATCGAGCCCTACATGGGGCTCTGCGCTCGGCGGGGAGTCTGCTTCTCTCCCTCTCCCTCCGTCCCTCCCCCTGCTTGCATGTGTGTGCTCTCTCTCTCCCCAGTAAATAAATAAATCTTAAAAAAAAAATGTACAAGTCAACATGTACTTCCTTGGTCATACTAGTCACACTCCAGTGCTTGAGGGCCACACGTGGCTAGTGGCTATCGACTTGGGACAGCACAGTCACTGGACATTTCCATCACTGCAGAAAGTTCTGTTGGACAGCACTGTCTCTCCAGCCTGCCTAGGGAGAGGGGCTGACCATCCTGTCCATTCTCAGGCTGGCTGCCACAGCGGGAGGGACCAGCCCCTGGGGTCAGCCCCCTTCCTTTGCGGTCTACATGCTCACCCACCCACTTCTGATAAAGATGCTGATAATCAGCAGTCTGGACTGAGAGGTAATTCACCGATGGCTCATCAGAGGGTTCTGGGATGTTGGCCAGACTATGTGTCATCGTGGAGAGGTAAGTCCCTGTTCCAGAGGCTGAGGTGCACAGAGGTGAAGAGCACACTGCCTGGTTTTCAACCCCATCTCTGCTATCACTGCTGTGTGGCCCCTGGGCAAGCTCCTTAAACTGCCCATGGCCTCGCTGCTTCACCTGCAAAGGGGCACAGCGGTATCTGGCTTGCAGGATATTCTTGAGGATTCAGGGAACTGATGTAGATTAAGCACCTAGCCTTGTAAGCACCAGATAAATGTGGCCTGTCTTGTCATCACAACCGTAAGGGCCCCCACCTTCCCTGAGCAAGCTGCCTTGTGTCAGTGTCTGTTAAGGCCTGAATTGTGTGACCCCCAAAAACATATATATGAAGTCCTAATCCCCTGTTACCTCAGATGCCACTGCATTTGGATGTAAGGTCTTTAAAGAAGTAAACAAGTTCAAAATGAAGTCACCAGGCTGGGCCCTAATCCAGTATGTCTGGTATTCTTATCAGAAGAGGAGATTTGGACACAGGCCCATTGAGAGGGAAGATGACGTGAGGACACAGGGAGAAGAGAGCCATCTACAAGCCCCGGAGAGAGGCCTCAGAAGCAACCAACCCTTCCCTTGGACTTCCAGCCTCCAGAGCCGTGAGAAAATAAATCTCTTGTTCAAGCCACCCTGGCAAACCAATACAGTGACCCAGGAAGGGCTTGTCCCCCCTCCCTGTTCTGATGCTCAACTTCCACACCTCCAAGTGAGGCTGCTCTCCCCGTCACAGAGCTCTGGGCTCTTCGCGCTCTGGACCCTCCAAGACACAGCAACTGCCAACCACACCAGATCCCCCATTCCTCCCTTAACACCTCCTGTGCTGTGCACCTCCTGCGTTCTCTGTACTGTCCCCTGCACCTGAATGCTCCGTTACCCGTGTCTACTTCTCCGAAACGAGTTCCTCTCTCCAGGTCCGGCTCAAACACATCTTTCACAGAGTGTCGACCCTACCAGGATTCAGCGTTCTGTCTTCACTCCAGGAGTGTGTATTTCTGTCACTGTCACGGCAGCAGAAGTCACGTAATGACAACTGCTCGACATCGCCCTCTCTGTGAGCTAACGACCGAGCCCAGCACTTCCTGACGAGCGCAGGCACTCAGGAACATGGAAGGGGGGTGGGTGGGCCAGGGCGAACCCCAGGCAAGAATGGTTCCGCACTTACTTCCAGGGCTCGAACATGCGCGAGTAGCTGTGGTAACCTCTGCATCTCGTTCTCGCTGATGTCGAGAGTACGTAAGCTTCGAAGTTCCCCCAGGGTGTCTGGAAGCTCCTTCAGCTTGTTATCTGGAGAGATCCCAATGGCACAGCTCAACTTCCCAAAGCCCCTCCACCAGCTTCCTGCCTGACGCCGCCAGGACCTGGGGGCACGTGGGTGCCTCACTCTGATCCCGGGGTGTGCGCCAGGTCCTGAGACCTGAGGCTCCGTGAGGAAGGGCACAGGGATCCAGTTTCAGTGGCCTGGGTTCAAGTTCTTACTCCACCACTTACTAGCTGGGTGACTTTGGAAAATGGACTTTACCTCTTTGGGCCAGTTTTCTCATGTAAAATGGGGATAATGATACTGTTTGGGCTCATAGGAGCATCAAAGGATTCCACGAAACTATGCATATGAAGCCCTTAGCCTTCAGCACAGTGCCTGTCACACCGTAAGTGATCGATAAACACGGTATCATTATTTTTACCATCATTTAGATGTTACCAATGAGTAAATTAAGGCATTTTGTGCAGAAAGTGCTTAAGGACAACCAGAGGACACGAGGGAGCTGGGGGTATGGGAGGCAAGCACCCTGCATGTGACTCTGGGCTCTGTAACTATCACACTGGGTGGTCTTGAGCAAGTCACGGCTCCCAGCCTCTTTTCTTCCCCTGTCAAGTGGGGGGCACCCCTCCCCGTCCCTGCCCGATGGACTTGGGAGGCTCGCTGCATCGCCAACTGAGGAAGCGCTCCTCCCCGAGGGTGAAGCGCTCGCTGTCAGAACCTGTACCGTGGCTCCTGGACGCTCTCCCCCAGCTAGGCTGCCACTCCGACCGTGCCGCATTACTACAGATATGGGGGCCCGAGTCCGGGAGCCTGGCTGTCAGAACTGGCTAGCCTCCTCTCTGTAAGGCCCTAAAGAGTCACAGGAACTCTCCAGACACCCTGTCTCTCATTACCATGGAGACAGACACCAACCCCCCCCAGAAGGGGGTCAGTCCATTTTATAGGGACGCTCCAGGACTGGCTGCCCTCCTGCTCAGTGGTTCCCAGGAGGAGCACTCTGTGGATGCTGGCCGAAACAGCCCAAAGCCGACCGAAGTCACATGGACAGGGCGTTCTGGCCCCTACCTTTCACGTTGAGGGTCTGGAGCTGGATCAGGTTCCCAATGGAACGTGGGAGATACGTCAGTTGATTCCTTTCCACATTCAATACCTAAGAGAAAGGGGAAAATGACACGAGAACCCAGACACAGAGAATCGGGTCTAGCCCTGCTTCAAGCCAGGCAGCATCTGGGTGCCGCACACACTTTAACTCCCCCTGACAGCCCTGCGAGGAAGGCACCGATGGTTATGATCCCTCGGGCTCAGAGTGGTGAAGTCACGTGCCCGAGAGAGCAGAGCCAGACCTGGAGCCGGTTCTTGCTGAGATTCCACCATTTATGGAGACCACAGAATGCCCCATGATGGTCCCACAATCAAGCAAGGAGGAAGAAGGGGATGAGCAGGTTCAGGGACCTGGGGGAGGCAGCCTATGACAGGGCTCTAGGAATCCCAGTGCTGGGGGAAGGAAGCTGAGCTGCATAAAGGCAGCGGGATATGCCCAAGGTCTCAAGGCTGGCAGCTGGTGGTGCCCAGACAGGATGGCAGGTCTGCTGGATTCCGCAGACCGTGCTCCCTCCTGGATGTGGCACTGTGAGGGGAGCAAGGCCAACAGGATGGCATGCTAAGTACTCATTAAACATTGATGTGATGGAAAGCTAAGGAGTCATTAAAAATAACGTGGCAGATGAATATTTGATGAACCAAAAGATGGTTAGGAGTTACTGTCAGGTATCCAAAAGTTACAAATCAATGAATGCAACAATTCTATAAAAATATACACGTTAAAAAAAGTCCCCAAAGATCCTACACCCAGGTATTCACTGTGGCTTCCTAAGTGGTGACAATTCCTACTATCCTGCCACATGTTCTGTGTGCCCTTGGGCACGTGACAGGCATCCCTCTGGACCTCAACTTTCTCACCTGTAAAATGCAACATCACCCACATCGTAGGGTTGTTCATTCCCATCATTTCTTGGTCTCCTCCACGTTGGAGGCAGCGTGTGAGGTGGGGGTGCAGCCCTCCGAGGACTACGTCTCCGTCAAATCAGTAAACCCTTCATTAGGAACTACGCACGGCCATTAGTGCTCCCAAGGAAACAAGCTGGGGCTGAGACAGAGGCCCAGAAGGTGGATCTACTTTGACAGGGAGGTTGGGAGGGTTCTCAGGGACATTTGGGCTGACAGAGGATGAGCCGCTCAGGCAGAAGGGAGAGCTGAGGTCCGCACGGAGAGGCCCTGCGCAGTAGGGCAGGAAGGCCAGAAGGAGCTGACTGCCGGGAGCGAAGGGGACAGGAGAGGAGGCGGGACGGCAGGTGGGCCCATCGTACAGGGTCTGAAGGGGCACAGTGAAGAGAATGTGTTTTAATGTAAGTGTGAAGGAAAGCCGCTTCTTCCTCTGTAAAATGGGGCTAATGCTAGCACCTGCCTGACAGGGAGGCTGCAGGAAATCAGTAGATAATAGGAGGGAAACGCTCAGTTCCTTCATGCCCTTGTGGGCATGCGGGGGGCCCACGACTGATCCGAAGTGGGACGATGAGTCAGAGTGCTGAATTCATCATTTCCTGCTTCCTCCTTGTGGAAGCTCACGATGAAATCCCAAAAGCACAAGCCAAAAATATGGCATGGAGATTCCCACAGCTCAGACTCCCATGGCCAGGGCATCACCGAGCTTCCTGACGGGAAAGGGGCAGAGGGCGCCGGTGCCCAGGGCGGCCGTGGCCAGAGCCCCACCAGAACTCTCCAGGCTCGTGCAGTTTCTCACTTGCCGTCAGAGGCAGGTGTTGTGTGTCCTGCAGCCATACCTGGAGGGCAGTCAGCTGCCCTATGTCGTCAGGAAGAGCTGACAGCTGATTATCGTGAAGATCCAGAACCTGCAGGAGGAAGACAAGGTTAGGGGTCACAGTCACCAACTGAGAAAGCCCGCAGACCTCTGGCTCTGGGGAGGTGAGAAGATACCGGGGCCCCTTCCTGCCTCTGGTGTTGAAACAACACCAGCCCCTCCCTCTCCAACTACGGGATCATTCCATCTCAGCTCCTTTTTCAAAACCATTTCTTCCTTTTTCTTTATCAAATATTTATTTTTAGCTGTTGAGTGAAAACAGTATGCTATGAAACTGTATGCCTAAGTATTTATGTTAAAAAGGAAAACCCTCAGAGTATAAGCACATTTACGTAGAAAAAGACTATCAAATATGCAATAATATACTGACGGTGGTTCTCTGGAGTGTGAGATGACATTTTTCCTCCTTTGCTTAATTGTATTTGCTAATTTTTTTAGCAATACAAATGAGCAAACAAGGCATAGATCATATATACGGGTACATAAATATGTTCCATTTACATATATATGAAATAGAAACATGCACAAGTATAAAATACATATTTAAAAGATGTATAAAATGTTATTTGTTTTACTACAAAAATAACAAGTGTTGGGCTAGAATAATAAAGAGAAGTAAAAACCACCCCAACTCCTACAAACCAGAGTTAACCACGAAAGCCACTCTGATGCCTGATGCTGCCATTTTTTTCTATGGCGTGCGCCCACGGTCAGCTCATGTTCACGTGGAATAATCCCGAGGCCACAGGCCACATGTACTGTGAATATGTCCCAGGCCCTGTCCCCGAGAGGCTGTCAGGAGGAAGTCAGCCCCACACCGACCGCATGATGCCCGGCGTCCCTCCGGGGCCTTCTTGTTTGGGCCCGTCAGTCTCCACACTCTGAGTTCACCTGCTCTGAGTTTTCTGCTTTGCCTTTCTACCTGTTGGGCAAGTTCCCCTGAAGGCAGGGCCTGTGGCTGGTTATCTCTGCAACCCCACCCCATGCACAGCACTCAGGTGCCCCATAAACTGTGCTAATCCAACCCCAGCCTGACTATTAAGTTAGGCTCGTGTAGCATTAACTTTAACAAAGGGAGCTTGGCTGTCACGTGGTACACCAGGCAGAGTCCCTGAGCCCTGGGAGAAGGGCCCCAGTACCTTGATGGTTATGAGACTCAGGAGGCTGCAGGATTTAGGGAGCAGGGAGGTGAGGTGATTCGTGTGGACAACCAACACCTGTGTGGGAAAGACGTGTGGTGTGTCAGCCGGAGGGAGAGCAGCAAGCACGGCAGCCAGCCTGGTGTAGGATGCACTGCAGACCCTGCATGCCCGCTCTTCCCTGCTTTCCCAGACACTGCAATGGGGGACGTGGCTCAGAATCGTGGAACCTCCAAATGGGGAATCAGATGACCTGAAAGCCTGTAATTTCAAGGGTGGAAGGGATCTTCGAGGCCTAATGCTACCTCCCATCCTGAGAAGGGTCCCCATGCAGCTGTCCTGATTGTAACCTCCCCCAGCGTCAGCATCGTCATGTGGGGAACAGAGAATAATAAAGTACCTGCCTCTGAGGGCTGCCTGTACGATTAACAAAATAACAGACAAAAAGCACTGAGCCCAGGGCTGGCCTGGGGTCCGGTGCTCAATCCGTGTCATCTGTTGCTATTTGTATAGCATCGACCCCCACATAGAAACTTCTAGTGTCAAGGAGCTCACTAGGCTGTTTCTATGGAACATTTTTTACCTCCCTTCATTAGATAATTCATTTAGAATGCTCCTAGTTGTCTACATGCAAAGCCGCGATGCCTTTCCGAAAAATCATTCATTCCATTCTTACTCTCTCTGCCGGGTGACCAGAACGAAGTAAGTACAGCTTTCATTGTTATGAACAACAAGGTCACCCCGTGTTTACTGCGGCAGGCGTCATACCCGGTGCATTCCAGTCTCCACCTCCCTCCCTCCCTACGTGTCACTCTTTTAATTCTCATGCTACCTCTGTGAGAGTAGAACTAGAAATAGGAATGTCTTCATTTCACAGATGAAAAAAAAGGATGTAAGAGTTGGCGGAAGTTGCCCAACTCACGAGGGCCAAGGCCAGGATGTGACCCAGGCCCATCTGACACCAAACTCAACTCTTCCAACTGTGCAAACACCTACTTCAAGCTGAAAGGGTGAAAATCAGGGAAAAGGGAGATGTCTACGCCAAGAAGACAGTGCCTAAAAGTCCCACCTGATTTCAAACAAGCAAACATGCAATAAACAAGTCTATGAAAATGAAGATCCACCTTACCTTCTTCTGTAGAACTTTGCATGTTGCAAAAGCTCCAAATGGAATCTAAGATAAGAGAAAGAAGAGTCAGTGCCTCCCCTCCTGCCGGTTTTTGTTTTCTGAGTGGCACACATGTGAGGGAGAGATGCGGCAGGAGGTGATCAAGTGCAAAATCCTCATGTGCAGAGCAGCCGAGAGTGTGATGAGGGAGGCTGGTGAGGAATGCTGCTGGGATATGGTCAGCCCTCCCCTGCAATCAGCTGGCAGGAGACTGCCCTGCCCGGCCCCAGCCCGCACACCATCCCCAGCCCGCACACCATACCCATCAATAGCTCTATTGGGGCAAAAGAAAGATCTCTGGTGCTATACAGAAGCTGGAGAAACCCAGATTCTTCCAGTTCCCTAGAAATCTGTGGGTACATTTTCTAGACTCCTTGATTCTCATAGACTGTGTTGAGGCCACCGATCATCTCAATTCTTTTGAATGAGAATAAAATCCAAGAACACTTCACTTGACTGATGTTTCTGGTGTTCTAAAAGCCCCAGTCCACATCTTTCTCAGAGACATGTGATCCAAGAAAAAAGGACAGATCAAATTCACAGCCAGAACACCAGCCCCGATTTACCTCTGAGAGCTCACATTTAGAGATGTCAAGAATGTCGTCAGCCCCAGCTTCTTTTGCCTGACAGTAAAAAGAATAATAAAAAATGCGTTCAAACAAAACACCTTGCAGAGCGGACAAACCAGCCAAAGAAACACAGGATCAAGTTGCTGTAAGAGACCAAAGACACCATCTGGTTCAACTAATCCATTTTTCAGGTGCACCAATGATCCCTGCTTCAGTGGGGCTTGAGGTCCAGCACGAAAGAGCAAATGAACAAGTAATGACAACTGTCATCAGTTCCCTCGGGAGGGAAGCGGAAGGCACTCCCAAGTACCAGACGGGAGGCCTCACTGGTCTGCTTTGAGTCAGAGATCTCCTCTGGGGGTCAGGGAGGCAGATGGGAGGGAGGGAGCACGTGGCTTGTCTGGGGGCAGCGTGGAGCCCCATTCCATGAGGGCAGAGGCAGAGATGGACTCAGGAAACCCATTTTCCCTCACCAGACACATCTGATACTCCAGGCGTTTCCGAGCGTCTTCACTGGGTTTCCGCTTCCGGAAGAAGAGCGGCATTCTTTTTTCTCCCCCCTGGAGTAATCTTCAGGACTCTAGGGCACAGGAGAGAAATCAGGGCCTGGGGACCCAGGACAGGCAGCACACTACCGCAGAACGCATAGCTGATCTGCCGGACTGTATGACCCTTGATGGCTGTGTCTGCGTCCATCTCAACCACCCATCTGTGCCATGAGCCCAGCACAGCAGGTCTTTCTAAGGATGCTCTTTGAGAATGTGTAACAGACGGGACCGATGAATCACTTCTAGTTCCTGAAACACTGTCAGAGTGGCATCGGCAAACCAAACACTCCACCAGCTACATCATAAGCAAAGAGATCTCTTAATTGAATAAAAATTCCAAGGCAATCCTCAGACACCTTACCACCCTCACAGCTACTGTTCCATCTGATTCTCACCACAGCCCGGTTTAAAGTGATGAAACGGGCGCATGAGCTCAGTGATCTGGTTATATGGCCTGGATTGTAGCAAAACCAGTTTGGAGCTCTGTTCTTTCGAGTCCTCATACTGTGGGGTTTGCCCAACTCCTTCATGCTCGAATAACTTAGCACACACTAATTACAGTGTCCTGAACTCAGAAGCCAGGTGCTTACTGCCTGCCCAGTACCTGCAAGTATCAGCACTTGATAAGGGATAACAATGGGCCCAGGAAGCAATCATCCAGGAAAGCTTATGGTTAACAGCACAGGCTTTGGGATGAAATGTAACTGGGTTTATGGCAGTTCCTCAAAAAATTAAAAATAGAAATACCCTACGACCCAGCAATTGCACTACGAGGTATTTACCCCAAAGACACAAAGGTAGTGATCAGAAGGGGCACCTGCACCCCAATGTTTATAGCATTATCAATAATAGCCAAACTATGGAAAAAGCCCAAATGTCCATTGATTGATGAATGAATAAAAAAAATGTTGTGTGTATGTATATACACAATGGAATCTCACTCAGCCATCAAAAATGAAATCTTGCCATTTGCAATGATACAGCTAGAGTGTTATGCTAAATGAAATAAGTCCCTCAGAAAAAGACTAATACTATATGATTTCACTCATATGTGGAAATTAAGAAAAAAAAAACAGATGAACATATGGGAAGGCAAAAAAAAGAAAGAGGCAGGCAAACCATAAGAGGCTCTTAACAATAAAAAACAAACTGAGGATTGATGGAGGGAGGTGGGTGGCGGATGGGTTGAATGGGTGATGGATATTAAGAACAGCCCTTGTTATGATGAGCACTGGGTGTTATATGTAATTAATGAATCGCTAAATTCTATTCCTGAAACCAGTATTACATTATATGTTAACTAACTAGAATTGAAATAAAAAATTGAAATAAAAAAAATGTAACTGGGTTTGAATCCCAGATCTGCCATCCACCAACCATATCACCTTTGTTCAATCTCTCTGAGCCTCAGTTTCCTCATCTGTATAACAATCTTACCAATACCTGGTTCTGGGAGGATCCAGTGATTTCATATATGTAAAACTCATAGCACATTACCTGGCACATAATCACTGCTCAATCAATGTCAGCCACATAGCACTATACACCTGACGAATATTTATTCAGGGCCCACTACAGCTAGGGGGAAGATGCAGTTGAAAAGATACACACCCACTCCTCAAGGGGAGGGGTAGAGATCACAGGTCTCCTCCCATAGCGGCCTGGGCAGTCTGGGGAGACTGCCAACCTGCAGAGCTGGCTCAGGCTCCTCTTGTCACCCCACTTGCCAGCAGGGGTGGGGAATAGTCTAAAAACAGCCCTCCCCCATCCCTCCCAGATGACAAGCTCTTCTGCTCCCCAAGGACTAACCCTCTCTCATCCCGTCCCCAAAGTCCAGCCCTCCCACCACCTCCCCCACAGTGATCATCCCTTCTCCATCCCTCCCATAAGATCAGCTCTTCCCAACCTGCTCCCCGATGTCCACCCCTCATCCATTCCTTCCCCCAACGTCTAGCCCATTGGAAGAACCACACCCATTCTCCCCAGGCTGGAGTGGGGAGAGCCCCACCTGGCTTTGTGGGTGGACAGGTCACCGATGCTCCTTCCCACGGGTGGACCTGACGGCAGGCAGATCACTCGTAGGGCTTGGTCATGGACACAGGGTCGCAGACCACCGGGCACGAGCCCGGGCGGAGCCGGAGTCTGGTCTCCTCCAAACGCAGAAGCTGGGGACCGAAACTCAGAATCTCAGAAAGTCATGCAGACCAGGATGACGAAGTCTAAGACTGAGAACCACAGAATCTTGGAATTAAGAGTTGGACCAAATTTAGACCTGAATAAAATTGTTTCGATAACCAAAATGCACATATCACGAAGGAGCTAAAAGGGGACCGGGGGTCGCCATGGCCCTACGGTCTCGGAATGGGGATGCGGACCCCTTAGGGGAGGGGCGGGGCTTTGCGACCGGGACCAAAGGGTGACCCTCACGATAAGGAAGAACAGAGAACAGCGGGGCCCTGGGGCAGCCCTCTCTTGTCTACCGCCCCCCCCCAGGCGAACCTCCCCGAACCCCCCCCTTCTGAACCCCTAGTTACAACTCACCGCGGAGCCGGCGTCAACCTCGGGCACCTGCCCACAAGTAACACGGCGGCAAGGGCGTCGCTGGGAGGCTGGGCGGAGCCGACGGTTCTCGCGAGAATCGCGCTTTCCTGCCTATATCCGGCGCAGTCAGAAGACCTTCCGGTCTTTTGGCTTTCGGCTCGGGGCGGCAAAGGTGCAACTTTCTTCGGTCGTCCCGAATCCGGGTTCATCCGACACCAGCCACCTCCGCCATGCCGCCTAAGTTCGACCCCAACGAGATCAAAGTCGGTGCGTGCTTTAGATGTGGCTGGGGCTGCGAGATGGAGCGGAGCATCCCTCCTCCCCGCAGCCCGTCGGGCCTCCGGCCCAGCCGCCGTTGCCTTTCCCACGCCGGGCTTTTTTAAGTTGCTGCCTGCTAGAGGCCTTCGCAGTGCAGCGATCAGGGCGCTGTGAGGTCCTGGCCGAGTCTCTGACTCATTCTGGGCCTCAGCTTCCCCACGTGTAAATGGGGAGGGAGGACCGGACGACCTGTGGTGGCTTTGCAGCCCGCACGCCTTAGGGTAAGGTTTGTGCCCGGGCGCGTCCCCCTTGCACTGGGTTGGCCGGTGGCCGGGCTGTCTCCACGCCGGCCCGGTGCAGGCCTCGGTAGCCGTAGCTGAGCCGAAGGCTGCTGTCCCACGTGGCCCTTGGAGCGGTCCACGTCGGGGGAGGCGGCTCGCCCGCTGCGGTTGGGTGGCTTTCTTCGCTCCCAGCTGAGGCTCTTGGTGCTGTTCCGAGAATTGACAAGTGGAGTGGTCAGCCCCAGAAAGATTCGGAGAGAGGGCTGTGGCTCCGGGCTCCCTCCGCAGGGACACTGATCTTTTCTTTCTCCCAGTGTACCTGAGGTGCACCGGTGGCGAAGTCGGTGCCACTTCTGCCCTGGCCCCGAAGATCGGCCCGCTGGGTCTGGTAAGTCATCCTCGTGGAGGGCGGTTTCTTAGCTTGCATTGGTTTGTGCAAACGAGACTGGATCTGAGGTGCCTTCCACGTTGACGGATTGGCAACCCCTGCTGCACCTCGAGCCTCTGAACTGGAAGGGCTCCCATAACAAGGTCTTATACGAGATTGGAACGTGCTACTTTGAAGCTGTGACTTTCACTCTCCAGGGTCAAGATCTTAACTGCGGGCTTAAGTGTACATGAGGCGTGGGCTGGAGGTCTTGTGTGAAGGTTTAGAAGAGTAGCTTAGTGACACTGGGCAGCCTGCTTAGCCTGTTGTTTAGTCAGGGCAATGGGCCTATCACTGATGGGGTTAAATATCGGTAGAGAGGATTAAATGGGATGTGGGTTAAGATCCTGGTGAACTTAACATAGAAGCTTGTATAACCTACTCATTAATATGACCAGCTTCACTGATGACCCCCTCCCTATCTACTCACTTCTCCATTTTGTGCTTTTACTGAGCTTGTGTTTCTCTGAATAGTATTAGGCCTTTATTCCTTGGACATTGGTCTCCTGAACCAAACATTGTTCCCACGTGGGCTTGCTTAACCAGTGTGTTACACTTTTCCTTGGCTCTCCATTTAGTTGGCACCCGCTGAACGTCTTTCCTGTTCAGGCTAGTGGTCGTTAGGAAGTCTAAGTAGTAAATGCCCAGATCCCATCCTTGCAGACACCTGGTGTCTTTAGAATTCTCCCAAGTGATTTGAATGTAACCAGTGTTGGAAATTCCTACGTTATCGCATGGGTCCTTATGGGAGGGTAGGTAGGTGAGGGACTTTGCCATCTTACGACCCTGGGCCTGCATCCCCAAACAAACTTCACCTCTAGCCCCATCTCCCTGATGTCTGCTACTGTGATAGCCATGCCTTGATTTGGTAGGTGCAGTTACGTGCTTCAAACAGTGCTGTGTGTGCTGGCCCAGGGTGTCAGCCAAGTGAGAGGGATGGGTTTGCAGACTGTACATCAACTCAGAGCACAGTGTGATGATACACCTTTCTTTCTCTAGTCTCCAAAAAAGGTTGGTGATGACATCGCCAAGGCAACCGGTGACTGGAAGGGCCTAAGGATTACGGTGAAACTGACCATTCAGAATAGACAGGCCCAGGTACTTGGTTTGAGGGGGAGGGCAGAGGTCGCAACCCTCTGGGATTCCTGGGGGGAAGGTTTTTGCCACCTGCAACCAGTCGTGAGCTGCTGAGGGCAATTTTAAGTGTGGGGAAGGCTTTTTTGAGAGGATGGATCAAGAAAGAGCAAAGATGTGGGCCTAATACTAACTCTTGTCACCTGTGTGACATTGGGCAAATCACTGTGTCTCTTAGGCTAGAACATGTTTCGATTGTGACAATAACTCGAGAATGTACAGCAAACCCAGTCTGGCCCGTGTTTTTTGAGAGCCAGGTTGCAGTATTGATGGTCTTCCTTAGAGGGTGGAATGGGGCTTATTCACATGGAGAATCTCTTCTGCAGATTGAAGTGGTACCTTCTGCCTCTGCCCTGATTATCAAAGCCCTCAAGGAACCACCAAGAGACAGAAAGAAGCAGAAAAACAGTGAGTGGCCTTTTCCCTGGTAGTTTGTGAGTGGTGTCATCTACCCAGTGTGATAATTTAGCAGCATGTTTTCCCTTTGATGAAACCTAGGGGGAGGAGTAGAGGGATTTGATAAGCTGTTAGCCAGGCACCCCCAGGAAGTGTCGTGTGGCTCCCCAGTCCCTAACGTGAGGCTGGCCCTACTCAGTGCTTGCAGGAGGGAAACAGTAGGGTGAAGTGATAATGATAACCAGTTATCAGGCCACTTCTGAGCTGGATGATGCTCTGAACAGCTTAACCCCAGTAACCAAAACTTGTCTTTTTTCATATTTAAAATAGTCTCATTTGTATAAGATTAGCAAAGACTTGATTTTGCCCCAGCCACCCGCCACTGCACCCGATCAGTTTCTGTTGGCTGGTGCAATCCAGTGGTGAGCTGATAGTAAACCCCAGCTTAGGAAACAGGGTTGTTCTGCATGTGGATGACTCTGTGCCGAAAGCATGGGAACAGCCTGGAAATAAAGACAAGGGAGTGCATGATGTGGTCTGCTTTGGCCTTGGGTGACCAAGCTTAAACGCTGTTTTTCTTTTCTGCAGTTAAGCACAGTGGAAATATCACTTTTGATGAGATTGTCAATATTGCCCGACAGATGCGACACCGATCTTTAGCCAGAGAACTCTCTGGTAAGTGGACAACATAGAACCACCTTGTTATATGGGGTGTATTCAGTGTGTGGTAGCATTTCCCAATTTGAAGGGAAGTTACTGTAAGATCTTCAATTTGGGTGGCAGAATGGCTTGGTATCAGTGAATATTAGGGGCTGGAGGTGTTTGCGTATGAAGGGACCTATGGAGACTTTGCATTAAGAGCTTACGTAACTAAATGGAGTTCGGAATCTTGGATTAGAGGAGTGGGAATGTCATTCCATAAAATAGGATTAATTCCTCCTTGCCTTCTGTGAAACTCCCAAGTATTTCCCCATGGGTATCTGAGGATCGTGAGGGACTGAAGCTCCTCTGATGCTACTTTTCTGAATTCTAGGAACCATTAAAGAAATCCTGGGCACTGCCCAGTCTGTGGGCTGCAATGTTGACGGCCGCCACCCTCACGACATCATAGATGACATCAACAGTGGTGCGGTGGAATGCCCAGCTGTAAGTGACTTCTGTTTCACTTGCCTAAAGCAGGGTGAGAGCTGGAGGAAGGCTAACGTATTCATGGACATGGGCTGGAACAGTTCTAGAAATGGTCAGTAGTGGGTTTGGACTATAAGATTTTTTTTGTCCTACTGACATAAATTTCTTTTTTCTTTCCCACAGAGTTAACTACAAGGGAAAATGTTTCAATAAAGGATCATTTGACAACCAGTGGACCTTTTGATGTGGCCTCTTCCTTGGGGGAGCTAGCTCCTTTGTGGTCAGATGGTGGGCCAGGGTGGCAGAACCTGTGAAGTAGTAGCTATTTGGGTAACAAGTTCCTTCTGGGTGACAGATTGATGCCCTGTATGGGACTAGCTCAGAGAAGACACCTCAAGTTCTTGGCCTTTTGTAGGCCGCATATGCATAGAACTCTTCATAAGAATAAAATTCTTTGTCAAAAAAACTTGTACCTCAGCACGAATACGTGGCAAGGAATCTCCATCCCAGACCAGTTTCAATCTTGAGTTGGGCTAGGGGCCCATAGCCCTTAATGCAAGCAAGCCCTATCAGTTCCAGTGTACAGCTAGGCTTAAGAGGCACTGATGCGAACCTGACCTTTGTCTTGAGTCCTTGAGGGCCATTTTCTAATGGCATGTTTTGGTCTTTCCGAGTCTTGCTCTTTTTCATTAGTTATGTTCCTTTTGACTCGAGCTCATGACTCCTTTCTACTTCTAAGTGTGTGGTAAATGGAAGGATGAACCAAAATACCTGGGTACTGGGGTGAGCTACACCTGAGTAGCTTAGAGGGGCTTCTGGGTACCAGCCTAAAGGGAGGGGCTTAGGAGTAACTTACCCAAGAGCTTAATGTCCTTGGCATTAGTTGTATTCTTGCCTTAAATTTATCAATAGGCCTTTAAAGTAGGTGGGTTTTAATTTCCTCCCCTCCCCCATAAGCAGGGTTGGAGAACTGTAGTGGGAAGGATTACCTGAAAATTCAGGTGAATGAGGGAGGGATAAGCCTTCCAGGACCTGGGCCAAGTGGCCAAGAAACCAGAGCTAGAGGCCTTGGGTGATAGCGGAATAGGACTCAAGTCAAATGGCTACCTAAACCCAAACCACATGGGTTTATTTCGGAGATGAGGTCCTGCTGGCTGGGTATGAGGATGGCATGTCAAAAGACAAGACCCAGGACCCAGCAAGGGAGAAAGGGGGCCAATAATGAAAATCTTGCTGTAAAGGAAACTTCTCCAGGAAGGAAAATGAAGGCCCCACTGGCCCATGAGCTGGGGAAAGATGGTAGGCCTCAGGTTGTCCTAGTGGCTCCACAGAGGGGTATACCATGCTGAGGCATTTCACTGTCTTCTAGATTAACCCTCAGCCTGTTCTTACCTTCTGGGTGTTTTCTTTATAGCAGCAGCAAACACTTGAACATCTCAAGTACAGATTGGGCCTGGCAGTGTCTAGATTTTCCTATATAGAGCTTAAAAGAGTGGATATCCCTCCCCCACCCCGATGAGATTATAACATGAAGAACCTTTCCTCAACTTGAATTACTCCCTATTATGGAGAAACTGTTCATTCCTGTCCAGTGTTGGTTCTTTTAATAGCCCTCATTCAAGAACCATCCCCAAAATACCTGGCCTTTAAGAAAGAACCAAGTCCTTCACTCATTAATCACTTACTCCTTATGGTTTCTGCAGTGCTTGCTATACAAAATGCAGTTTGGCTCACTGAATGAAGGTAATCTCCAGTATAATTTGAGTTGGGTTCTTGGTGCTTGAAGAGTTGAGAAAGAAGAGGGCTCCTGAGACTTTCCACCTGCAACATGTAAAATTGGGGCTATTTATTAAAGGTGCTTTTGGTGTGGCTCTGAGCTACAGACCATAAAACTCTGAGGTCTCCAGATGTTTTTCAAACTACCTGCATTTCCTGCCAGGTCCCCACCCACTTTGGTCCTATCTCTGGTTACTCTCCAGCATGGAGTCTCTGGTGTCTGATGAAAGCGGAGCTACACCGGAAGGCCTTCCCACACTCCCTACATTCATAGGGCTTCACACCAGTGTGAATCCTCTGATGCTGACTAAGGGATGAGCTCTGGTTAAATGCCTTCCCACACTCATTGCACTCATAGGGTTTTTCTCCTGTGTGAATTACATGATGTCGAATAAGGGCTGAGCTCTCACTGAAAAATTTCCCACATTCATTACATTTATAGGGCTTCTCCCCAGTGTGGGTCTTCTGGTGGATTATGAGATTTGTGCTTTGGCTGAAGGCCTTTCCACATTCGCTGCACTTGTAGGGTTTCTCTCCCGTGTGAGTCCTCTGATGGTTTGTGAGGTTTGCGCTCTGGCTGAAGGCCTTCCCACATGCAGCACACTTGTAGGGTTTCTCCCCGGTGTGGATTCTCTGATGCTGAATAAAGGCGGCACAGTAACTGAAGGCCTTCCCACACTCACTGCACTTGTACGGCTTCTCCCCCGTGTGGGTCCTCTGGTGGTTTGTGAGATTCGCACTGTGACGGAAGGCCTTCCCGCAGTCGCTGCATTCATAGGGCTTCTCCCCGGTGTGAATCCTCTGATGCTGAACAAGGGCTGAACAGTCACTGAAGGCTTTCTCACACTCGCTACATTTGTAGGGCTTTTCTCCGGTATGAGTTCGCTGGTGCTTTGTGAGGTTTGCGTTCTGGCTGAAGGCTCTTCCACATTCACTGCATTTGTAGGGTTTCTCTCCGGTGTGAATCCTCTGGTGCTGAATAAGAGACGAGCTCTGGCTGAAAGCCTTCGCACACTCGCTGCACTCGTAGGGTTTCTCCCCGGTGTGAGTCTTCTGGTGCTGAGAAAGGGAAGAACAGTAACTGAAGCCTTTGCCACACTCGCCACATGTATACGGTCTTGCTCTGTGGGGTTTCATAATAGGGGAATCCTTCCTGAAGCTCTGTGTGTGTGTTTCCCATTTCCGGGGTCTCACTTCTGTAGGAACTCTCTGTTGTGGAGAAAGGACTGGTCTCAGGTTGAAGCTCTTCCCCAGTTCAGTGTTCCCGTGAGCAGACTCCCCAGGGGGCAGCTCTATACTTGTGTCTTGGAATGAATCTTCAGAAATGTCATGCTCGGGTGGCGATTCAGACATAATCTTCCAGTCTGAAAAACATTTAGAAAAGCATTTCTCCCCCCTTCGGTGGAAGAAAAGGTACTACTGAAATACAAAAGGCTGATGGAGTTGGCCGAGCTCCCATGCAGGCAGGTCTGATGCTCCACCCCTTTCACCCAGAACAGCTGCCTCACGTTTCTGTTCTCAACCATAAATATTGACCAAGATGGCTCTTCAGAGACATTAGCACGCCTTACTCCCTTTCCTAAACTGCCAAAGGATACAGAAGTTTACCCTAATCTCCCTCAGATGCGATGCTCCCGTATTTCTGACCCTTTCCTCTGCTTTGGCAACTACTGGACAGTCTCCACTTGTCTTTAGTCTCACAATTCTTGGTGTGGTTTTGGGCAATCTGTTTACCAGGTTTAAATAATTCACTTTACAAAGCTGATGATCAGTGCCAGCAAGATGAATTCTTTGACCTATCAAATCAGCTAGATTTCAAAATTCTAGAATGTTGCTAGGGGTGCAGCATCATGCGATCTTACACAATGGTGTGACCACCTTTCTGGAGAGCAATCTGGTTGCATGTGTCAAAAGAGTCTTTAAAATGCTGACATGAGAACCGCACCTGTAAGAATCTGTCCTAAGAAACGAATGAGAAATTACACAAAGCTGTGCTGACAAAAGCGCTTACGGCATTATTTGCCAAAGAAAAGCAAACACCTAAATAAATGTTTAATAAAGGAATGACCATAGTATAGCCAACAGAGGGACCCCTATGGAGGCCATGTTTGAAATGGGTACACTATTGTTCCTTCTGTAGAAAGGTATTTACTGAGGAAACACTGCAAGGATACACAGTGTGAGTGTAAGCAGTGTTGTCTTTGGGTTGTGGCATCAGGCAATTTTTATTTTCTTCAATGCTTATCTGTATTTTTTTAATGTTCTCCAATGTCAGTATTATAAAAAAGATAAAAACATTTCAGAGGATATGCAGTGATAAAAAGAAACCTACTGTTACTTGAAAAAAGGAGCATGGAAACTTAACACTGTTATTTCTACTTTAGAAAAAAGTACAAGCTCTGGTCTGAGCCTCCCCATTAGGGGGCACCTGGCTGGCTCAGTCGCTAGAGATTGTGACTCTTGATCTTGGGGTCATGAGTTTGAGCCTCACATGGGGGTTGGTAGAGATTATTTAAAAGAAAAAAAAAATTTAGAAAACAAAAATGTATCACTGCATTTGTGATATGAAGAAGATGGAAAGGACCTCTGTGTGGTGGGATGACAGGGGACCTTGATTTTTTTTATCCTGTTCCAAATCTCAAATTAACCTATTTTACTAGAAAAATCATTTTAAATAGAATAAATAACATTGCTTTTATAATCAGAAAATAGGTCTTTTTTAAAAGAAGAGTTAACGATTCTTAACCCTTTCTGGGATCTCCCTCATTTTAAGAGAAAACTTTATAATGTGAGTACTGTACACTACTGGGAAACCGTGAAGCACAAGGCCCCATGCACCTCTCCGACACTGGGGCTTGAACATAAGGAGGTGGAGTTTCAGGGAGGGCTATGGAGCTTCTTTTCATGAGCGTCAATTTTCCTGAAGATTCTTTCGGTTTCTACTTATTTCTCAGAGGAGAGAATAGCAAGGTTAGTTCTGGGTGACCTTTATTTGTATTTCTATATGGAATCTTGACCCAGATAGCTTGGGTTTAAATCTTGGCTCCACCTCTTACTAGCTATGTGATTGTGGGCAAATTAATCTATTTCTTTGATGCATTATCTATAAGTGTAGCTCTCAAAGAATTACTGTGAGGATTAAATGAGTTAAAACATATAAGGGACCCTGAGGGATAGTTAAATGTCTTATGAGTGCTTGTTATTATCTTAGGGTTTTTCCTTGTAAACCTTCTGAAATGGTTTCCCTCCTGAGAGCACGTGCCTACTAATGCCCAATCTACCATGAGCACAGCAGTCCCAGGGCATCATCTCCATGTAATTCAGTAGTTGATCATATGTGGCTTTGACAGCTCTGAAAACTTGACCATCTATCAGAAAACATGGAAAGAAGAAGAAAAGTGCCAAGAAAAGCAGCAGTAGGGGAAAGGAAGAATTCAGGAAACTGCATGATGCTCATGAATCGTCCTATCTCCGCCCACCTTACCTCTCCCCCTGGCTCCTGTAGGAGACTAAGGACGTCCACACCAAATGTGCCCAAAACGGAACAACTGGTTTTCCCTTTCCAGCCAGTGTCTTCGTCTGTCTTCTTGTTCATGGTTCTGCTCAGGCCAGGGTCGTCCTTAATGCCCCTTCCACCCCCTCACATCCAATTCACTGGCAAGTCCTATTGGCTTTAACACCTAAAATGTCCTGAATCCTTCCTACCAGCCACCATCCTCTCTCTCTGGAATGTCTGCAACAGACTCCTAACTGATCTCCCTACTCCTATTCCTGAACCCTGGAAGTCTTATTCTCCATATGCAATTTTTAAACACAAATCAAGTATGGTCCCCTTCCTGCTCAAAACCCTCCAGGGCTTATCTTACTATGTGAATAAAATCTGAATGCCTTACCGTGGCCTCCAAAGCCCTGAATGATCTGTTCCCTGCCTACTACTCTCCCCCGGCTTACTGAGTCCTAGGGTCTTCTGATCCTAATACAAGTCAAGCTCATCCCCACCTCAGAGCTTCAACACATGCCATATCCCAGAATGTTCCTCTCCCACTCACTCACATGGCTGGCTTCTTCTCTTCCTTCAGACCTCAGCCCTGACATCACCTCCTCCAAGTGGTCTTTCCTAGTCATCTGACTTACAACAGCCCCCAACCTCCATCTGTATTCCCATTCTCACCTTCATACTCCCCATCACTATTCCCTTATCCTGCGTTCCTTCAGAGTATGCCTCACTATCTGACATTACATCAGTAATTTTGTTTACTCATTTTATTTATGTTCCTCACATCACAGGATATAAGCAGGGCCTATGTCTTGTTCTCTGTTGTACCTTCAGTAGCTAAAGCAATTCCAGGCATTTACCAAATGCTTAATGAGTATTTGTTGACTGAATGAGTAACAAATTCAATGTGAAAAAGGCAAACTGACCAGCTGGGCCTGGGAAAATGTTAACATCCACAACAGAAGTTCCTAAAGCAAGCAGTGAGATGAAGGTACTCTACAGACCTGGGGCTGCCATGGTGGTGGGGGTAGGATGGGGTACCGGAGGGCTCTGAAAGCAGCCCAGAGTGGCCGAGCAATGCCCAGGTTGCTGTGAATCTCAGAGCAGAGGTGTAACACCACGGAAGCAGGGTATCAGTTACTCCAATAGCCAGACTGAAACTCTTCTCAAACTACTTCACGATCATACAGCTAATACAGCACTCCATAGTTGATAACTTTTTTTTCATGTATATTAGTTTGTAAAATCAGATTTGGTGATAACACCACTTCCCAAGTTGTTTCTAATAACGTGCTGATCTGACCTGTTTAGGATCCTGAAACTCTCTGAGGCTGTGATGAAACCTTTTTCCAGAAAAACTCAGCCATTGCCCTAGCCACATAACCCCACATTCAGTTTCTGAAATTCTACACAGGGCGTACCGCCCGGGATAAAAGGCCCCGCATGGCGGGCATGGTGCCGGGCAGCAGAGGGACCACCGAGGCTCCTGTAAAGGAAGGATTTCAGCAAGCCTGAGTGGTTCCTGGGTAACAACAGGGCTGAGGTAACGTGTGACAGGCTGTTTAGAAAGTAGAGAGTAAGATGGGAAGGAGAAGAGTTCTGATGGACTATGCAGAAAATCTGCCAGACTTTGTTCTCACTGCCTTGCAGCCACAGTAATCAGAAAGGAAGATATAAAGCATTAGGCTACACTTTCAAACAAATTGTAAGCTTTGTCACCTTCAAGTTCATTTATACTTCTGATGCTTTAACTTTTAAAATATCGGAAGTGGCTGGAACCCCAGGGAGAAGCTCCTGAGGCCCGGGCAGAGGTCACACATCCACAGTGGCTGAAGCATGAAGATGGGGGTGGAGTGAGCAGCCCTGGATGAGGAGCACGAGATAAACACAGCAACTACGGCTTCCCTTTTGTTTTTCCTGAGGTCCTCAGTATTAGCCCTTTAGGAAATTCTAGCAGGGTCACATAGAGGGAGAGAAGGCAACCAATTAAGGGCCAGAGAGGGGAGTAGCAGTAGGTATCACAGCTGGAGGTATGGGTAAAGGTGGGCACCTGAGAGCCTAAGTGAGGGGAACCCCAAGCAGAGAACGTGCTAGGCCAGCAAAGATGACTCTTCATTCCCCCCGAGGCCAGCAATACCACCTCTGGTCCCAAATATCTCCCAGCCCAGGGGAACTCTGCCAGGAAGAGGTGTGGAACAGTGGGCTTTGGAATCAGACAGACCTTGCTTCGAAGGCCTGCCATGCCACTTTCTAGCCGTGAGGCTCTGAACCAGCAAGTACTCTTCCAGCTTTAATTTCTTCATCTGTAAAATGGGGGTTATATCTACTTCACAGGGTTATCAAATGCACTAATGTGTATTTCAAAAGGGCTTTTGCTCTCAAGACTCACTGGCTTCAGTGCCTGCTCACTTACCAGGGCAGGTACTCCTTAGGCCTCCTCCCTCCAGCATCCATGGGCCTTCTTCCCTTTGTTCCAACTGGGAGTTCATGCCGGGCTGGGAAACTGGAAGTCCTGTTCAAGGGGAAAAACGGGCTTTAGAGATTTAGATTAAGTATAAATAGCCACCCAGAACTCAGGGAAGTGGAAACACACCAGTTAGGTCATTTTTTTCATTCATTCAACAAATATTTATTGAGCACTAACTGGGTCCCAGGCACTGGGGGATGCAGCAGTAATTAAGACAGATGAGGTGCCAAGGAGGGGTCAAGTCAAGTCAGGGAATTAAGCCCCAAAAGCAAGTTATTTAGAACAATAGGAACTTACTGAATATGGAGGAACTGGCCTGAAGGTCACCCTACCCGCCCTGGGAAATAAGAAAACAAGGAGCTGCAGTCTCAGGGGCAGCAAATGAAACTGCCTATTTCTCAAGCTGGAATGCAGAGACCTTTCACTAGGGAACCAGGAGGAATAAACACTATATAAAGTGTCAGAGCAACTCGGGATCACTCAACACTGGAAAGTGCCACAGATATTCAGAACTGAGTAGATTCTACATTTCAAATGGCTTCCTTACCCAGCAGGACCAGATTCCTGGCGTTTTCTGGTATCCCCTCCTTGAACCTTGGAGTCCCCCTTGGAGCAGGGATCAAGTGCCTCCACCCATCCTGGGTAAAAGCTACAGTCACATTGCTGAAGGGCGGGGACCCCTGAAATGACAAGCACATTCCTTCTTGCCCACTGGCCTCAGGATATGAGGCAGCTCTGGGCAACTCAAGAAAAGCATTTATTGATCACTTTCTATGTGCCTAACACTATACTGGATACTGACACACAAAAATAAATCAAATACAGTCTCTTTGCGTGTTTACAACTCTGACGGACTTTATATATAAATGGAGAGAGTACATAAACAGCTATATCTATATATAAAAGAAGGAAATGGGCAGAAACGAACAGGTGCTCAGGAACTAAAAGAGCCAATGTAGACAAAACAAAATTAGAATGTATAAATTTATGCAATGAAAAATCAGAAAGAAATGTGAAGGCTCAATTTTTCGGAGTGTTTATTAAACGTTCCTATGAACTTGGATATCACACAGTACAAAAGGAGAGCCAGACATGTATGTGAATGCCTGTAGTAACATGTCAGAGAGACAGAGAAGGAATCCTGCATGGAGGACAGAGGAAGACCACAGAGAGGAGGTGATTGCTGAGCTGGCCTTGAAGGAGAAAGGCTGTCAATGGAGAAAGAGAAGGTTATCCAAGGCAGGGGAGGCTCATGAGCAAAGGCATAGAGGTGCGAAAGGCCTCATGTCTGTTTTCAGTGCAAGTGATGGTACCTCTACCTATCTCGTGGGCCACACCAGAAACCTGGGTGTTATCTTCCCCTTTCCTGCAGCTCCCCACAATCACGGCATCTTCACCTTCCTTCACAGTATCACTAGATTTCACACATTTCTCTCCATGGCCCCGTCATTACCTTATTTGAAGCCAGCATAATTTTCCAAATTATGACCTCTAATTTACCTGGTCTTCCGATCCATCCTTCATACTAAGAAATGCAGTACAATGGGACAAAGAGGGTCTTTTTTTAAAAAACCATGAAATATTTAAAACATTTGGGTCATTTTATAATAGTCAAGAGAGTAAAATCCACCATAAAGATTTAAGTGTCATGAACTTTGTAACAAACAGTATGTAACTAATAAAGAAAACACTGTAGGAAGTACAAGAAGAAATTTAAAATATTACAGCTGTGAGATGTTAAAATAATTCAGTCATTAGCAGGGTTAATACAAAATAAACAACAAAATAAAGGTATGGAAGAACTGAGCAATTTAATTAATAAGGTTGAGCTAACAGAGCCATTGAACCCTGTGTTCTGCAATTACGCTACACCTGGCTGTTCTGGGTTGACAAAAGACACTCTGTCCCCATGCAGCACAGACCAGCTGAATGGGCAGAGAAACCAAAGTGACAATTTGGGAATATCTAGGAAAATAAGATCCACAGCCAGACATTTTCAACATAAACAAGAAAGGAAGAATATAAATTAGAAATTAAAAGATCAAATTCTAAAATAAATCTGACAAAAGTGAAAGCAAAAAAGTAAGAAAAAAAATCTGTTACTAAGAAAACCAATGAGAAAAATCCAAGAGCAGACTTTCTAAAAAGGAAAAGAAACAGATCAATACCTAGTCTAGTCAGGAAAAAAGGGTAGAAGACAGTTCCTATCCTGGTAGAAGGACTATGCAAAAGAATACACTAGAAATGATTCTGTACCATACTCTTAATGAGAAGGAGAAACATTAATCACATTCTGTAAAGTGGAAATAAAAAGAAGATTAAAAGCAGGACAAACCCATTTTGGGAAAGTAGAAAAGGAAGACTATGGGGGAACCTGGCTGGCTCAGCCAGTGAAGCGTGTGATTCTTGATCTCAGGGTTGTGAGTTCAAGCCCCACACTGGGTGTAGAGATGACTTAAAAATAAAATCTTAAAAAGCAAAAACAAAAAAGAAAAAGAAAAGAAAAGGAAGACTAGGACTGAAAAGACACAAATGAAAATGTTAAGTGTTTCATCTCTGTGGTTAATAAGTATGAGTTTTTGGGTATGTTTTCTGTGTTTTTCAGGTTTTCTACAATAAACACGAACTCCTCTTATAATTAAAAAACAGGAACAAAAAAACCCTTTAATATTAAAAAAAAAAAAAAAAAAAAGAGGCTGCCTCTCAGAGTACATTTCCAACTTACGTGGGCCCCAACTGTGAGGAGACCAGCTGCCATTCCTTCATCTCCTGTGCTTTTGTCTTGGGGAAGGGCAGTGTCTGCAGAAGGCAGCTCTGGAAGGAGAGAAACCAATGAGGCTTAAAAGGTACAGCTCACCAAGCTAGAGAGTCTCACATTCTCACTGTGAAGAAGGGGGTTCCCGACACATTGCAGGTTGCAGGGGACTCGGGCTGAATCTGCAGACCGATTTCTCCATTCCCCTTCCTACCTCAGAAATCCCATCAGTTCACTCAGACGCAGGGAGTCATTAGAGTAACAGACTCTCAAGGAGCGTAGGTCCCCCACTTGCCAGCAGTGTGCAAATCACATAACCTTTCTAGGTCGCATTTTTCTCATCTGTAAATGGGAATGATAATCTCTTGTAAAAGTTGCTGGGAAGATGAAAGAAAAACGCAAAGTAGCTGGCACAACGCCTCGCATGTAAGCACACAGCTTACAAATATTATCTACTGCCGAGTTTGTTGGGAGCAAGTAGCTCTGCAGATTTAAGATATTTGCCAACTCAAGAAAGGTAATGACCAAGTAGGATTCATCGAAGGAACGCAAGATTAGTTCATCATATGAAAATTAATCTGCATAATATACCAATGTAATAAAAAGGAGATGACTCCACATGGATCATTTCAATAAACACCAAAAAGGCCATTCTGTAAAATCTGTCACCCTTTCCTGATACATTCAATAAACTAGGACGAGAAGAGAACATCCTCAACCTGATAAAAGACAACTACGGAAAACCCAGGTTTACATCATACTTAATAGTGGAGGACTGATACTTTCCCCGAAGATCAGGAACAAGACAAGGCTATCTGCTCTCACTTCTTTTTTTTTTTTCAAGATTTTATTTATTTATTTGAGAGAGAGAATGAGATAGAGAGAGCATGAGAGGGGGGAGGGGAGAGGGAGAAGCAGACTCCCCGCCGAGCAGGGAGCCCGATGCGGGACTCGATCCCGGGACTCCAGGATCATGACCTGAGCCGAAGGCAGTCGCTTAACCAACTGAGCCACCCAGGCGCCCTATCTGCTCTCACTTCTGTTCAGTATTATACTGGAGGTTCTAGCCAGGGAAATTAGGAAGCTGGGGGCGGCGGGGTGGGGGGAGGGGATGGGGGGGTGGGAAGTCATCCAGATTGGAAAGGAAGAAGTACAATTATCAGTATTTGTAGCTATGATTTTGTATATGGAAAATCCTAAGGTGGGGCACCTGGCTGGCTCAGTTGGTAGAGCATGTGACTCTTGATCTCAGGGTCATGAGTTCAAGCCTCACATTGGGTGTGGAGTCTACTTAAAAAATACAATAAAATAAAATAGTCCTGCTATTAAAAAAAACAAATAAATAAAAAGAAGAAGAGAAGAAAATCCTAAGGAATCCACAAAAAAAAAGCCCTGTCACAGCTAAGTAAGTCCAGCAAAGTTGCAAGATACAAGATGGATATATAATAAAAAGACAACCCAATTAAAATTGGGCAAAGGATTTGAATAGACATTTCTCCAACCATATTTCTATACACTAGCAATGAGCAATCCAAAAGTGAAATTTAAAAAAAAAATTCCATTTGCAAGAGCATTAGAAGAATAAAACACTTACGAATAAATTTAACAAAGGAAATGCAAGACATGTACACTGAAGGCTACCAAACATTGTTGAAATTACAGAAGATATAAATAAATGGAAAGACATCCCATGGATTCATAGACTGGAAGATAATGTTGGGATGGCAGTGCTCACCAAATTATCTACAGAATAATGTAATCCCTAACAAAATCCCAGTGGACTTTTTTTTTTTTTTTAAAGATTTTATTTATTTATTTGAGACAGAGAGAATGAGAGAGAGAGAGAGAGCACATGAGAGGGGGGAGGGTCGGAGGGAGAAGCAGGCTCCCTGCTGAGCAGGGAGCCCAATGCGGGACTCGATCCAGGGACTCCAGGATCATGACCTGAGCCGAAGGCAGTCGCTTAACCAACTGAGCCACCCAGGCGCCCCTCCCAGTGGACTTTTTAATGAAAATTGATTAAGCTGATACTAAAATTCATCTAGAAATGCAAGCGACCCAGAAGAGCCAAACAAACTGGAAAAAGAAGTTGGAGAACTCACATTCACACTATCAAAACCTTGTACATGGGGTGCCTGGGTGGCTCAGTTGGTTAAGTGTCTGCCTTTGGCTCAGGTCGTGATCCCAGGGTCCTGGGACTGAGCCCTGCATCAGGCTCCCTGCTCAGCGGGGAGCCTGCTTCTCCCTCTGCCCCTCCCCCTGCTTCTGCTCTCTCTCTCTCACAAATAAATAAAATCTTAAAAAAAAAAGGAAAACAACAAATGTTGATGAGGATGTGGAAAAATTAGAACTCTCCTACATTGCTACTGGGATTGTGAAATGATGCGGTCACTGAGGAAAACAGTGTGACAGATCCTCAGAAAGTTACACAGAGGTACCCTATGATCCAGCAGTTCTTCTCCTAGGTACACAAATAAGAGAAACGAAAACACATCCACATAAAAACTGGTGCACACACGTTCACAGCAGCATTATTCACAATAGCCAATACTGGAAGCCACCCAAATGTCCACAACTAAGGAACAAAATGTAGTATATCCATATAACGAAATATTATTCAGCCACAAAAAGGAATGAAGTACATTCATTCATGTTACAACACGGATGGAATTTGAAACATTACTCTAAGTGAAATAAGCCAGACACATATATTCTATGATTCTATTTTTATGAAATGTCCAGAATAGGCAAATCCCTAAGAACAGAAAGTAGAAATCCATAGACTAGGGTTAGAGGAAATGAGGAGTGATGATGGTTAATGGGTATGGGCTTTTTTTTTTAAAAGAGAGAGTACCATGTGCGCAGGCGTGGCTGGAGGTGGGAGGAGGGGCAAAGGGAGGGGGAAGGAGAGAATCCTAAGCCCGCTCCGCGCCTCACTCCCAGTTTGATCTGATGAAATGGTTATGGGCTTCATTTGGGGGTGATGAAAATGTTCTGGAATTAAATAGTGGTGATGGTTGCACAACTCTGTGACTATACTAAAAGCCACTTTATTGTAGACTTTAAAAATGAATGTTACAGGGCGCCTGGGTGGCTCAGTCGTTAAGCATCTGCCTTCGGCTCAGGTCATGATTCCGGGGTCCTGGGATCGAGTCCCGCATCGGGCTCCTTGCTCAGCACAGAGCCTGCCTGCCACTCCCCCTGCTTATGCTCTCTCTCTCACTCTCTCTGTGTCAAATAAATAAAAAAAATCTTAAAAAAAAAAAAAAAAAGAATGTTACAGCATGTGAGTTATACCTCAATAAAAAATAATAGAAGAGGTAACACAGCCCTCAGAAAAAGAACTACTAGGTCTGAATATTGGTCTTAGTACAGATCTCACGTTACTGAGTTTTATCTAACTCCACTGTACCTTCATGTCCTCTTTCGTAGTACCGGGAAGATGATAACCACCCTGCTTGCTGTTCCCAAGTCTCTGGGGGAAGACAACATAAAATGCTGGATGTGAAATTGGACTTTAAGAGTTACAGACCAATAAAGGGACCCCCTGATCTAGGGGAGGATGGCACAGATCTCGGTGGTTAAGATTACACACACGTTTGTTCTGTTCTATCGACTGTTCAAGATGCTTTCAAAAACGTTATTTTGTTCGATTCTTACAGTTCGTAGAGGTAAACGAGGTAGTTAACGTTATTTTACCCTTTCCTCCACGAAGAAACACGGGTTAAAAGACCTAAACCGGTACCCCATAGCTTAAACAGGAATCCTAGCCTTCTGATTCCAATCCCCCAATATCCCCTTCGACTTCACAGTCCAACTGCGTTGAACGGGCCCTCAATCTCATGTGGAGCCAAAGGCTCCTGTTCTGAGAATCCCTGGCTGCTTCAAGAACGGCTGGAACATCAGAAACAACAGGAGACCCTGGATCGTTCCATTTTTCCTTCCCAGGGCCCATTTCTCTCGACTCACAAATGCCATCGGTGCATCAAGCAGATCGGGTAAGAAGTAGGATAGTCAGAGATTATTCAGGTCTGAGCGCCTCGAACTTTCTTGACCCTAGAATTCTTCACTCAAAAAAGGATAATCCCCAACCACTTGTGGAAAGGATAACCGCAGAGTTCTGGTCCCGGTCACACAGCTCTATCGGCGGGCAGGCTGGAACAAGACGCCGGATCTCCTGCAAACCCCTCCCTCTACCACTCCTTCTCACCTCCTTCCTCCGGCATTTGGGTCCCACCGCCTCCCAGCAGTTCTCTGAGCCCCAGCCGCGCTCTGCAGGCCTGCTCTGACTGCTCCCGGCTTGGACTCTTCTTCTCTCCGGCCTCTCCCCTCAGAGGCCGGGTCTGAGCCTGCGATGCTGGGCCCTGGGAGCTCGGGTCGTGCCCGTCCAGCCAGGTCTCTCAGTGTTCCCAGCGGCAGCCAGGCCTCGCGGCTCAGGAGTCCGTGGAGCAACCACCAGCCCGGTCTCAAGCAGGACGCCGCAGGGAAAAACCCGCTGCCGGCTACTCCAGAACGCTACAGGCTCCCAGCTCGAATTCAGAAACCGCCGCCGCAGGCACTACCAAACACCAGGCCCAGCTCCCGTGCCAGCCAAAGAGGACGCGCTCCAATAGCGCCACTTCCGGTCATGCGTACGGATCTCCCCGCCCCACCGGACTCCATTTCCCAGAAGTCTCCGAGCTCAGCTCCTGGCCAAAACCTATTTCTCTATGCCAGGTTTGTGGCCTATACACCCTTGTGGACCGTACTTCACAGAGAGGCTCCGCCTGTTCTTGATCCCGGAATCTCTTATTTATCATGCTTTGTCCACATGCCATTCAGGTCCACCGAAACCCCACGGCGGGAGCCTCTGAGGCGGAAAGCAACTTGGCCGCGAAGGATCCTGGGAGCTGCGGTTCTAGCGCAGGCGCAGACCTACGCTGGCGGTGGAGGCTTCATTTCTGCTTAATTCTCCTCCGTAGTCCGGAGTGCCGGAGTACTGGGTCGCGGGGGTCCTCCCGTAACGCGACCTTCAGCTCAGGGCCTAACTCTAGCCACCTTCAGGGTTCTCCAGCCTTTCGGAAGTTTGGGAAGAGGAAAGGAAAGGAGGGAGGGCCCCTCAGTGTGAGCAGGGCAGCCACAGGTTGGTGCCCTGGAACTCTCAGAATATAAAAACCTATCCGCAGGAGGGAACTTCTTGAGTAATTTCAGGGGTAGAAGCCCTGAATAGTGTTAATAGTGTTCCATAAGCACTATTGCGGGAGGAGATTCGTAAATATTCTATCCCTTGGAGCCTTCCGTGCTGTGCCAGAGGATATTTCAATGGGCTTCCTTAGAGCACTGATGACATTTTCCCCTCTTGCCTGTTGAAAATTATTCACTACTCCAGCGATTTTTTGATCACTAATTCAGTTTTGAGGCATTTTGACGTTAAGAAGATGGGAATGCGTTACCTGGGAAGCAGAAAAGAGTTTGGGGGTCCTAAGGCCTCTTTTCATTTTGTACTGTCTGTCCCTTTCAGCCGCAGCTGGTAGCGTTTTTTGCCAGTAGAATTATCTTAAGTTTGTGGGTCTTCTATGAATCTTGTTGGGATTCACTCCATTAGACAAGCCAACCCACAGATCTCTTTGAGATAAGGTCTTTTCTACCTTGGGCTGCTGCAATTTTGGGCTTACAACTTTGGAGGCCAGACGTCTGAGATGGATATCCTTGGGCTAAAATCAAGGTGTGGGGAGGGCTATGTTTCTTCTGGAGGCTCTAGGGGAGGATCACTTTCCTTGCCTTTTCCAGCTTCCACAGGCTGCCTGCCTTCCTTGGCTCCTAAGCCCCTACAGTTGGTGCTGTTCTGCCCATGGCCACAAGGCCCAGCAGACGCTAGCCCCATAATGGCCAGTCGGCAGTAGCGGTATTCCTTCATCTTGGGATCCCAACCAGGGCCACTGGGAGGTAGCAGGGTGCTTCACTCCTCAACAGGTGCAATTCCGCCTATGGACACTGGGTGGCGTTAGGGCCTTCATTGCCTCAAGAATGCAGAAGCCAGGATTCTCCTGGAAGTTCTGGGGGCAGGGATTGGACGTGGAGTGGGTGTGGGGTGCGGTGCAGATTTTTACCTTGGGGTAAAGCACAGCTTCTGCTGCTGTACCTGTCCTTCGGGGATGTTCCATCTGCCCTCCGTGGTCCTGTGCTGGGCTTCTGGGGCAGATTGAGGGCTGTCAGCTGGGGGTGGCTCTGGTCCCTGAAGCATCTTGTGCTCTGATGAGGAGGCCCCAAGGAAGTCTTAGGGAACCTCTGAAGAGTGTGTGTGTGTGTGTGTGTGTGCAATCATTAGTAGCTGTAAATGGATGCTGGTAGCAGAGATGGTATGAGTAGGAGTTGCTGAGAAATCAGGGTAGGAAATAGAATATGAAGAGAAAAATGTGTAAAGATTTCACATATCCCTTTGAGGCACCCCTTGAGCATCACACCTTGCATGCAACTCCAAACCTTCACCGCAGCCTCACCACCAGCAGCAGCTAACATCGATTGAGTACTTATTCTGTGTCCTCCTTAGTTCTAGGTGCTTTACATACTTCTCTCCTTTCATCCTCACAACAACCCCATGAGGGAGATGGCGACAGATGAATAAACTGAGGCTTAAAGAAGTTAAATGACTTGTCCAGGTCATGCAGGCAGTGAGTAGTATAACCAGAATTTGAACTAAGCCCACTGCCTCTTAACCACTATGATGCACAGGCTCCTAGACCCTGGGTTATGGAGGAAAGAGGCCAAGGTAGAGTTGAAGCCACAGTGGCATTTTCCTTGCCCACAAGTTTAACTGTCTCTACTTCCATCGTCAACATCACCTCCATGTCTATCCACCTCACGTCCATCTCTTCCACATCACCTCCATCTCTATTTTCTGTCTCCATCTCTATCACCATCATCTTTCCCATCTCCATCATCTCTCTCATCTCATTCTCTCATCTATCACCTCTATTTCTCATCTCTCCTCTGTTCCATCTCTCTCATCTCCCTCTCTAATTCTAGATGTCGTAGCAGAATTATCAATAAGCAGAAAACCAAAAACAATCTGAATATGGAACAATGTGAGCTTGATTTAAGTTCTGACATATTTATACAACAAAACCCTCTTAATTTGTTGAATTTAACAAATATTTAAGCACCTGCTCTTTACCACACACTATGACTCCCATGGCAAACAAATCGTTCAAAGAATGCAGAGAGCTTCCATTTCAAGCTGGTGGACTGAACTTACACATTTCCCCTTTCTCTTCCTCTAGTTCCCACTGAAACGACAGTGAAGATATGTAAAGGGAACAAAAACCATAACAGAACTGAGAAGAGGTGCAGAGGTAGGGGGCATATACCAGCCACTGTCATTAAAACCCCCTAGTTCTTCATTCCTAAATATGGACAACCAAAGCTCCCCAGATCCTTGAGATAAACCAGCAGCATAGAAGAGAAGGACCAAGACAACCTGACTGATTCCAGAGGAAATCAGAGCCTAGGGGACAACTTTCAAAAAATTAAAATGTGCAAATGGTTTTATTCATAATAGCAAATACCAAGTGTTGTTGAGGATGGGGAGCAACTGAAACTCTTCTGCGCTGCTCATGGGAAAGCAAAATGGTACAACGATTTCGGAAAACCATTTGGCAGATTCTCAGGGTGTAATTAAACATAAACTTACCACAGGACCCAGAAGTGGAACTGTATGCCAGTGTTTACAGCAGCTTTAATGATGACAGCCCCAAATTGGAACTCGCCCAAATGTCCAATGGAACACTACTCAACAGCTAAAAGAAATGAACCGCTGGTGCATGCAGCGCAGATGCATCTTAAAAGCACTCTGCTATGGGGCGCCTGGGTGGCTCAGCCGGTTAAGCGTCTGTCTTCGGCTCAGGTCATGATCCCAGCATCCTGGGATCGAGCCGGCAACGGGCTCCCCAGGGAGCCTGCTTCTCCCTCTCCTGCTCCTCTCTACTTGTGCTCTTTCCCTGTCAAATAAATAAATAAAATCTTAAGAAAAAAAATAAAAACAACACTGCAAAGTTACGGAAGCCAGACGCAAAATACTACAAACAATGTGATTCCATTTTATCAAAGTTTAGAAAACACAAAGCTATAGAGACAAGACTGACTGCAGAGGGACATGAAGGAACATTTTGGGGGAGGAAAATGTCCTATATCTTGATTGTGTGGTGGGTACAAAGCTGTGTATACATTCGAAAACTCAACTACAATTGTTGAGTTTTATAGTATGTATCTGAATTTTATGGTATGTAAATAATGCCTTGATAAAGTGAATTTTTAAAATATTTTTAAAAGTGAATGTGTGTATCCTCAGGGAAACCCCAAAAGGCATTTCCATCACAAAGAAAAGTATAGGATACTATGAAAAAGGAATATACAGTACGATATAATTGAAAATCATTGTCAAAGCACCAATCAAAAAAAAAGGCTGGAGTGGTGATACTGATAACAGACAAAGTAGACCTCAGAACAAGAGATATACCAGGGACAAAGAAGGTCATTTCATAATGCTAAAGGACAAAAACAATCAGAATATAACAATCCCAAATGTGCACGCAGCGAGCCATGAGCTCCAGGGTACATGAAGCAAAACACAGCAGAAGTGCAAGGAGAAACAAATCCACATTCATAGGTGGAGATTTCCACACTTCTCTCTTGAGGTGGGCACGTGGTGGGACTGCACAATTCAGATTCTGAATAAAACAGATCACGGAGTGGGAAGTGTGATGTCCTACTTGTGTATAGTGATGCTAGAAAGGATATGTGTTGGGAGGGAGATCTTTCAGGATAGAACCAAATTCTTACTTTCTTTTTTTTTTT
>NC_138382.1:73234376-73286232 GCF_054177405.1 Leptonychotes weddellii | reverse complement strand
CGTTGCAAATGGCAAGATCTCATTCCTTTTGATGGCTGCATAATATTCCATTGTATATATATATATACCACATCTTCTTTATCCAGTCATCTGTCGATGGACATCTTGGCTCTTTGCACAGTTTGGCTATTGTGGACATTGCTGCTATAAACATCGGGGTGCACGTACCCCTTCGGATCCCTACTTTTGTATCTTTGGGGTAAATACCCAGTAGTGCAATTGCTGGATTGTATGTAGCTCAGGATAGAACCAAATTCTTAAAAGAAGTTAACTCTGGAAAGGTACAGCTGTGAATAATTATTGTATCATTTATCCAAATAAATGAGTTACTACTTATAAAGTGCTTAGGGCAATGCCTAGCAGACAGTTAACTGCTATACAAATAACTATACTAAATAAATCTAGGTTTTTCAGTTTTCCTACAATAAACATGTATTACTTATATAGTGGATAATAAAAGCAACCTGTAAAAGACTTCTGGCTCCATTAAAGTCAATAGAAAAAGAGATGCTTTTTCGTTGTTAATGAGATTTGATGACTAATGATCCAGGGGACTGGGCCCAAGGAAGGAGCCAGAAATGACCTCCAAGAGCCAAGAGGTAGCCTGGCAGACCATGAGAAAAAGGAAATCATAGATGTTCTCGGCAAGGCCCAGTTTGTGGGAGGCCTACTTTAGGGAAGGGATCGGAAAATACCCTTCTCAAACACACAAAGAGGCCATGACCTGATTTTTCTGAGTCAAATCTTTATTTGGCAAACAAAGCTCCTTCCTGGTAATGCAGCCACGGAGAGGAGAAACCAGGGACCACCCCTCAAAAGCATCTCCTCCAGAAAAGGAGGAGTCGAGAGTCTCCCTCCTCTGCTGTTGCTTTCATGGCAAGATGGAGATGGCCTGTGGACGAAGGACCACAGGGCAACAAGGCCCCTCCAGGATGTTCCCTCCTCCGGAGTCACAGAGGGGTGGCAGGAATTGGGCCCAGGGGCCGGGAACCTCATACCCATGGTCCGCTGGGCTGTAGAGAGCCAGGTAGGAAGGAAGGGCCGTGGAGGACAAGGCTCCAAGGGGCTGCGGTCCTGGATTCCAGCTCCCTGGGGACAGGCAGGGACTCCAGGCTCTGGCTGAGGCCCAGCTTGGAGTCACAGGCGGGCTCCGCCCCCCACTGAAGCCCAAAACTGGCCCTGCAAGGAGGGGACAGCCACTCACGAGAAGGGGTTGTCACCGCCCCTCAAAATGGGCTGTGATTTGCTCCAAAGTCTTTCCTTTGGTTTCCGGGACACAGGACAAAGTGAAAAGGACACTGAAGATGCAGAAGGCGGAGGCAAGCCAGAAGGCTCCGTAGGGCCTGAGCACCTCCTGGAAAGAGAGGGAAAGGCCGGGTGTGGACATGGCAGAAGGCCGGGAGCCCTCCCGTGATCCCAAGCTGAGGCCCCAGCCTGCCTTGCCCAGGCTCGGGGGAGTGGAGGAGGGTCTGGCCCCACCTTCCAGAAGCCTGGGCCAAGCACCTACAGGGTGTGGATGTTGCGTGGATGGGGAAGCTGACGCTCACTGAGACACCTGCATCAAGTGACAGCTGGGCCCCCACCCTGGAGGTCTGCTTCCAGGGCCCCCAGACCCACTCTCTACGCTCTGCTTTGGCCCTGTGCTGAGTTCCCTGCCTCGGGAGGAGTCTCTTCTCGGTGCCCGACGGAATGGGTGAGCTCTCAGCAGGTTGAGATGGGGCAGTGTGAGCACACAAGGCACACGGGGCCCACCAGCACGGAGGGAAGAGCGAGCGGTTCCCTTCACTCAGAGCCTGACCACCCTCCCAGTGCAGGCCCAGTGACCTCCCAGGTGCCAGAACCAAAGCCCCCTCCCTTGTTAGCTCCTCCTCCTCTGGGACCCGTCACTGCCCTTCCCCCAGAAGTTCTTCTCTCAGCCTCTTGGATGCTGTGCACCCCTGGGCCTCTGTTAGGTCCTTTACCATCGCCTCCCTCTGTTGTTGGCCCCCCACAGCTCCCAGCAAGTCATTTCCATCTCTAAATCTCTGCCCTGGTCTTCCCAGTGTGCTCCCCAGGGCAGACCATCTGAGTGGGCCCAGGCCCTGCAGAGACTCCAGGCCAGCCCCAGGCGTCCACGCCTCTCGTGGCCTGCCCCGCCTTGCTCTGCCCAGCCTCCTGATGGTCCGTCCTCTCTCCACTGCCATCCCAGTCTGGTCAGAAAGGGCACCCTGTCTACCTCACTGCTGTCTCTGGCTCCTTTAACAGGCCTGGCCATGGTATGTCCCAGGAGACGTGGAGGGGAATGAATGCCTGAACAGGCGGCCTATCTGCTCCAGAAACATCCTTCCCTATCGGTTGGGGAGCCCCTGAGGCAGGATCCAGGTCTGTGTCAGGTCATCCGTGTGAAAGTAGCAGGATGTTAAAATGAACTGATGCTCCCACAACCGTAAGGGGGAGCTGCCGTCACCCTCCTCCATTTTCAGCCAAGGAAGCTGGTTCAGAGGTGAGCAGCACACCCAAGGTCACACAGTGGGAAGTGCCCAGGGTGGGCGAAGAGCCCAGGCCTGCCAACTCCAAAGCCAGGGTACTTCCCACACAGCCCTATAACCTGGCCCATGTCCCCAGCATCCAATGGCGGAGGCCAGTCTTGCTGTCCTTCTGCCAGGATAGCCTGAAGTCTCCCGAGTGTTCACAGCCTGGGTCCCTCACCTTCCTGGCCTGTCAGGCCTCCCCTCATCCCTGACCAAGATGGCTGGTGTCCCAGGAGGGTGGCTTCAGCCTGCATGCGAGGCCACTGACCCTGAGTCTTCCGCAGTAAGAGTAATTCTAAAAAGAGCTCCCCACCGACTATGTGAGGGGGAGGCCCTCTGGGCCTACACTCACCATGACACTGCTGAACTCCTTCGTCACCAGGAAGGCCATGAACCAGTTAGTGAGGACACACACACCAGTGGCCATGCCCTTGACGTGCAGAGGAAAGATCTCAGACATGAGGAGCCAGGGGATGGGCCCCCAGCCCACGGCGAAGCCTGTGGGAGCAAGACAGGCATCAGAGCCCATGGGGACGGACCCTTGGGCTTACCACAGCACCCTTGGGCCAACTCCTTGCGGTTTCCAGTCTGGGCCCCCCAGCTCTGAGCCTTCCTCCGCCTCAGACGGGTCCCTCCACTGCTTACGCATCAGGCTTTTCTCTGTAGAACGGGGTCACGATGGGGCCTGCTTGGAGGGCTGTTTGGCAGGGTGGGGATTAAGTGAAAGGGGCAGAGAAGGGTTTAGCTCAGTGCCTGGGACATGGTCAGAGCCATAAACGCAGAGGTGGGGACCCATGTGATAGAGAGGCAAGGCCTGGTAGGCCTGGACTTGCTGGGGGCTGCGGGAACCTGGTGGTGACAGGGTGTCCCCATGCCCCCCCCCAACCTCCCCACGGACCCCTTCCTCACCGGCGATGAAGAGGCACATGCTGCCCACTGCCAACCAGGCCAGCCCCACGCTGGCGCTGGCGGGCTCCATGGAGACAGGCGTCAAGAGGTCCACGTGTGAGGAGTTGCTGGGGCCGCCCTGGCTCAGCTTGAAGTAGGCACCAAAGGCACTGGTGCTGAACACCATGACCACACCTGCAAGTGGAGGTGGCAGTGGGCAGGGCCCTGGGAGAAGGGGACCGCAGCCCAGGCACGTGGCACTCAGGACTGGAGTCTCAGCGCCGTGTGGCCACAGCAGTGGGGCCTGGCTTTCTCTGGGAGGCCAGACTGGCGGCCCCGGCTTGGACCTTGAACCACAGCAGACTCCGAGAGCCTCCTGGTGGCAGAGCCTCCCCGGCCCGAGGAGCAGGAGGGGTAACTGTGGCAGCAGCTCGGTCTCGACCCCCATGCAGATCATCTCGGGATCCTCACCATGGCCCCCAGTCGCCCCCATTTCAAATGAGGGAAACTGAGGTTCAGAGAGGTGAAGTCACTTGCCCCAAAAGACCACAGGCTTCTGAGTCACTTCCCCTCCTGGGTCCTCAGTTTCCTTGTCGTAAACTGGGCCCCTGATGGCTCCTGCGTGGAGGCTCGCTGCGAGGGTTCAGGCACGCTACGGTGGCGCTGTTGGCGCAGGCCTGGTCTGCAGCGGGCGCTCAGTAAGGGCGCCCATGAATCTCGGCCTTTCCTCAAGGGTGCTTGGCTGGCCTTTCCCTGCTGCCCTGCGGTGGCCTCGGCAAAGACCCTCCGGCCTGTGGTGGGGAGCCTGGCCTGCGCCACCCCACTTTCACAGGGCTGAGCCCTGGCCCTGGGGCCTCACCTGACAAGGTCAGGAGCAGCCTCCGCCCAGCTCTGTCCATGATGAGGGCCGCTATGGCCGTGAACAGCACCTGGATGACGCCCACGATGACCGAGGCGAGGCTGCTGTCCTGGGGAGATGGGCCGAGGCGGGTCAGGCAAAGACCCCGGGATTAGGCATCCAGATGAGGCAGGCTGGGGCGGAGGCTTCTTTACCTTGAACTTGGCTTCCTCAAAGATGGTCTCTGCATAGAACATGACAGCATTGATCCCTGACAGCTGCTGGAAGGCCATCAGCGAAATGCCGATGATGAAGGGCTTGTAGATGCCAGGATGCCTCAGCTGGGCCAGGTGGAAGCCCTGCTCAGATAGAGGCCAGTGTCAGTGCTCCTCCCGACCCCCACCTGAGGGGCGCGCTGGCTTCGAGCCACGGTCCTAAAGCCTGGTCGAGCGAATGAGCCTCAGCTTCTTATCACCTGGGCCTCGCGTCCAAGACAGGTCCCCGCGTCATTTCAGCCTCACCATTTGTAAGGTGACAAGATCCTCACCTCCCCGTGGCCCTTCCTGACTTGCTGGTGGAACCACGAAGAGATTATATGGGCACAAAGCCAGGGGTTCCAGAATCCCACCAGCCTCAGGCCTAGGCCTGAGCCAAGCACCTCTCCTGGCATCGCTGAATCCCTACCACCACCAGGCATGTGCTGGGACTCCCATCTTACAGATGAAGAAAGGAAGGCTTAGGGATGTGACGGTCACAGAGACGCTGTCTTCTCCCCTGCCCTACAACACCTCATTTAAAACTCCAATTCCTCAAGTCTGCACCCGTGTTTCCCTGTGACCCAGCCGGCCTTTTCTCTTTCTGGAACAGTAAGGTCAAGGCTAGGACCCAGCCAGGTAGTGGGGCTCCAGCAGGCTTTTGCTTGCTCCACCACTTGTGCCTCCCTTCCCCGTGTGTGTGTGTGTGTGTGTGCGCGCGCAGCCTTGGGGACAGGCTGTGCTGGCCTCCCCCCACCGCAAAAGGGCCATACCTCGCTGTCTCCTACCCCCCCACCCCCATCCCGCTCCGGTGCTGGCTCCCAGCCCCTCACCTGGTGCTCAGCCCCGACAGGGGGCTCCTCCCAGACCTGCTCAGAGCCCCACAGGAACTGCATAGCGGCCGTGGCTTCCTGGCGCCTCTGCCGGGTCAGCAGGAAGCGCGGGGTCTCGGGCATGTGGCACATGAGCAGCATCATGAAGGACGCAGGCACGCAGCCCAGGACAGCCAGCCAGCGCCACTCCAGGACCCAGCCTGGTTGGGGGATGGGGGGGTCAGGAATCAGAGCCGGAGTGGGCCACGCAGGGTCTTATCAGGGCGGGCCTGCCCTCTTGCCAACCCCAGGGACTCAGCTTCAAGGGTGGGGGCTGCACTACCTCTGTGTGGCTACGCTCGTGTCTGTCACCAATATTGTTGTTACCAACGGGGGTTGATAAATATTGTAGAAACGCTGGTGGGCACGTCATGATGCTACATCTGCTCAGTGAATACTTATGTGGCAATTAAAAACAGAATGAGGCACTTGCTCTTTGTCTAAAAGGTAGGGGAGGGAGAATAAATATGCACAGACTCTGGAAGGCCACCAAGAAGCAGGCAAGGTTGGCTCCTCTGGAGAGGAAAGGGGTTGGAGTGGGAGAGACTTTTCATGGGACACCAGCGGATCCGCAGTCACAGAAACTGATCAAAAAGCGTGGTTAGGATGAACTGGAGGGAATTCTGTAGGCATACTGACACCCATGTGTCTGTCCCAAATGTCAGTGTCTGTATTTGGCAGGAACTTTGGCACCTGCAGGGCCCCCAAAGCTGCCAGACTCCCCCCAGGACTCTGAATTAGAGTCTGGATGGTAAGTGGGCAAAAATCTAAGAGCCCAGACCAGGATGTCGCCCCCTGTGAAGAACCAGAGGGCACATACTCTGGGCCCTCTGGGTCTCAGGACATGCCTTGATAATTCTCATTAACAGCCTTGGACTAGGTGGGGTTATTGCTGTTTAAAGACAGGCGAAGTGAGGCTCTCTGGGGCAGTGTGACTAGGCCAAGGTCACACAGCCAGTAAGTGTCCCCTGACATGGGATTGTCTGATGTGAAGCTTCTCTCCACCTCAGTTCTGGTGAAAAAATGTCTGCCTCCAGAAGCTTCCTCATGCTGACCCCAGCTCTGCCCCTCAGGTCCCCTGGAACCCTCCTCTGTCACACTGCAAATCCAGTACTGGTATTTCTGAGAGACATGCTTGGGCCTTCCAAGCTCCTGAGCTGAAGAGTTTTAGGGGTGCCCCAGCCACCCCCTTGAATCCTCAGTTTGTCACTGCGCAGTGAGGTACTGACCTAACCGGTCAGCCCCCGCCCTCCAGCCCCCCTTGGAATGGGCTTCTGCCCTGGGAAGATGAGGACGTCACCTTCTCCAGCTCTCCCTGGAACGTACTCGCAAGACCCACATGTCCCAGGGGCTCAGGGAGGTGGTCTGTGTGACAGGCTGTGTGACTCTGGGCAAGTCCCTTGACCTCTCTGAACTTCAGTGTCTACATCTATAAAATGGCCACACAGCCATTAGCGGGGATCAAAAGAGAGACTGTGAAAACTACCTGCTAGATAGGCCAGGAGGATGCCTATGACGACCATCAGTTGCACACAGGAGCCCAGCAGCCCCCTCACTGAGGGGTAGGAGATTTCAGAGATATAGACCTGTTGGCAGTGAAAAGGAAACTTTACTCAGGGCCGAGAGTTCTTAAAACTGAAAAGCCTCAGCCGTTCACAGTTGAGGAGAGCCTCAGTGGGGGGCTGCTGCATGCCGGGTGAGGCTCTAATTGCAGGTCCCAGGTCAGCAAAGCCCTCCCCATACCTCCCCGCCTCTCCAAGTGAGCAGCAGCGGGTGTTTTAATGGGGATTAAGGATATATACATGGCTTGGCGGGGGGTGGTGGTGGTATGGTGTGGGGTGGGGTGGGGTGTGTGTGTGTGTGTGTTACACAGCTTTTCAAACTTTCATTTCATTGTATGACTACCCGGGATAAAATGCAGGTTCTGATGCAGTAGGTCTAGGGTGGGGCCCAAGATTCTGCCTTTCTTTTTTTATTTAATTCATTTATTTGAGAAAGAGCACGAGCGAGGGAGGGGCAGGCAGAGGGAGAAGCAGGCTCCCTGCTGAGCAGGGAGCTCCATATGGGGCTCCATTCCAGGACCCCGAGATCATGACCTGAGCCAAAAGCAGACGCTTAACCACCTGAGCCACCCGGGTGCCCCCAAGAGTCTGCCTTTCTAACTAGCTCCAGATGACACCCAGGTGACTCCAGATGACCAGTGGTGCCCTTGGAGTGAAAGCCAACTCTTTGCCTCAGCTGCTACCATTGACTGCCACTGCTTCCTCGGGGCTCAGGGGCCAGAAAGGTCTGCCCATACTTCTAGGTTATTCTGTACCTTATGCCCATGACTAAGATGGGTGTGTTTTTCTCCAAAACATAAAAACCAAAACCCAAAACATAAAATCCGACTCAGCTGCTGCCTGCTGCCCAGCAAATGCGGGTAAAATGAGATGACCAGCGACGACTCTGAGCCACTCTATTAATCTTGACCAGGTTGGCGTGTGGGTGGTAGACCATCCAAGCCCAGTAGCCAGCAGAACAGTTTACTGGTCACCCTGCAATTTCAGCTGCCAGGGTCCAAGCCCTCCACAAGCCATGCCAGGGTTATATGTGCAGTCTTGCTTAATCCCCACAACCACTGCATGAGGTAAGGCCATTATTCCCATTTTACAGGGGAGGAAACTGAGGCACAGAGAGGTATACTCTACCCCGGTAAGTGACAGACCCGGGATTTCACCTAGGTAGATGGGTCCCAAGTCAGCCTGGGCAGTGGTGCATGGGGAGATGGGAAGAGAGAAGAGGGGAAGCAGCTGGAGGACTAGTTCCTGAGGAGCGAAGGGAAACAGCAGAGAGATCAACGGCCTTTGCCGGGAGGACAAACCAGAACAGGATTTTCCTGCTAAACTGTAGTCAGTAGTCTGAATGACAGGGGGAGATCTAAGCCTTACTGTAGGCTTCTGGGACCATCCACAGATGGTACTCATTTGTAGAGCAAAAGAGAGGCCTGGTTAAGTGGCACAGTCCCGGGTGTGAGTAATAGCTTCACCACCGACTAGTTGTGGCTCGACAAAGGGCTTCAGTTTCTGAAGCTCCCTTCATCTGTAAACAAGGATAACAGCAGCTCCTTCCAAGGCCCGTCGCCGGGGGAAGGAAGATAAAGCTGGCGAGGGGCACGGTGCCAGGCACCCAGGAGGCCGCAGCCAGGGAGAACCACGCCCACGGGTCCGCTCCTTCCCGGTCCCAGGGCGCGAGGCTGGGGGACACTCACCGGGGCTACGAGCGAGGCAATACCGCAGGCCAGGCCGGTTAGGAGGCGGCCCCCGAGCAGCATCCACACGTTCTGGGCCGCGGTGATGACTGCAAAGCCGACCACGAAGGGCACGGTGCAGAGCAGCAGGCTCAGCTTGCGCCCGGCGCGGTCCACGAGCCAGCCGCCCAGCACGCCCCCCGCCGCGGCTCCCAGGGTCACGATGGCCTGGGGGCGGAGCGACCGCAGGTTGGAGCGGGGGCGCCGCACGGCCGCCGCCCAGCCTCGCCCTCAACCCCAGCCCCGGCAGCCTCCGAGAAGAGGGGATGGGGGTCCCGGGCTGGCGGTCGGGGGGGAGGGTGACCCCGGCAGGAGAGCCGGGATGCACCCGGCCGAGGGTCTTAGTGCCCGCCCGAAGCCAGGTAAGCGCGGGGGGCCCCTCTCGCGCGTGCGGTGGAGTAGGAGGGGCCCCGGCGGGCTGGAGGGTGAGCCCGAGGCCTCACCCCGAACCAGGAGGCGGCGGCGTCATCGAGGCGCAGGGCTGGGGACGCGGCGCGGCGCAGGCTCGGGATGGCCGGGGAGCTGTAGCCGAGCGCGAAGCCGAAGCTGAGCGGGCCCAGGGCGGCGGCGAAGGCGGCGAGGAAGACCCGGCGGCTGAGGGGAGCGCTGCGGGGACAGGGCAGCGGGTGAGCGGCGCCGGCCTGGGCGCAGCAGGAGGGGCGAGGCCGCGTCCCGGGCCCGGGTCCCCCCACCCGCTCACCTGCCGCCGGGCGGCCCCAGGAGCGGCTGTGTCTCCTCCTGGTCCTCCGGCGTCATGTCCGCAGCCAACGCCTGCTTGGTCAGCTCTGTTGCCTGAACTGCCACGGATCCCGCGAGTGCAGCCGGCACCCGCCTCTCACGGCAGAGCCGGCCAATAGGCGGGGAGGGGCGGCTCTGGGGCGGGATGGGAACGGCCAGTGGGAGCGCCAGGCGGGGTTAGCCTTGCGCTAGGAGCCACCCCCCAAATCAGAGCCGACCAATGGGAGCAAAGAGCCGGTTGGCGAAGCTCACTGGATCCGCCCCCAGAGCCTGGCGAGCCAATGTTTAGGTGGGGCGGAGTTTGTATGTGGGCCTGGAGAAGAACCACCCAATAGGAGTGTGGTGCGTACCCAGAGGCGGGATCAGAAAGCTGCCTCAGGCGGAGCCAGCCAATGAGGGTGGGAGGCGGGGATGGCATCTGCTCCTGGAGCCGCCTCTCAGTCAAGCTTCAACCAATGAGGCTACCAGCAGGACGAACGTGGAGCAGGTTGCGCCGCGCACAGAACTTCTCGCCCCGACTCTGGGCAGTAGCGTCTGTCCTGCCTGGTCGGCTCTGCGGTTCCTGCTCTGCGTTAACCGGTGCCCTGCGGCCGGGGTTCAACGCGCCTGGCCCAGCTCAGCTCACTGACAGCCGCAGGGAGGAATGTCTCCAAGCGACTGTCCTGGGCCGCTCTCTTTCCTCGCGGAACCTGGGCTGCCGGGGGCGGAGGCATGGCCCTGCGCGCCGCAGCCCATCTCGGTGCGGGTCATAACTCGGAGCCCGCAGATTGCTGACGGCTACGAGCCGACAACCACCAGGACCTCGAGGTGCTGAGGACCTGTGTTGGGCAGGGCCCTCATATGTGTGACTGATCGCGGCTTAAATGGTGAGCCCTAGGCTCCCTGTTAAGTTCCACTCACTTCATAGGTCATCTTGACTCTTGAATCTTCATCTTAACACCTGCCGTCTTTGAGTCTCCTGCGGCTATTAATAGCCAGCTTCTTCACTCGAGCACCCAAGTGACTGCTGGAGGTAGGATGATGTCAGGGCTCTGAAGGATCTTGCCATCTGTACCCAACCCTTCTCTGGATGAGGCAGCTGAGGTGGAGTGCTGTGTAATTCTTGAAAGTACCAGGGCTATGAGAGTAAGAGGTTTGGCTTTTAATCCCTCTCTGGGCCTCTGTGTCCTCATCTCTAAGTACGGATGATATCTACCTTCTGGGAGGGTTTTAAGCAGAGGCAGTGTACACGAAAGATCAAGCACATGTGAAGCACTCAAATGCTAGCCCATATGATTGTGAAAGTTGTTTGACCTAGTGCAGGCTCCTGATTGTACTATCTTTAAAGACAGGCCACCACCCCTCTATGCTTCCACAGCATCTTGTGCTCGAGTTATAAATTCTTATCTGAGCACTTATCACTGCCGTGTGATCACTTGTTTACTTCCCTCTCTCCCTTAATGGATGTGACCTCTTCCTCCACACAGTGGGCCCTTGGTGTTTGCAGAGTGGACGAATGCCTCCAACTCCACTGGCAAACTGCTGCATTTACACAGTGCAGTAACTCAGCTAGGGGGGTAGGCAGAAGGGCTTATGTGGACAGGATGCTCCAGGGAGCCCAGCTAGCACCAGCCCTCCGAGCCACAGGCCCCTACAAACCCGCTCCTGCCTTCTGGCTGGTGGTCTCCCTTCCCAAGGGTGCGGCATTCACTTCTTGGCCTTTGTAAGCAGATATTGCTGCCAGAGCTGCCTCCTATCCCCCTTTTATAAGCTAATCACCATCTATCTGATTAGTAGGGTCCATTTCTTGCCCTTTCTACATTCACTCCTCAGATTTGTGACTCTTGTCAAATCATGGGGCAGTTCTGATGCTTCCAATCTCTTTGGAAGAATGTTCTAAATCACCCTTGGTTTTTTTTATTCCAGGCTGAGAAGCAAGAAACTCCAGAAAAAAAAAAAAAAAAAAAAGATGACAGAAAGAACACACAGACAAACTCATAAAGCTTACAAATTAGTTTAACATGAAAAACACCAGTCAGATCCAACTGACACAAGGCACTCAGCCTGACTCTGTATGGTGGACAGGGGAGAGAACAGGGCTCTGGGGTCAGAGAACTCAGAGTTTCAAATCGCTGTCCCTTTCTGAGCCTCAGTTTACTTATCTGAAAAGCAATAATAATAAAATCTAACTCCCAAAACTTTTCACGAGGTTGAGATAGAGCATGCGGTGGATCTTGTGTTTCCCCCAAATACGAAAGGGGCAGAAGGAAACACAGAGGAGGAACGGCAATGCTGAGTACAGCTAGGGCATACCTGGCTATGCCTAGAAAGCACCGTATGCATTACTCTCGCCCTCCTGCCATCTGCTGAAGGGAACCAGGCAGCCTTCACTGGATCCAGCACGTTGGGCTGTTTCTTGCACAAACACCACGCAGGCAGTTGTGCAACAGGCAGACAAGGGAGCTCTCCCCACAGTGTGCAAGGCCCACGAGGAGGTAGGACCCAAACTTCTGTAAAATCTGTCCGATCAAGGTCATGTCAAACACAGCTCTCTGCACTCCCAGAGAAGGCGTGCAGAAGAACCCTCAGGGATGCTTTCACGGGGGAAATGATTTAAAGTTTCTTTTGGTGGGTAATTTAGGCGAAGAGAGCTAATAAAATGGAATCCGTTAGACTAAAGCCAAAGGTAAATTACCTTCTTCACACAGATTAAAATTTTTACAGTGTCAGTGAAACTAGGTTTCCCCCTTGGATCTCCCGTGGCCAGAGGCTGACATTTCACGGGTTCATTTGCACTTGGTCAAGCCCACATTTTCTTCTCACTTTGAGGAGGGGGCAACAGAAGGCAAGTGATGACAAGAGAAGGACAATCACTTGGTTCACGTGGAAGAGCAAAGCAGACCTGAACATGAGAAGGGAATTTGAGGATGATGATTTTGGTGGCAAGGAGTGACTATTGCCTGACTATATGATTTCAGAGTAACTACGAAACCAAACAAAATAATCTTAAGGCTCTTAACAGGCTTTGTGAGACACAAGGAGGGAGCAGGAGCTTCTAAGAACTAACCATTCAGCTTTTCTCAAAAGTCTATAGGCAGGGACACAGCTGGTTCTAAACTCAGTGAACTGAAACAGCAACAGGGGCCAAATGTGCAGAAAGAAAACTTATTTATAATAAATTTAAAAAGCAATGGCTTTTCTTTATAAAAGAAACACAATATATGACATAAATCAAAACCGTAATGAAAAAATAATTTTTCCATCAAAGTATATAAAATACAAGAGAAGGTTGCAGTAAATAAGAATGAACATTTTTGATTTATTCAAAGTTTCAATCTAAAACCTCAATGAAATCTACTACCTTTATTACAAGGGGACTGATGGTTCCTGAACAGAAAGAAACAAAGGTCAAGAAAGATGGCACCGGACATTGGAGAGACCCAAACCGGCCAGGTATGCAGAAGGTTTGGTCCAGTAGATCACGGGCGGGCTAAAAGCCACATTTTGTTGAGAAATGCTGTCAGAACTGGTTAAAGAGTATAAACCTCCATAAGAAAATTAAAGATGGCAAACTCGATCCGGACCCTGTTTACTTCAGGTCAATAATGTCTTCATCCGAGGAAGCTGTGAGCTGAAAGGGGCTACTGCCCCACACGGGGCTGCCTTCTCTGTCCGCCACAGGGTCCTGGTCAGAGCCCGTCGAGTGGTAGCGCCCCTCGGGGTTGGCTTCTGGAGCAGAAGGACTTTCCAAGGAGCCCGTGGTGATCCTAGAAGAGAAAAGTCACGTAAGGGATCCCTGGAGAGCACTAGTGACCGGGGCCCCTTCTGTCAGGCAGTTTCCTGCTCATCTGAGCTCATAAAGCCTGTATCCCCTCACCCCCCACCCATTAGTGGGGAAAGGTGGGGACATGTAGGAGTCAGCCCCACAGAGCATGGAGTCTGCAGTCAGCCAGCCCTACCTCATGGGCTGTTGGGAGTTTTAAAGGCCAAAGGTGACACATAGGAGGTGTTTGAGGTATTTTTTACCTTTCTAAAGGGCAAATCGGGATAATGTCACTCTCTGCCTAAAACCCTCCTGGGTTGGGGCTCCCTGTGGCCTGAGGATAAGGCTGAAACTCCTACCCACAGGACCACAGACCACAGGATCTGGCCCTGGGGACCCTTCTGCCTCCTCCCAGCCCAACCTACCCCCTTGATTTTTCTCTTGTACTCAGGACACTCTCTTGATAGCTGCAAAACCAATTTGACCAAGTTCAGGGGGTTCATTCATTCAACAAGTACTCATTTGGCCTGTGAAAGCCCCCGGCCCAGCCTTTGGACGCTCAACAGGCCATGCCTTTCAGAGCCTTTGCCCCTGCGGTTCCCCTTGTTCCTTCTCATTCAATCAAAGCTTGGCTCAATGCCACTTCCTCAGAGAAGCCCTCTTGACACTCCCTTCCCAAAGTAGAACTTCTACCCACGCCCCCCCCAACTCTTACCTTTTTAAAAATTTCCTTACAGCACTTGTCACTATTGGAAACGATTTAATTTGCTTAATTGTTTACAGGTGTATGGTCTGGGTCTCCACACTAGAATGTAAAGTCCACAAAGGCAGGACTTGCCACACAGAAGGGGGTCGGTTTGTGGGATTAAAGCATCTGTGAGTGCTGCCCCCTCTCGGCCAGGCTAATGCTTACTGGGTCTGTGGACCTGGCTCAGCCTTTCCTGGTGTTTGAGACCCTCCCTGCTCCAGGTGGGGGTGGCTGGCACTGCTCATTCCTGTGCATCACCTGCCACCCCGGAATGCTGCAATTCCTAGAGTGTTTTGTTGGCCTTCCCCCCTGGCCTGTGGACCCCCTGAGAGTGATCTTCATATCCCCAACATCCAGCTCAGTGCCGGGTGCCCTAAGAATGTGTGTTGAGTGAATTAATGGAGCCTGGACATGCGCCACCTTACCCTCCATACAGGAGCTTGAGGGACATGGAGGCTCTTAGGGGACACATCAGTGGGACTTCACAAACGTTCACTGACATGGGATACTGAACTGCCATCCAAAAAGGCTGTACCTGCTCTCTTCCCACCAGAAGCATTGGAGAGGGCCTATTATCTGTCGCTCCTACTGAGCATTTTCATTTAAAAATATCTCTGTCGGGGCGCCTGGGTGGTATAGTCAGTTGCGGATCTGACTCTTGGTTTCCGCTGAGGTCGTGATCTTGGGGTTGTGAGATCCAGCCCCACGTTGGGCTCCATTCTTAGCATGGAGTCTGCTTGAGATTCTCTGTCCCTCTCCCTCTGCCCCTCCCACTCATGCTTGCTCTCTCTCTCTCTCAAATTAATAAATCTTTAAAAAAAATCTCTCTCAATCTGGTGAGGGAAAAAAAGGAAAGAAAGAAAGAAAAAGAAAGAAAAAAAAATCCCTTTATGTATTTTTATGAGCATTTGCTGAATCGTAAGTGAGGTTGCCCCCTTGTGCCTGAGCCCCTCCCTGGGCCAGCCTAGGGGTCCTCAGAGAGGAGCTGGATGCTGACTGTCTGCCCGTGGCACCGTCAGTCAGCAGAAAGGGCCTCATGGCAGTGCTGTGACCCAAAGGGCCACCACCCTGAGCAGGGACAGCTGGGGATGGCCTATACCTGTCACTGCTAGTTGATCTTGCTGTCCCTGGCTTCGGGCCTCCTTGGCTTTCTTCTAATTGCTTCCGGGCTTTTGATTTGGGCTTTGGTGCTCCTTCTGACCTGGGTCCAACTTCATCAGAGAGGCCTAGATTATAGGGAAGAAGCACAGGTCAGAGGGTTATTACCACTGGGCTGCCATGGGGATAGAAAATGTCCTTTTTTTTTCTTGGTTGGCTATTGGTGCATTATTGGGATAGAGTCAGGAAGCGTTGATAAATTATATATTTTAAAGTAACTGGTTTTCTTGTTGGTGGAAGGTTTTTTTTCTGATCCTAAAGAATATATATATATAGGAAGGAAGGGAGGGAGGGAGGGAGGAAGGAAACTCAGAAGGGTCTAGAGGAGGAGAGAAAAATCCATGATCCTACCACTGGAGACTATAATTCTCCAACTCTGAGGCTCAATTTCAGAAAAGCACAGTGGTCTGTAACACAGCGGCTGGCAGATCAAGCTTTCACAGGGCACAGTGGGTTAAAATAGCAACACGCATACTCTGAAAGCACAGTGGAAGGCACCAACTTCTAAGACCGACCGACTTTGCCAGAGTCAAAGCCTGCCCGGTCAGGCGGCCTGCATCCCCGCCCCAGTTGTCAGGAACAGGACTGCAGGCCAGGGATGCCCTAAGGTGAACAGTCCTTGCAGTTTTAGGCCATGCAGGTCCCAATTAGGTTTCAAACCACTTCTTACTGGTTTAGCACATCACGTCCTTTTTCTCCACTTTGTTTTCACAATTCGGAACAAAAGTCTTTCTAGCAGTCTCGCCTCTGCACGACTATCACAGTACTTCGTGCTTTTCTGGTCTGGTCTCCCATCAGTGTTACCGAGAGAGAAGGATCTACCAAATATCTCACGTCTGTGCCATCCCTACAGACCTGCCCCCAGGGTCTCTGGGCTTCGGGAAGCCATAACTGAACTGCACCACGAATATCAAAAACAGGGTGAATTTAAAATTTCAATTTTAGTATATGTGCTGCCGAAGCGAGCGCAGGGTGAATTTAAAATTTCAAGTACACAAATATATTATCTGAGAACTGGAGGTTGAAAATCCTTCTAGATACTTTCTAGGAAATCCTACATATAGAGATACTTATATTTTAAGAAATTGTGTCAGACTAGATCTACTGTTTTGTAAACTGCCTTTTCTGCTTTTAACCTGGTTTGGGCAGCCTTCCACACCAGACTGACAGACACACAGACTGACACATCGTTGTTGGGGGTAAACCGTACACTATTCCTAGGCGTAGCTGCACTATAATGGTTTATAAAGCCCTTGTTAAAGGGAAAGTTTCTTTCTTAAGTCATTGTTTCCGAGGATGATTAACATCCAAGATGAAACCAGCTGGCCTATTTACAAACAGCAAAACCACAAAAACGGCCCGTCATTACCCAGCAGTTCCCTGCGTGTCCTGCTGGCTATTTCTTTAATCTCCATGCGGGACAGGGACAGGGAGTGAGTGACGGGAATGGCAGCGATGCCCAGGCCGATGGCTGTGGGCGGGGTGACAGCTTTGGAGACCAGAGGCGACTTCAGAGGTCGTTCGATGCTTCTGCCCACAAGGTTTCTGAGTGGAATCTTGTACAGATTTTTGGATGGAGTTTCGCCTGAAATATGATTGAGAAAAGAACATGCGAACTTTAAGCAAAGTCTGTACTATTAACAAGGGTGACTTCCGGTTCCTCAACCCAGTGAGCAGGAAGGAAGAATTGAGGCTGCATGCTGACCTCCCAGACCCCATTCGGAGCGACAGAGGGATGGATGGTGCCTGATGGCTTTGGTTTTAAGGGCACTGTTTTCACAGGTATATGGCTAAACATGCACCTGCTACGGCGCCGCGTGCCCAGGAGGGGAGAGCACCCAGGAGGGCAGACAGCGGCAGCACCCTGCCTGCTTGGGGTGCCCTGTGCTTCCAGGGACGGGAGAAGTAACAACCGATGTGGTGAGCAGCCGGGAAAAGCACGGTGCTCAGAGCAAAGTCGTAACCACAGCAAAGGCCTTTGGGATTCGTGAGCAGATCCAGATGGAGTGAAAGCTGGGTGTGCTCCATAGGTTTTAGGACTCTGTCCTTCTGGCTATAAAAACCTACCAGATCATTAACATCCCTGAAGGAAAGACACCTTTGCTGTGGCAAGTTGGAATCTCTAGCCCTCAACTCCCTTCTCCCCATGGAAACAGTTCTTTTCATAATGGGCTTTTGTAGTTGTTATCACAGGTTTCTTAAGAATGCAACCAATGCATTCAGAATGCATTTGTTTAAATAGCTTTAAATAGTGACTTCGTTAGGCAGTAGTCACATGTCGATATGTGAGAATGAACTAGAGAAATCAGAATGGAGGGGCGCCTGGGTGGCTCAGTCCATTAAGCATCTGCCTTCGGCCCAGGTCATGATTCCAGGGTCCTGGGATCGAGCCCCGCATCGGGCTCCCTGCTCAGCAGTGAGTCTGTTTCCCCCTCTCCCTCTGACCCTCTGCCTGCTTGTGCTCTTTCTCTCTCAAATAAATAAATAAAAATCTTAAAAAAAAAAAAATCAGAATGGATTGGAGATCTCTATTAATAAGACAGTAAAAATTGCACTTCACCTTCCCCCATGGAAGAAGGAAACACTGGAGTATCTCGGCCTGGGGGTGTCTGAGGAGAATTATGGGCACTGGCCCCCTTGGAGCTGCCTCCGGACGAGACCTCGTTCACAGCAGTGGTGGCTGTGAAGTATATATCCGACTAGAATGAAAGAGAAAGCATTAGGGAGCTGCGTGGCTTAGAGGCCCTGCACCCATGGCCCTCCCGTCATCACCGCAAAGCCTGCAAGCGATCTCGGCTCGGCCGCTCTGTCCTTGGGGCATGCAGTGCGGTAATGCGCCTGGGCAGCGGGCTTCCAGAGCAAAAGTCCTGCCCGCCACCCCAGACCTTTCCTGGGTATTCAGTTCCCCACACTTCCCCTTATCTGCTTGCTGATTCACAACAGAAAAGAGGCCATTTCCCAACCCAGCGCACACCTGCCTAACAGGAACGTCAGGCACCCGCAGCGTCAGACCTGGAAAGTATCTGGGGTTCAGTCGGGTCCACTTACAGATGGGAACACGGACCATTCATTCACTGGTTCAGCAAACATTCACGCACACCCGCCCTGTGCTGGCTCTGGTGGGAACAGCCGGGGGCTGCTGGAGCCGGCTTGTAACTGACCCACGAGTGCCGATTTTCAGGGATTTTGCAAGTGAAACACAGCCATTATTAAACTTAAATAAATAATATTAAAAACAAAGGTACTGGGCGCCTGGGTGGCTCAGTTGGTTAAGCGACTGCCTTCGGCTCAGGTCATGATCCTGGAGTCCCGGGATCGAGTCCCGCATCGGGCTCCCTGCTCGGCAGGGAGTCTGCTTCTCCCTCTGACCCTCCTCCCTCTCATGCTCTCTGTCTCTCATTCTCTCTCTCAAAATAAATAAATAAAATCTTTAAAAAAAAAACCAAAAAAAACAAAAAAAACCAAAGGTACTAAATGTCAGAATTTGACCATTCCTAATTCTTTGACTATGTTTACCATGATCTATGTTCTTGAGGTTATTTACATCAACTTTCACACTGGAAGCTGGACGTCCTGATGGCGGGACTATTTACACCATGGAAATGGGCAGACACTACAGACCAGAGCTGGATTTGTTGTTTTGTTGACCGTCTGGGCTTAATGGGATGGAGAAAATTTATAATAGTGAAGACTGAAAGCAGAAGTGTGTTGAGGCTAGTGTTGGAAGTGAAAGAAATTTTGGTTTAATGACCGGTTTGTATGAGAGTGAGAAATACTTTAATAGTAGATCACATATCAGATTTCATGACAGCCAGCCTATTGGAAAAAGAGTTAATGTACTGAGCTACAACCCCCAGCTGTAAAATCAGGGTAGGCCCTACCCACAGTTAGCAAAAACTAACGAAAAGTATTTTGTGAGAGCCGACTGGCCTAACGGATTTCAAGATAAAAACACTATACCTTTTATTCTTTGTAAACCATAAGCTATTTTAATTTTTCTATCAGCAAAATTTATAACCGACTGAGGTACATACATATGTATGTGCACACACACACACACACACACACACACACACTCTGACTTCCAGGCTCCGGAGGGCTGGTGGTTCAACCTTTACCAGCACACGCCTGGCGCTGTGCTAGTCCCCGACTCCTGGAACTGTCAGCGTAGTAGGGGAGGCAGATAGGCAGTCAGCCACCCCCCAAAGGGGATGCATGTCGGGATGGAGAAGGCACCACGGGGGCTGAGCAGGGGGGCCCAGCCGGCCTGGCAGGGACGGGGCGGACTGTGTGGCTGGCGCGGGAGGGGCTAGGACAAGACCTCTTGGATTGTGTGCCAGCGACAAAGACACCTTGGGAAGTCATCTCCGTTCCCGTGTCCCTTGGTTTTGCTCAAACTCTGTTTCAGGACATGGATTAGTCAGTTAGCCATATTTCACGGGCCACAAAAATCGAGCTGAGGATGGAAAGCGGCAAAGGAAGAATGGGGATACCACAAGCTCTTCCTTTTCTGGACTTGGGCTGTCCCTCGGGGCAGCGGGGACCCCCCTGACCTAACCCAGCCTGATGGCACATTCCTCTCTTCAGCCCAGAGCTTCAGAGCTTCACAACTGCTACCTGCACTGAGTGGCCACACACGAGGGGGGCCCGAGGGGGCCACACACGAAAACCCCATGGGGGTTCTGCTGTGGATGCTCTCCCTCTGGCACACAAGGGGCCTAACTCCGTGAGATAGCATCCACGCCCTCCTGGAGCTCAGGTGCTGCTCACCCTGGAGGCCACGAGCTGCAGCTGCGGCACGACGGCTGTGTGGACCAGGTTCCCGTTCACCACCAGGCGGATCTCCATGGAGTCGGTGGTGAAGGCCAGGAGGTACGGGAAAGCGCACACTGCAAGGCAACAGGGCGCGTCAGCTGCCAGCCTGCTGGCTTGTGGCTCTCGAGGTGCCGGACCATCCCACAACTGCCCTCACTGCTCCAGAAACTTCCATCTCCCCTCCTCCTCCGGCTGCTTCTCTTCTTCCTCCCCTGGCATGTCCCCCGAATCTAAGAGAGCCTCATTCCTGAGACAGCCTCCTCTTAGCTGCCAAGCTTCTGCTTCAAGTTGGTGAGCACTGCCTCTGTTTCTCCATGTCCCCTTTTCACTGGGGTCGCATAACCTGGTCTCCTGGAGGCTCACCCGCTCAAGTCCCGAGAGACATTCCCCCCTCTTGTCCCCTCTGGCAGATGCCGCTGGGCCCCGAAACCCCGCCTTTCCTGGGTCTTCATGCCCTGTCACTTGCTCCCTTCTCCTCTGTGCTCCTCCTGCCATGCCTGGGCCGGGATTGGGTCTTCTTCCTCACTGTCCCTCACAGGGTGCTGTGGCGTCAATGGGTCTGTAGAGTTATTTGTGAAAGGTCGGCCCCTCTTCTTGAAATCGTTTTTACGACACCCTGACTCCCAGGCCCCACAGCTGCCCTGGTTGCCCTGGGACCTCTCCGCTTTGGCCCCTTCACTGGCTACTTCATGCTCCCATGCTCCTTCACACTAGCTTATTCTCTGTTTGCTCTCTCCTTGGTGAACTCTCTACTCCCTTGGCTTTACCCGGGGTGACCTACCATACCCATGCCTCTAGCCTTGCTCTCTCAAGTGACCTCCAGTGCTGGGGCTCAAAACCTGAAAGCAATCATCAATCCTTCCTTCTGTTTTTGTTTTTTGGGTTTTTTTGGGCCATCTCTCGTCTGTCACCGAAGGCTGACTGGTCCCTCCATTATCCGGATTGGATCTTCTGTTCTCATCTCAAGACTCTAGACTGTTCACCTATGATCACATACTTGTCCTTGGGAGAAAACAGTACTAATTCAAACATTCTTGGCTCTGAGCTGACTCTCACCAGGCAGATACCCAGCTGTGGATCCTGAACCCCAGGAGGGAAGCACTACCACTCACTCCCTAATATTTCAGTGGCAGGCGAAGTGCCTGTGTTTCTGTGATTCCAGATTTTCAAGCTTCAAAATACATAAGAATGGTGCAGAATGCATTGTGCTTCTCCAACAAGTCAGGTGGCATTTTAAGGCTGGAGATCTTGCTCTCAAATTGTGAGAAAAGGAAAGCAAGACCCAGAAATGAAATGATAACTGGAAGATCCCCAAGTCCTGAAAACTGGGATTTCACGGCTCTCAAATGCTCACACGCTCACAACTGGGAGGCAAAGGGGACGGCAACAGTCCCCAAAAGGGGAACAAACAGGAAAACAATTAAAAAGGAAAAAGAACCCTTTGAGTACTCATCAGACTCACATAACTCATAGCAATCTAGCAGTAAGCCAGCGAGTTTGCTTACATGGGATTGAACTGTTCAGATGGGTCTATGCAGGAGGGGAAGAGCAAAATGATCTAGGTTTTTCTTACCAATCGCATAAGGAGCCTGGTTCCAACAGAACTGGAAATCTGACGCAGAGGGTTGAACCAAAAAAGAGCCCCCATTAAATGGGCAAACCTTTTTATAGATGCAACTGTCTGCAACAAAACAATAGCGACTCATTTTTTGTGAGAGACAATGCTTAGAGCTGGTAATTAGATAAATGAAAACACAGGCAACCAGGCTAGTGTCCTATCTGCTAGGTCGGCACACGCAGCTGGAGCCAACACCGCCTCGACGCCAGGTGCTCAGCCAGGAGGTGGGCGGGGCCGAGCGACACGACTACAGCAAGTATTCATGGCTGCCATTTGGGGAGGATTTACTATGTGCCAGGCACTGAGCTTTAAACACCTATTTCATCTGAATAACCTTCTGAAGTAGATGCCGTTATTACGCTCCGTATACAGATGAGAAAATTGAGGCCAGGAGAGGTGACACAGCTTGTCCAAAGTCTCACAAGTACCACACGGGGAAGCAGGGTTTGAACACGGGTGAGCTTGACGGCAGAGAAGGGACCCTTGATGGAGCTCCCCCCGGATGGAGGAGGCGCTCCTGCAAGGTAGATCATGCTCTGAGCCTCACGTGGGGGCTGTATGCTCCCCGCCACTTCCTCCCCGCCTCCCCACATTTTATTAGGAAAACTCGAAGCCATATGGCTGTGTCACGTTGGGGAACACAAGCCAGAATTAGATTAAGGCCAGTTGAACAGCTGCTCTGTTCCTGGCCTGCTCTGAGCTCTGAACCCAAGTCCAGGTGGTTCAGATCCTCTCCGAGTGAAAAGGTCAGTATAGAAGCAAAGGCTCCTGTTATTCCAGGAGCCCATCATGTTTTAGCCATATGGTTTTATTTTTAATTATTTTTAAACAGTTTTATGGAGCTATAACTTACATATCATAAAATTCACCTCCTTTAAGTGTACAATTCAATGTATTTGAGTAAATTTGCAGACAATGTCACAAACTAATTTTATCATCTTTTCATGACCCTAAAAAGAAACCTCATGCCCGTTAAGCACTCACTCCCTTCCCTGGTTAGACCCGAACGCTGTGCCCTGCGCTGTGGGAGGGCAGAGGCTGGGGGAGCCGGGCGGCTGGTCAGGGCCTGCATGGGGGCAAGCAGGAGGCCCTCCCAGCAGCTGCTATGGCCCAGCTGAGGCTCCCGCCCTGTCAAACCTGTTTAGGGACTCCTTTCATGTGACCACTAGGCTTACAAAGCAATTGTCTTATATAGTTTAACTAACACAGTGAGTCCTTAGGAGAGGAAAAATGAGCCAAAGTCAGTGCTGTCTTATTTTTGCTACAATGGATTCACTAGGGGAGAAAAAGGTACCTTCAGTCTCAGCTGAAGCCCTTGCTCCCAGAGAGGACAGCCGCTCAGGAAGGGTGGCCCCTCACGGCTGTGCTGAGGCTCTGGCCTCTCCGAGGTACAGGTGAGGCTGGTCCCCCCCTTTCCTCTCGGGCCCGTCTGCTCCTGCTCTCAGGGCTGCACCCTAGTTTGCCCTTTTCCATCGGGTCTTTCCCCCCAGCCTGCAAGCATGCCGCTTTCTTCCACCTTCTAGAAAGCAACTGTTCTTCCTCCTCCGTGACCTCTCTTCCTCCTTTCCTGAACCTTCCCTTCTCTTTCCCCACAAAGGAAAATTCTCTGGAAGGCTCTCTGGATTCCTGTCTCTACTTTCTCTTACATTCTCTCTCATCCTATGCAGGGGGGTTTGCTCCCACTGCTCCCCAGGGACACCTGCTCTCTCATCAAGGTTTCCTGAGGACCTCCACCTTGGTGCTCCAGGAGCCCCCTCCCATTCCCTACTTAAACTGCCGTCTTTCCTTTCGGGAGATTTCCTTCCCTGTGGCTGTTCCTCAGTCTGCTGGCTCCTCCCATCTCTCTCCCCACTTCCCAGCTTCCAGTGACTCCGTGTCACTTACATGCTAATGGCTCCCAAATGAGGATCTCCCACGGGCACTCTCCCCTCAGCCCCCAGTGTCTGTAAGAGCGTATCTGGGAGGCACTGACCTGTCCAGACTCAACTCTTGATCTTTCCCCCCAAACTTGCTCTTCTTAGTTTCCCACATCTCAGTAAATGGTATTCTCCATTCTTCCAGTTGCTCAAGTCCCAAAGTGCAGCCTCCCTTCTCTCCCCCCTGGCATATGCCATGTTGGATTCAAGAACCGATGATCTTGTTCTCATATTTCAAATACCTCTAGGGTCTGACCACGTCTCAGCACCTCCACTGCTGTGTGCTGGAGCAAAGCCGCTGTCACCTCTCATCACATGGGTGCAGTCACCTGGTAATTGAACTGCCTTACCTGCTTCCGTGAAGCTCTCCACACAGCGGCCTGAGTGGCCCGTGGTCCTTGTCATACCTAGGTCCGATCCTATCGCCCCTTTGCTCAAACTCCTCCAGCTGCTCACCAGCTAAGAGGCCCCTCACCTACCAGGCCCTCCCTGAACCTGGTCCTCTTGGGGTCACCTTGAAATACTAGAATGTTCCCTCCTCAAGGTCTTTACACACCCCTTCCAACTCCCTCAGGGTCTTCTCTCTGAGTGCCCCGTCCAAGGAGGTCTTCCTTCTCTACCTTCCCTAAATGGAGACCCGCGCCCCCGCCTCCTGCCTGCCTTCAGCCCCTCTCCCTGCTTTACATCCATAGCACATACCACCATTCAACATACTAGGTACTTTTCTTATCCTGTTAATTGTCTATCTGTCCCCTTGAAAATGTACACTCTGAGAGGCAGGCATCTGTGTATCTTTTACTCACTGCGGAAACATTAGGTGCTCAGTAAATATTTGTAGAATGAGTGAGCTACTCTTCCCTCACCATCCCTGCTCAGGAAGGACACAGCTGTGGTGTGTTCCTCAAGGCCCGGGTCCCTTATACACATCTCCTCTCCACCCCCTTATCCCACCCCAGCTCCCACCAGGGGACAGCCGACTGCTGGTAGGTTTGAGGGTGTCTGGGCTGGAGGAGACTGAGCTCACAGAGCAGAGAGCCTGCTGGATGGCAAGGGATGGTGTGTACATGCCTTGGGAGCTCAGCCTGGCCCAGAGTGGAGCTGCCCACCTGAGAAATGGGCACCCGGGCATGGATGAGGTGATCCAGACTGTACTTCAGAGGTTCCTCTGCTCTCCTTTCCAAGTGAATAAGCCCCAGGGACTCCAATATGACTCCAGAGAAGTAGAGGGCTCTCCCTCCCAATAACTAATATTGGTGGTTTCTGCACCCGAGGACAGGGGGCTCTCAATCAGACTGAACTGATTTAGAAAAGTAAGCAAAGCATGTTTCTTGAGCCGCAGAGCTGTGAAGCACATTCACACTTAAAAGTACTGGCGTCCATGCCGGGCCCTCCCCTAAACTGTGAGCTCACTGCAGTCCCTGGCAGCGCCTTTCACTGTTGTGTCTCCAGAATCTACTGTGTGCCTGGCACAGAGAAGGTCATTTGTTGGGGTTTAAAAAGGGCAGCCTGAATGGGGGAGCTGGGGTGAGGGGCAGGAGTCTAAAATGTTGTGGCCCAGGAAGGAGCTAGGAGTCCATGACCTTGCCTCCATTTGACCTTCCCCATCAGGGTGACAGGGTGACAGATACTACTTCTAATTTTAAAACAAATTTCTCTGAAGAAAAGTCCCTTTCTGCATGTATAAAAGCCTATGGTGGTTACAAAACAAACGGGATGCTGATTGATGCTCTGATGAATCTGGAAGAAAAGGAGGAAAAAAAAGTCTTGCTGTGCCTGGCAACGTGTTCCATGTATAATCCTGTTTAATCTTCACAGCAGACATGAGAGGTAGGTTCTATATTCTTCACATTACTCATCTGGAAGTTAAGACTTAGGTTAAATGTGGTCACACGGAGAATCAACGGTACTTACGTGAACGTTTCTAGTTTCCTTGTGTGATTATCTTTAAAACTCCATCAGCAAACAGAGTTCACCTTAGTACTGAAATTTATTATTTGCATTAAAGGTGAATCATTATTGCATGCTAAGGTCACGGCCAAATTTTCTTTCTTTTTTTAAGTAAAGACTGACTCTGATATTCAAGATAGAGATTAATGATAAGAAAATAAGATCCTCAATATACTGAACTATTTATACTTTTCGCCCCTGAAATTGATCTTGCAAATACATTTTTCTCTAAGAACATATAACTGGGAGTTATAATTTCTATTATAAAATATTTTAATCTTCAACACATCTGAGAGAAAAGTCTCGTTATATGAAACTCTCAGTTTATAAAAGTTGTTTTTTACTTTGTTTTGTTTTTTAATGGAAATAGAAAAGAAACTGATGAAAATCAGCTGCAAATCTTGGGGGGGAGCAAGATCATTCTATAGCACCTTACTGACAAGGGCCTTCAGGGCACAGTTGTCTGGACAGAAGCGGGCAAGCGCAGCGTGCCCTGTGTGTGTGGGAATGGGTTACAGAAGTAGCCTGGGAGACTCTGGGGAAAACCAGCTGGTTCTCTGGGCTTGTTCACCAGGGACGCACCAGCCTGCTGGGAGAAGGAGGGAGATGGAAAAGAAAAACCAGATTCCTGACCCAGAGAAATGGAAGCAAGTGGCACAGTTTGGGGAAGACGGAGGCAGGTCTGGGAACCTCTGGGATTCCCAAGGCCTTGACCCATGTAGCATCTAAACACACAGAGCTTATTACCTTCTGATGGCTTGGCGGGTCTAGCAAAACAGACACACGCATACACCGATCCCATTTGAGATGAAAGCAGAGCCTGAAGCCAGGACACCAGCAAAGCCAGGGGAAGTGCAAGTTCCTGGGGCTCCTCGAGCCAGAGAGGCCGCTTGAACCATACCTGACATAGCGCTGGGCCACTGCCGCCCTCAGGACAGCTGCCTGCTCGGGTCCACAAGCTTCCAGTGGGGTACAGGGAGGATGTCACCCACCTTTGTTTCCATGTTCCTTCCCTTTCCAGTTTGGGACTAATCATCCCAATCTGATAACCTGCTCTATCTTTCTGTTCTGATCTTCTCTCCCACCTAAAATCCCTCCATCCTTTCAAGCGGTTAGAAGAAAAAAAAAATGACATCAGTTTGTAAAGCATCCCGCCACAAGTTTTTCCTCCCAAATTTTTCATTAAAGTGGGAAGACAACATGTGAAACTGTGAAAGAGATAAAGAGATCTTATAGAAGTGATCTCCGCCCCCCCGCCCCCGCTCCACTGGGCCCTGTAACCTGGGAGCCATGGGGCCCAGGAGCCCCGCTGGAGAGCGGGCAGCAGGCTCTGTTCCTGCTGCCTTGCGGGTCGGCCCCCTCACCACTAGGCTATCATATCTTGCATCTCAAAAGATGATTTTTACCAAACAAATTTCTCTGCTAGTAATTAGCCCTCCCATACTTATTCCTCAAAGATTAATCGAAGTATCAGCCCCATGTGTATGGAAATCAATACAATTCTAGGCTGGAAGAATATGTTTTGTTGTTTTAGTTACACTGGGCAGGCTTATCCAGGAAAATATCTTACTACGTTGAGTCTTAAAAGGATCCTTTTTATTGCAGTATCATATTAGCTTTTGAAATGCTGAAAATCCATGAAGACCCTTTTTGATGTGTTTGATCTGCTCTGCCTGAAACCCACCGGCCCCAAGTGAGGCTGGATACACCAGGTTGAGGCTGATTTCTTTAACAGCCTGGGAGCAGCAAAGAGTGGAATAGTAACTGGTTAAAATTTGGGGTGCTGGGGTCAAGAGGGCCCCAAATGTGAACCCTGGGTCTGCTGCTCTGTAGCTGCCTGATCCCGAGAAAGGCAGTTCACCTCTCCGGGCCTCAGGGACCTTATCTCCAAACCTCAGGTAGTAACAGGTGAGAATTCACTGAAACAGTCACTGGATCTACTGAGCACAGCGCCTGGCACACGGTAAGGGCTCCCTAAATGGAGGCCACTGGCAGCAGCCGTAACCCGGAGACAGTGCCATAGGCAGGCCCATCTCACCAGGAGGGCTGGGAGATCCAGGTCGGAATGCCATTTTTAGATGCTCCCTGGAGTGCAATTAAGGTCGCAGGAACAAGGCACCAGGTAAATCTAGGTCTGGCTCCCTTTAAATTGCCCAGGAAAAGAGCAGTTAATTTTAGCAACTTACAGTTGTAACACAAAAGCAGCCCGGCTTCTCCATCCTCGTACACATCAATAGCTGCCACAAAATTAACCTGAAATGATAAAGGCAGTGGTGGTGGGCAGGCCGGACAGGACACCGTTGAAAGACTTTCTCAAGTTCAAGGCTTTGGCGGGGCGGGGGGGGGCGGCTCTCAGGTGCTGTGGGGTCACTTCCACCTTGGGCGGCCATGATTATAACGCACAGAACCCTCTCGCCTTCCTTTCCCCACTGGGACTTTGTCACCATCTTTTCTACCCGACAAGGAGCTCTCGGGAGACGGGCATCTGCACTCTCTCTGACAACAGGACCCCTATTTGGGTAGTGTGCTCCGGTTCCCAAAGCTTCCTTGCAGGGCGAGTTCAGTTCCCTCGCACGCGGACCTGGGGAGTACGTGCTGTTCTCCCACTTCGCAGGTGAGGGAGGTGAGACGCAGAGACGCGAAGTTGTAAGTGTTGTAAGTGCCGCCGCCGAGGCTTGAACGGGGCCTCCTGCTCTTGGCGCCCTTACCCACGTTCCCGCCTCAGCCAGCGGGCAGTCGCACGACCTCTGAACCACTGGGCCAGGTCTTCATTTCTATTCGCTCGCTCTCCCGCACTTGGAGGGATGCAGCAGGGCACCACGGAGAGGGCGTCAGAAGACCTAGTTCCGTGTTCTGTTCCTAGTTCCAGGCAAACTCGCCTCCCTGAACATCCTGTCCACACCACCGCCTGCTTCTGTGGCTCATGGCAAACGGCTCAACCTCCGGCCATGGGTCTTGGCCTGTAAAACTGGTGTGAGGACGACTTTGCTGACTGTAATGAGAACTCCACTCCAAGGGTTTCGAGGAGGGCCTGACACTGTCTGGTCAGCACTGTGAGCATCTTCCTCTCCCGCGTGACTAGTTTCCTCCCGAACCTCCTCCTTTTTGTGAGCAGAGCTAGCCCTGACATCTCAGGGGCCCCCCCACTCCCCCAAGCCCAGCAGCCTCCCCTTCAGGGGCCCTCGGGTGTCTTGTGTGTGCCTCCCTGGGCAGGGGCACGGGCCTGTCCCCCCTCAGCTCGCCTCTCCAGCCCCTTCAGGAGCCGATGGTGCCCAGGCCCACCTGGGCTCCTTCGGCAGACCCTCCGCCTGGCCTCCTCCAGCAGATCCTCCGCCGGCCAGCCCTCCTCCTCCGGCCAGCCCTCCTCCGCCGGCCAGCCCTCCTCCTTACTACTGTCACTGTCACTGTGCTGATGCCCCCCTGGCCACCCTCAGTATGGGGCATTCCTCCCACTTCACCTAGCACGGGGCCTCTGCCTTGGCTCCGGCCTCCCTCCGATGGAAACTGTCCCCTCCCGTCCCTCATCATCTGGCACAGTCCTGGGTGCCATTCAGCACGCAGAAATGAATGAGTAAGGCAGGGTATCGCCCCTCAAGAAAAACCAGAAAAGCATATAAATACATGAAACAAGGTACAATGAGGCAAATGCCACAAGCAAGAGCTGTGGGTGCTTTGGGGCGGGCGGCAGACCTTGAGGCTCAGAGGTCAAATGTCAACTCTGGGAGCAGAAAGACGTGGGGAGCAAATCCCAGAGAATTCCTCCCCTGCTATATATCATACCCCCCTATTTTAACGATCTGCCTAGTGTGTGTTGCTGTCTGATGTTCACTTATTTCTGTTTATCAGAGCCCCCCCTCCCCCCCCAGTAGAACATAAGCTTCGTGAACAGAGGCCTCGCCCGTGCTGTTCCTTGTCACGCACTCAGCACCTGCACGGGGCATGGCACGTGGCAGGAGCAGAATAAATCCTCGGTGAATGCATGACTGAATAAAGGAAATCCTAGCTCTGTCACTTTAGAGGTGTGTGCCCTTAGGCCCCCTGTTCAACCTCGCAGAGCCTCAGTTTCTCCATTTGTAAAAGGAAAGATAAGAAGGACATCTGCCCCTGTGGGGGCTGAGGATTCCATGAGGCCACTTACGGAAGCACCTAGCACAGGGCCTGCTACTTGGGAAATGCTCAGTAAATGTCAGCTGACAGCACAGCCCAGCTGTGGAACCAGCACCAAGGGGGTATGTGATGTGAGGGAGCAGCCTTTGAACTCTCTGGTCCCAAAGGGAGCCCTCCTGTCCCCACCACTTTGACTTATAATCATTTTCTCCTCAGATGTCCTAGTACTTGTCAGTCGGATGACACTTACCCAGCCAGAGGGAGGACAGGAGGGGCCAAGTGCTATCAGCTTTGTAGCCTGGACCTTTGTGGCCTATCCCCCATCATGCCTTGGGACACGGCTGTGGAGGCCACAGCATGCTGGGGTCCAGGGCACAGCCTTCCGAGTCAGAGAGCGTGGGTTCAAGTCCTGTCTCTGCTACTTACTAGCTGCGTGGTTTTGAGTAAACAAGTGACTCCTCCTTTCTGAGTCTTAGTTTCCTTTTCTGCAAAAATAGGGAAGTGAACAGTAAATTCCCCATAGTTGGTGGGCAGATTTCGTGAGATAGTGCTTATGAGGTGCCCTGGCACGGGGCCAGACACAGAAGTGATCATTCAGTGGTGGCCATGTTTATTCTCATTATGGGAGGGTTAGCAGTAGTGGGAAAGACGGGATGGGACGGTCTGTGCGTTTCGAGGTAGGGCCTGTATTATGTGCTTGGGGTGGGGGAGGGCAGATGTGTGGCCGTCACAGGAGTAGAGGAAGTTCAGGCAGAACTGAAGCATGGAGGCAGCAGACACCAGGGAAGTCGCTGGTGTGCGGGGGCGGGGCGGGGGGTGTCTATGAGGGGGTCCCAGGACCGTGCTGACTGGTGGATGAGCATGGCTGTGTGCAGAGACTCAGGCTGCAGGGCAGGTAAGGGCTGAGCTCCGGCCACGGCGCTGGCACTCGGGGACACCACGGCTTGGACTTAGTCACTTACTCCTCTGGCACTCCCTGGCATTTTGTTCAGACCTCTATTAACACTTAGCACAGTGAGACCCATTTCATGCTTTGATGCCTACGTGGGTCTCCCCTGGTGAGGGGCCTGGTGGGAGTCAGTCTCTGAGACATTGTTTCTTGAAGACATCAGAATCAACTAGAGAGCTTTAAAAAATATATTCTGGGTTCTCGCTCCTAGAGATCCTCTTATAGTAGTAGGTCTAGGGTAGTTGCTTTTAATTTTTTACTTGATGAAAAATAAGTAGTTCACTTTATTGGCATTTTAAAATGATAAAAGTAACATGGTGGTGTGAAAATTCAAAACAGGTTTGTAACAAGTTAAGTCTGCACCCCACCTTCCCCAGCCCCAGCTGAAAGTGGGAACCACTGCTAGGTCAGTGTCCGACCTTCCCATGTGATTTTGGGGTGAGCTTCCCACCGAGACCCCCTGGGTCCTGGGCAGATGGTCAAGATGGGGACTTAGGCCCAGCATCTAAGCCAGAGACCTAGATCTCATAATCAGGTCTGCAGTTCCTTCTAGAGGAGACCTTTGTTTTGGGAAGGAGGCCAATGCTGGCTGTTGGAGTTGGGGCAGCAGGTCACGATAACCTGTTGGTAAAATGAACTTGATGTTGACTTTCAGACTGCTGCTTTGAAGCTTCTTAAACATTTCCTCTCTTAACCTGGGGTTCTCTTAGACCCTCAGGTGGGGTTGAAGGCTGAAATGGGAATTGAATGGGCTTGGCTGAGAAGAGAGGAGGAATGGAGGTGAGAAACTAGGCCAGAAAATCCACACTGGTGCCAAACAGAGTAACCTGAATGAGGGCGCCTGGGTGGCTCAGTTGGTTAAGCGACTGCCTTCGGCTCAGGTCATGATCCTGGAGTCCCAGGATCAAGTCCCACATTGGGCTTCCTGCTCAGCAGAGAGTCTGCTTCTCCCTCTGACCCTCCCCCTCTCATGTGCTCACTCTCTATCATTCTCTCTCAATAAATTAAAAAAAAAAAAAAAGAGTAACCTGAATGACCCTGAAATACCCAATGACTTAGGGAAGGTCGGCCTCTCTCTCTCCTGCCTCTGTTGCACCGGGGCCTGGGCTGCAGGAACATCTTGGTAAAAAGCTAGCCCGGGGACGCCTGGGTGGCTCAGTCAGTTAAGAGTCTGCCTTCGGCTCAGGTCGTGATCCTGGAGTCCCAGGATTGAGTCCCACATGGGGCTCCCTGCTCAGTGGGGAGTCTGCTTCTCCCTCTCCTTCTGTCCCTCCCCCTGTTCCTTCTCTCCTCTCTTTCTCTCACTGTCTTTCTCTCAAATAAATAAATCTTAAAAAAAAAAAAAAAGCAAGTCCTGTTCCCGCAGTCCATTTCTAACTGGCTATGAGAAAACACTTTGTTCATTACCTTTTTTTATTTCCCTAGGGCTTATCTTCCCAATTAGACAGTAAATTCCTTGCGAAGATGAGTAGCTGTGTCTAAGTATCCAGGCCCGCTCAGCAAACACTCAGCAGCTGCGGATGTACCCGAGGATGCAATATACACGCTGACCCACTTAGATCTAGGGAAAGGCTTTAAAAAATTTTTCTTTAAAGATTTTCTTAGGGAAAAACTTGGTGACTTAGTTTTAAAAAGCATATTGAAGAAAAGACAGAACATTTTCGAATTATTCCTGGTAACTTTCAGAAAAACAAAACCAAGGAGCCACCCAAGACAACCATCTTTAACCCGATTTTTTCTGGGCCTTCATGAATCTTATGAGGAAAAAAAAATCCACACTTTAATGAATTATCAGGGTATTAAATATAAGTAAATAATAACAATCAGCAGAAAAAGCAGGCAAAGTTTTAGGAAATTAGTTGCCAGGGAAGGGACTGATTGAACAAAGATCTTCTGGGCCATGATTTTTCTACCTCTTTTGGCTGGTCACAGGGTTTTGAAAAGTAAGAAGGGCAAGAACTTTTTTTTTTTTTTAAAGATTTTATTCTTAAGTAATCTCTACACAAAACGTGGGGCTCAAACTTACAACCCCAAGATCAAGAGTAGTATGCTGTTCTGACTGAACCAGCCAGGCACCCCCAAGAAGGGCAAGAACTTTTAAAGCCAAATCAGGCCCTTCCTCCTCAGAAGTTGGCAGGCTGGAAGAGGTTATGGGTTCCCAGTTGCTGGGATGGAGCGGCACTCCTTCCGGCTTTAATTTAGGAAGAGTTTCAGGGCAGACTCATTCTCCTAGATCTGTACCTGCATCACCTGGCAAGACTTAAAGCATATTGATTCCCACACACCCAGAAATTCTGATTTAATTGATCCGGGGTGGGGTCAGAACACTCATCTTTTTAAAGCCTTCAGGAAGTTATAGCCAGGGCTGAGAAGCAATGTATACAGGTGGTTCCCAGACTTGTCTGAACTTAAGAATCACCTGAGGATCATTTAAAAAATTCCAAAACCCATATCCACACCCAAGACCAGCAAAATCTCTGGGGTTGGGACACGGGCAGCAATAGCTTTTAAAGCTCCTCAGATGAGTCCAATTGCAGACAAGTTTGGGCACCACCATATATACGTGTATATATATGAGAAACAACAGATGATCTGTGATTGATAATTGTGGAAGGCAAGAAGGTTTCCTAATTATATCTAGATTTTTCTTTTTCTTAAAATCTTGCTCTCATTTAGTATTAAGTCTTAATATAGTAATGAGCAATTTTTTAATGACTATTTGGGTAGGGTGTGCCCTAATATAAGCTGTATTTTTTATTTCTTATAAAGCATAGTGAGAAGGAATTCTGCAGTCTCTTGGACCTAGCTGGACGGGACTGGAGTAAGTTTGTAGGTTTGGAAGTCCTCACCAGGAACTACATTCTCTGTGGGGGGCAACACCCCCGTTCTTTGGTGTGAGCGCTCACTGCACCCCACCCCGGGGGCACTCATGTTCAGAACCCACGCAGTCATCTGCAGTATTCAAGTACAACTGCAGGTGGGCCTCGGGTCTCTTCCAAACCCCAGACACCCCTGCGCTCCGCACAGCTCAGGCTGGAGGGAGACACTCTTTCTTTCTCCTCATGATGTCCCGTCCCTTCCTCCTTTCCTAGGGGGCCTTTACAGGGAGGGACCCAGGGGCTGAACCCGCCCCAGCCACCCAGGCCCCAAGCTGTGAGTTGGCCCGGGCCACGGAGAGGATAAGGCCCTTCTGGAGTGAATGACCAAACAAATGTTCTCATTTCTTTAGTTACTCAGATTGAGCTTTTAGACCCTTCCCGTCTCCTTTATGAGGAAAGATGGAATGGCAGGGGGAGATGTGGAAAAGCTGAGCAGGGCAATGCGGCAATTCAGTTAGACAGGACCGTTCTGACCTACAAGAAGGTGACTTCACGGGATGCAGCCTGAACAGTGTATCACAGAATACTGCTGTGGTCAATTGCACGTGATTTTAAAGAAATTCTCATCGTGGCCTCTCGAGGTTAGAAGACGCGCTCCTGGTCTTCTCTGCTTCCCACTTGCCCTCCGCCGGTCGACTCACCCTGTTGGCCTCCACGTGGTGCAGCCGGAAGGCCTCCCCCGTGCTCTCGTTCACCACGTCGAACTGGTGACGGTAAGCCACACAGATGAGATTGTCACTCTCCTCGGTTGGCCCATCTACTAAGGTCATCACCGCGGGAGAGTCGGACAGACAGATCTCCTGTGTGGTTGATGATGACGTGGGAGAAGGGGTCAGGACACGGAGCAGCCATTTTCATATCAACCCCCCACCCCCACCCGCTCCCCCATCCAGTAGCGGGTTCCCTCCCCAGGCTCCTGCAGAGCCCTTTGTTGGCAGGAAAGGTGGGGACAGGGAAAGAGGGGTAGGGATTGTGCCAGACTCCCCCCTCCCACAACCTGTCCTCAAAACCCACACCTGGCAAAACTGATTAGCCCTCAGATAGTCTGGCCCTGTCCTGTGATTTGATAAGAATAGAATAATAGTTGCTAACCTTGTTGAGCACTTAACACAGTGCCAGGTACTGTTCTCACTGGATCCTCAAAATGACCTTATGAAGTAGGTAAGGCTATTATTCTATTTTACAGGTAAGGAGACTGAGGCTCAAAGGTCACATGACTTGCCTACATTCGCATAGTTTATACATGGTGCAGCCAAGATTGGAGCTCAGGAAATCTGATTTCAGAGCTGATAGGCCACATAAATGCATGCTCTACATAAGCAGTCATTAAGAGTGCTAATTACTGTACTAAGAAGACTAACACCTAATTAGAGCAAGATTTTAACTTGTTTTAACGTCACTGTGATGACGGTTCTGTCCCCCTAAATTGACTCTTAGCAGAAATTGATATGCATAATCAGGAGGCTTTAACTCTGGCAAAAATAATTGCTCAGCTCACCTACAGGCAAAGTCTGCCCTCGGAGCCAATGTTTGACACGGTTCACACCTAATGTACTGAAGTTTTTAAGAAGGTAAGAGATGGCAAGAGCAGGAAAGGGACCCTCAAGGAGGCTTCTCTCACAGGGTCCCACCGTGAGTGAATCTGCCAATCCTGCTGGCTCGGGCAGGCAGGACAGCTGGTTCCCCCTCTGCAGCCGCCAAGGCCACGGTCATCTGTTGCTAGCATCCTGCGTTAGCCTCTTAGGGTCTCCTTCTTTCCGCTCGTGCCCCCCCGGGCCCCCATGCTCATCTCTGTCCAGAAGCCAGAAAGATTTTTGCAAAACCTCCCACTGGTTGATCCCCCCTCACTCAGAGTCGAAGCCAAAATCCTAGCAAAGGCCTTCAGGGGCTCTCCGACCTCCCTGACTTGTTCCCTTGGCTCCAGCCACTGTGGCCTCTTGACCGTGCCTTGCACAGGGCCTCGGGTCCTTAACTGGCTGCTCCTTCTGCCTGGAACCCCCTTTCCCCAGATATCCTCCTCATCTACTCCCATTATTTCCCTTGGATCTCTGCTCAAAGGCAACCTTTTCAGAGAGGGCTTCTGGGACACCCTTTCTAGGACAGATCCCCCGTCCCCACTCCTTGTCCCTTCCTCCCTCAACCCGCTTTACTGTTATCCTCGGGACTCAAAATTAGCTCCTCCTTTGCATCTTCCCGCAACTAGAAAGCCATCTCCACGAGAAGATGCTCGTGGCTGTACCCCTAGTGCCTAGAATAGCACCGCTATTGCGAGACAACCCCAGTGGGTGACAGACCCTGGGTGGAACGAGAATCCGCCTCCTGACTCCTTGGCCAGGAGAGAAGGGATCTGAAGAGCGGACCTACCCGGATGTACTGGAATTCCTCCACAGGTGACTCCAACAGGGGAGATAGCAGGGGGATGCTGGCCACCCCGCCTGGCTTGTGCTTCCTCGTGATCAGGAGTAGTTTGTTCCGGATAGCGACGACTATCCTCAGCTCTCTGCTGTGGTGAGTGTTAATGGCATACAGGTGGCAGCCTGGGGAGAGACAGAAATGACGCTGAACACGTGACAGGAGCCTGGAAGCGCCCGGGCCTCGACAATGTGGCAATACCCAAAGACCCTGGACATTAAGCGTAACCCAGGGGACTGCCTGAGAATGTTCTGGCCACCAGGCAAACAGAGGTGTGAAACACAACTTAGGCTGAGTTTCAGGAAAATTAAGGAAGTCGTATTCCCTGTATTCTAGTTTGTGGTCTTAGCTTCACACCCGTGACACCATATGAATTAAAGTGACAGGTGAGCAGAGCTCCAGGAACCAGAGGCTAAAAGTCTCTCTTCACAGATTTGCGAACAGAACTCAACTTACCTTCAAAGCTTGTCACACCAGGCCTAGCCTTTCCTCTAGCCTTCCAAATGCTGGGCTACCTCTCAGGCTTCTCTTAGGGAAACAGTGATGCTATCTTGGTGATGTTTCCGGGTAAAAACCAAACCAATAAAATCAAATTCCCAATGCATTTTTATTTCCAGTGAAATCTGAGCAGTCCGAGGGGAAAAAAAAGAATTGAACAGAAACCACCAAAATACGAAGACTGCCGTCACCTTTTGTTTTCTCCAGCTTGTTATCCCTGCAGTCACACTTGCTCCTCACAGCCTGTTTGCCCTCGATGGCCTTGTGCACAGCACTGAGCCTGAAGACAAAGAGGCGGGCGTCTTTCCCTGGTGAGACAAAGAAGGCGCCGAAGGAGATGGGTGGGAAGACCGGAAGAGCGGATTGTGCAGGAAAGCAACTGCTACAGAACTAGGAGCTGAGGTGTTCTAGAACTGGGAAGAAACCCCACACTGCCTCTACCCAACAGTGCACTGAAGGCTGTGCCCCCCACCCTTCTCCCTCACCGACCCCCGTCAGAGAACAAAGGGCCCCCCGGGGATCCTGAGCACTGGCCCCCCAAAAGGCAGTAGCTGGTACGACCCATGCGGTCAGACCGCTGTGACCCTCGAGGTTGGCTGCAGAAGGCTACCTGCTTCCCCCACTCCCAGAGGACATCACCGGGAAAGGGAGTATCACCTTTGTCTGCTCTGAGGATCAGAAGGTCCAGAGTCTCGAGCACATGCATCTGCTTCACTGGCAGGGTTTTGTCAAACACGGGCACTGATGGAAGGTCATCTGGAAGAGGAGACATGGTTCCCAGAACTGAATCCAGCCCACGCTTTCAAAACCTATAAAACGTGCCTATGAGTGGTCCTGGACCCCAGTTCCTTCTGGGCAAGGAACGTCAGCTTCTAGAGCACTGGTAAGGTCAAACACTGTTCTCTCAGCCCAGGGAGAAGGACTGACATTCCCTCCTCTATATTGGAAGCAGAGCAGCGGGGCCTAGAAACTATATTCTTTTCTTCGGTATTCATCAAAGAAAATGCATCATCTCTCCATCCCAGTTTTTACTGGCATTGTACCCAAACGACTGAACAGCAAGTTAAAAAAAAGAAAAAACAAGCTCAGTCATTTCTCTGAAGTATTTTCTTATTTTTATGTAATCTTTGAAATTATGTCACTTCTTAGATTATTTTGTATATCTCTCCAGAAAGCAAAATTAAAATTTCCTTTTGTATTTATTTATTTTTAAAGATTTTATTTATTTATTTGGCAGAGAGAGACACAGCGAGAGAGGAAACACAAGCAGGGGGAGTGGGAGAGGGAGAAGCAGGCCTCCTGCTGAGCAGGGAGATGGATGCAGGGCTCGATCCCAGGACCCTGGGACCATGACCTGAGCCGAAGGCAGATGCTTAACGACTGAGCCACCCAGGTGCCACTTCCTTTTGTATTTAAAACAAATAGAAACACACCCTATTACATGCCTACATCCATATCAACAAGAGTTTACCTATACATTTTCAGTACTTCTCCATAGTGGAATATGAAATCTCCTTTTTAGACAAAAATAAGAGAGAAATGTTGATTAAGTTGCCCAAATAACAGGAAAAAACGAACTGTAACAGAAACGTTCAGGAAGAGGTCAGATAAATGGATGATCGACGACATTGCAATGATACGTAGGATTTGTTGTTAAGATTACTTATTGGGAACTTAAATTGCTAGCAAATACCTTGTTCCTGGAGGTCCCCAGGACAGAGAGGGCCAAAAGAAATATTAAGGCTCTTTCATAAGCAAAGGGTCTGTTCTGAGCTTGATGTAGAATCAGCGCAAGGCAAAGAGGTCCTGGGATAGTGCAGACATTTCTGGCTGGATAAGTGGCTTATTCTTTATCGGTGCTTTGTCTGACATTTTGGTCTTCAAGGGCTTTATTGTGAGTCTGGGTTTGTTTCTTTGGTTACAATTCAAGTGCATGGGGCCCTGAGGGTCTTGGCTCTTCTAGAAATCTGTCTGGTTGGGAGTTCATTCCTCCCTGGGTGGTGCCCAGAGAGAGCAGAGCTTTTGTTGTCGGGAGGGGGTTCATAACTGCTTCACAGGGGACGGCTCTCCTGTTCCTTGCAGGTCTGTGTGGGCTCTGCATTTGTCCGAGCACAGAGCCTGCTAAGCTTTCATCAGACAGAGGGCTCCGTTCTAACTGCCCTACATTAGTGCGCAAGTGTAAATTCTACAATAGCCCGTCAAACCACTCTCTTCCTCCTCTACCCCAGGCCTCCATCAAAGTAACTGAGTCTCAGGCTTTGTGCTTCTGTTGGGGGCAGACTTGAATTTTCAAAACATGGGATGATCGCGCCAATACCCATTGTCATACCTGACTAAATAACTATGGTTATTTCATTTTAAAAAATATTTATTCATGGGCGCCTGGGTGGCTCAGTTGGTTAAGCGACTGCCTTCGGCTCAGGTCATGATCCTGGAGTCCCTGGATCGAGTCCCGCATTGGGCTCCCTGCTCGGCAGGGAGTCTGCTTCTCCCTCTGACCCTAACCCCTCTCGTGTGCTCTCTCTCATTCTCTCTCAAATAAATAAATAAAATCTTTAAAAAAAAAAATTTATTCATTTGAGAGAGAGAGAGAGAATGCAAGTGGGAGGAGGGGCAGAGGGAGAGGGGAGCACACTCCATGCTGAGCAGGCAGCCTGACTTGGGGCTCAATCCCACCACTCTGAGATCATGACCCCGAGATCATGACCTGAGCCGGAGCCAAGAGTTGGATGCTTAACCGACTGCGCCACCCAGGCGCCCTGGTTATTTCATTTTGTGAGCGGCAGCTAACATACACGGAGGGCATCCTGCATGCCAGGCTTCAGGGCTGAGCGCTTCACACGTTATTAACTGAAATGCCCCAACGACCCTCTTAGGTAGGAACTTCTAATACTCCCATTTAACAGAGGAGGATCTGAGGCTCAGAGGTGCTAATAGCTTGTCCAGGGTCACATCTTGAACATGTGGAACCCAGGTCCGTGCGGGGACAAAGCCTGTATTCTTAGCCTAAAAGCAGCACTGCTCCCCCATGGATGGATGGGGCCACCGCACGAAACAATACTGTAAGGAATTCATAAACGACAGAAGCGCTTCGTCTGACATTTAAGACAGAGGGATACTGTGTACAGAATAAATTAGCATTTATTCTCCATCAAATCTTTCTCAGGTGGCTGAACAGGTAGCACAGGAAGGGGGAGGAAGCAAGGATTTGAGAAAGTGACATGTAACTTTAATGACTCTTTCATAGCCATGTTTTCCTTCTTGTAATCTCTTTATGAAGCCCTGATCTTTTACAGCTGGATTTTCTCTGCAAACCCAAAACAAATGGTCATGGCATCTTTCATCAGCATTTAGTCTCCCTTCAAAGAAGCTTTTGCTGCACTTAGAATACAGAGGACCTTGAGTTTTAATAGCGACCTTGATAGAAGCAGACTCCCAAGGGGGTAGGTCTAATGAAATTAAGCAGACGCTAATGGGATACAGTGGAACCAGGCCTGAAAGGAAATGGAGAGATTCACTCATGGAAACGATTCATAATGTGATTAAGTATCGACAAGAAAAAGGTAAACAAAGAAATAACAAGAACATTCAGGATTCAAAGCACAATGAGGAATACAAAGAAAGCCTTAGGGTTATCCTCTTCTTACAAAAGCAAATAGGGTAGCAGAGCTGCTTATCCAGGGAATGAAAACAATAATCTGAGAAATAAATCCAAGCTCGTGGGGGGTATATATGGCTACCATCTGTGTTAGACGACTTCCCTCAAATTGGAAGAAAAGAAATTTCCTGGCACATCACAGAAATCCTTATATTTAACACCTCCATTAAATTTTGGACCCATAAAGATGAAAATTTCAGCAGGGGACTTGGTAATCTTGGTTTGGATTTTACATTTAAAAAAAGAGAAGCAACTCAAATAGAATTTTGTTGTTGTTGTTTTTTAGACAAGCCTTACAAATAGCCATTATAAAGCATATCTTCTTGTTCCTAAAAAGAACAAACAGGTAGAATATAACTTCCTTTCGACCAAACCATTTCTCAAAATTATTTGCTCAGGACTATATTTTTGGAAACCTGTGTTAAGGTAAAGACAATAACATGGGTAGAGTTTAATTTAATTAATTAATTTATTTTAAATATTTTATTTATTTATTTGATAGAGAGAATGCACAAGTAGGCAGAGCGGCAGGCAGAGGGAAAGGGAGAAGCAGGCTCCACGCTGAGCAGGGAGCCCGATGTGGGGCTCCATCCCAGGACCCTGAGGTCATGACCTAAGCTGAAACCAAGAGTTGGATGCTTAACTGACTGAGCCACCCAGGTGCCCTGAGTTTAATTTGATTTTAATAAAATGCAGTTGGTTTAGTGGACAGAGTGCTGAATTAGCAATCACCTCTGGGTTCCAGTTCCAGATGTGCCACTAACCAGCTGTGTGATCTTGGGCAAGACACATTGTTTCTTTCGTTTCTTCATCCATAAAATGAAGAGACAAAGAGAGGAAGAGACCAGACTAAATGTCTAAAGTCTGTTGTTTTTTTTTAAATAAATTATTTTATTTGGTTGCACCTTTGGCAACATCAATAGACTTTGTTTCCTTTTTAGCACGTTCACAGGGATATCCTAAATATAGTAACTGTTGTTTACTAAGTTACTATTATGTGCCAGACACTGACCTAAGCACTTAGCATGGGCCTTCATAATTTCCACAATTCCTTCCTGGAGTTATGATCATTATTCCCAGTTTGTTTATTTTGTCTGTTTCCATTATTGTAAACTAGTTTTCAGCCGCTTAAAAATATCCCCCCCGCTTCAGAGAAACCTGAAGCTCATAGAGGTTCAGTTTTCTTCACGATCACAAAGATGCTCTGTTTTATAATTTCTAAAGTTAAATATTTAATTTAAATTCTCAGTTCATAAATTTTAGATTATCTGTCTTTTAGTAAATATATACATACATACATACATATATACATATATATACATATGACAGATGAAGTAACAGATGGAGTCAGAAATAAGTCCATTATAAAGCCTGGTCTGCCTTTCTTGTTTTCCCACACAAGGCACCTACTTCCACTTCCCAAGGGCCTGGCGCATAGCAGGCACTTAGGAAACCACACTGACAGGGTCAGAGGAGGGAGTGAAGGTCGTGGCCAAGGATGGGAAGATGTCGCCGTTTAGGCCATTATGTCACTCTCAGTGGTGGAGTTTAGGAATCCCATAAAACATCAGTATGGTAACGGAGACTGGGCAGCCTGCTTCTGTGCTGTGGAGAATGTGCCCTTGGAAGACACTGTCTCTATGCCTACAGCTCCCCCAGAAGCCCCAGGAGATGACTTGCTACCAGTGTTTAGCCCCTTTAACATTCATCGGGAGTCTGGAAAAATCCGAAGGGGCCTCCTGTTGGAAGGGACCACACAGTCCTCGAGTCTAAATGAAATCCCCATCTGAAGTTGAACTTTCTCTATAGCATCCTTGCCAAGGGCATGTCCCACTGCTGGCTGATCTATGGTGACAGGGAACTGACCACCTCCCCAGGCACACTGATCGACCTGATTGTCAAAAAGTTTGATTTTATATTAAGTTGAAATCTGTCTTCCCGTCAAATCTTTCTATTTCTGTATGCAACAAAACTGGGTTATCTAAGATTCTTATTATTTGTTTTGGACACCAAAATACTTTTTGAATCAGAAACCCTAAAAAAAGAGAAAGAGAGGGCATGTCTCTGAGATAGGAGCTGTTGATTTAAGGTAAAATGTTAAAATCATGATAAGTATTGGCCAAAAAGGAGATCTTTTTGCAGGTCATTGATGCTCACAGACTAATCAGATTTGGGGAAGGCATGAACCTGTCATGCATGACTCACCCTCTGGCTTGCTCGTTCAGAACATATTCCCTCTGCTTGTCCTGAAAAGAAGGGGTTAATTTTGTAAGGAGAGGAAACTTTGCTAACCTCACTGCTGATGACACATTTATCTACGGGGAGTTGACTGGCTGTCACGCATCTTAGAAGTCCTACAAGTTACACAAACAAAGACATTTGAACGAGCAGCTACTCACTAACCATCCACTAGCAAGACGCCAGCATCAGTGGAAACCAGCAGGGCCTGGCCCCAGGGATCCGCGCACACAGCTTCGTGAGGGAAATCACTGCAGAAACACTGCGGCTCCCAAGGCTGCAAGGCATCAAAAGCGGTGGGAAGTAAGCTCCAGAAGGACTATCCCGCGGCCCCTCGGATGGAAACGTACAGTACGCCACCCGAGACCAAGCCCAGATACCCGCTCAACTTGGGGAGCTAAAGGGGCCCTGCACTCAGCTACCTTTGTTTTTTTTTTTCCTTATGTTTTCAAAAAATATTTTAAAGTAATCTCTACACCCAACATGGGACTTGAACTCATGACCCCGAAGAGTCGCATGCTCCACCGACTGAGCCAGCCAGGTGCCCTTCAGTTACCTTTCTTAAGAAGAAAAGTCTCTTTTCAAATACATATGCAGTAGGAAAAGAGGGAAGTCACATGTTTCTGGCACCATGACCTGTCTCCGTATGTAATAATCTTCCTTGGGAGCAACCAAATGGTAACGTCTTCTAAGCAAACATTTTACCTTAATACCTGAAGTTGGACCAACCAATTGTTGCCTATTTTTTGAAAAATTTACACGAGCTCATCACCAAAGGAAGACCCACATAACTCTACAAAAATGTCAGATTTGTGTTGCCGATTCAGTAAAATTATCAAGTCATACACAATGCAAGAAGTTGATATTGCCTTAACATGGAAATGCTTATTGACCCACTTAAGTCTACAAAATCTTAAAAAAATAACATGTTTGTGAGAATATGAAAGGTGCTGCCTGAAACCTACTCATGCTCCCTGCATGATGTAGTCATACCACATGAACTCTTCCCCTTCATCTCATGCTTGGTTCTGGCATCAGAGTTAGCCCTCCCTACGGCTGCCCCAGAGCTGTGCGGGGATGCCTAGAGCCAGGAGGCTTGGCCTCAAAGGACAAAGACGTTTTTGGAGCTTCTCAGGGACAAGTCAAAGTTTCACATTTGCACTTTTACTCTCCATCAGATGTGCTCCCTGGGGATGGTACGAGACCCCACGTATGCACGTGGGTGTCCACGTGCACACTGCGTGAGTTCATGTCCGAGTACTGAAAGTAGAAGTGGTGGCAGTGCGGTTGGCTTCTAGGGTGTCATTTGGGGTGAGGGTAAATACTGTGTGTATTACTGCTCTCTTAGAAAAGTATGTTGTCCCTTCAAGAAACTCACAAGCCTCAGAAGAAATCTACTTGCTAAGATGAGGTTCAAGCCCGTTCTGGAAAGATCACACAAAGAATGTGAAGACGTTTTACAACCTAGAAAGGGCTACACAAGTGCAGAGGCCATTAACTGGAATGGCATTTCTCTAAGAAGATGTCTGGGAATTCTGACTCCGTGACCTACAGCAGGAAGACATGAAGAAGCAAAGCCACTATGAACGTCAGCTGGGAGACAGACACAGACATGTGAGCATTAGGTAACACCAAGACATAAAAACCAACTCTTAATAACAAAACGTTCTCTGAGCAGAGAACACAAATTTAGACCACTTAGGCAGAACAGGGGTTCTTAACCCAGAAGATCTAAGGGTCCTAGAGGATCCATAGGAGCTTGAGGAGGCGTGTGAAGCCCTGAAATTGTATTCAAAATATTGTATACATGTGCCATCCTTACATTTTAACGGGCTAGTGTGTGCGTGTGTGTGTGTGTGTGTGGGGTGTCCACTGCTTTCATGCGTTCTCAAAGGGGCCGGGGACTCCAGGTTGCCTGAGGACATCATGTAGGAAGTGTCAGTGATGGGAACTCACACCTGGTCCCACAGAGGCTCCACTCTGAGGACTGATGGCATTTGCCACTGCACTGGATTCCCTTCTGCCAAGTGAGGGGCTTGGTGGAGACTCTGCAGGGCAAGGATGTGGCCTACGTGCAGGACTCCGTCCTTGCTGGACCCTCTAAGAACATTAACACAGCACATGAACTGATGGATGCCTAGGAGGTTGACAAAGCCTCTTCTTTGGAAATAAAACACTCTTGGGAGCAGCATGCGGGACTCTGGCCTCTGCGGAACCAGTTGCACAGAAGTCCGTGAGGGCCTCTAGGCCAGTGTTTCTCCAAGGCAGGCCTGTGGCTCACTGGTAGGTTCTGAACGGATAGAAAAAATGGAAGTTCTTTCTTTGCTCTTCACCAGTGAACAAGTTACATTTCCACAGACTTTCATTTTTATGTATGCCTAAGAACTTCCTATCAAGAAGGTTACTAAATCCTGCTGGAATTTGGTATTTATGGAGCTCTTGGGAACACTGCAAATTCTACCATTCACACCAATGAGCCGATAGTGGGAATTTATGCACCCTTTGGAAAAGATGCTTTGCCATCAGTCTGGTCTGAAATTGGTTGTGGTTTTCTAACATCAGTTGTATTTTGACCTCATCATTTCCCTGAAACCAGACTTTAAAGTGTGTAGGTTCTGAAAGTCAGATACAAAGCATTTATACCTTTATCACTAAAGTAAATGCATTTGTAATTCTTTTGCTTTTATAATGGACATTTCTCTAGTGATGCACTGTCTGTGGATTTGTTCCATTTAACTAACTTTTACATGTTTGGAACACAGACATAACTAGGGACATGGAGTTTTGCTTTACAAAATCATGCAAACAGTAAGTTCCTATGCAACAAGTTTATTGTTTGCTCTTCTCTTCCTGATTACCAGCTAGTTTTTTTCCCCAAGGAAAGTGGAAATGAGAAGTAGATACACAGGCCACAAAATTTCTGGGTGACTGAATGAACTATAGATTAAGCAGTGGTTTCTCAACTGTGGTCCTCTGACCAACAGCATCAGCATCACCTGGGAACTCATTAGAGATGCAGATTCTCAGGGCTCATCCCAGACCTACTGAATCAGAAATTCAAAAGGGGGTGATTGCAGTACACACCAAAGCTTGAGAAACACAGCCCTAGAGCTTTGTGGAGCGTGTCCAGGCACCCCATGAGAGCTTGTTAGAAATGCACAGTCTTCACTCCTCCCCAGAGCTGTAGAATCAGAACACGCATTTCGCCAAGACGTACAGGCAGTCGGTATGCACACGAGGCTCGAGGAGCACCGCTCAGCCCCGTCTGCCTGACCAGGCCTGCTCCAGCAGCTCTGCTCCCCTTAAGCATGCAAAGGCACACACACGTTATGGAAATTGGGGGCTCTCCCTAAATGCTACTCAACTTTATCTGGGGCTTTCCCTGGGGACTCTGCAACAGACAAGCTCATCTCCCTCCTGTCCCACAAATCTCTGTCAAAGAATTGCAGTAACTTCACGGACAACAAAGGACATTCACAGGTGAACTTGAGAGCATCATGGACTCACCTCTTTTTTACAGATCCCCGAAGCCACCAAGCTTGACGGAGCATCCCCTCTCACAATGGATTTCAGTTTTAGTGCCTTACAGAACAGAGATCTCTTTTACAGTTGGTTATCAGGCAGTAAAAGAAGAGCAGGCTCAACAGTTGCGATTTGGCAAGAATTTCTTAACAGGAGTAATTTTACACTAAAGTTTCAGGTTCCCACACTGCCCTCTCACTGAGCCAAGGAATGCAGCCTACTGACAATGTTCCAGCCCAAATGACCCCATCCCGTCATTTCAGTCATCGGCATCTCAGCGCAGAGACTCCGAAACGGCGAGACCAAAGACATTTCCAGGTCCCCCCTCAAACTCGGTGAGTCAGGATCTCGGGAAGCACAGGCAGGGTGCCTCTGAACAAGGACCCACGTCGGAGAGCCCCTGTCATGGTGCACCTGTCTGGGGCTAAGTCACTTGTGCCCCTAAGCTTTCCTGGGTCACCCTGCTTGGTTCTCTCCTTTGGGCCGGAAACTTGGCTGCCAGTAGCAGCCCTCCTCCTCCTCCGTGTTGTGACAAGGGATCAAGACAGAAAGCTGTGTCACCTCCCAGAACTGAGACATATGAACGTCACATGGGAGTGAGGCAAAGCGGCAGTGATTTCCTCCAAAATCGGGAATAAGATGCTAAGTGGGAGCCGCCTAACGCTGAGGATGGCTTCCAAGCAGCAGAGTGGGAACTCAGGGCCCTGAGGACGCCACCCCTCTGTGCTGACTCCTGCCACGGGAGTTCACGGTGCTTTTCCTACGTGGGCTCCTCGCTCTTCAGAAAATCCCCAGGAGGGAGGCAAATGGCACGTGCTCCCTCGACAAGAGGGAAACCCGCCTGGGCCTTGCGGCCTCCTGCTTCGAGGCAGTGGCGCTCCCTCCGGCAGAAGGCTTTGCTCCCACCCCCGCCCGCAGAGAACCCTGCCTACGTGGTTATCAAAACTCTCACTTGTGGTTTCCACAGTAATCCTACGAGAAATTACAGAGCTCCCACAGGAGTACGCAGACAGGAAATTCTTTGCAGGCAGGCCATCTGGTGTGGATGGGGCTCACAACCGCACATCTTGCCAAAGAGGTTTCAGAATAAAACCCACCTGCCCTATTCTAACAAACTCTGCCTGGCGGGCCTCCTCTTTCTTCCGTGCAGACTTGGGTGACTCTGGTAAGACGTCACTAAAAGATCGTCTATTGAGCATGTTCTAGAAAAGAAAAACAAGTTACAAATTCCAAATATTGTTGTTAAGTCTCATCCCCTAGCTTCTCCTAACGCACAGACCTATCTGTCCAAATGCTATTTCAACTTTCTGTACCCATTCGCTCCATAAGCATTCGTGGAGTGTCGCTCACGGGCCAGTGTCTGCGCTAGATGCTGGGGGTAGAAGGCTGACAGGCGGAGAGCCAGCGCTGCGTCTTGACCGAGAGCACAGGCTTTGAAATCAAGCACACCAGCAGCTCTGGGACTTACTAGCTTCCAACAGCTGATGGGGCCACCACCTTGCACAGCTCCGGGGATGCTGTTTGCATGGAGCGTCCCCCCTGCCTGCCCACTGGAACAAGGCGTGCGGCATTCTATGGGAACGGTACCCCTGGAGCTGGGCAACTCCGTGGCCCCCGTGGTAACGTTGGGCAAGTGAGCTAATCTCAGAGTCGAAGCATCTTTGCGTGGCTAATACTTGTCTCCTAGGCGTGTGATGAAGACTACATGAGGAGGTGCTTGCAAGGGGCTGGGCACAGTGCTTGGGCACACACTCAGTAAATGACAGCTCTCTTCTAGGGTGTAGTCAGAGAATGGGCACACTCCTTCAGTCAGCAGGTACTGAGTGTGCACCTGCTACTCTGGCAGGTGGGGGGCGTGATACACAGTCCCTGTCCTTGTGGAGCCCAGTGTAATGGCGGAGTCAGACCGAGGCATTGATTACATGATTGGCACGTGGGAGAACGTCTATGAAGGGGATGTACATACGGTATCTGAGAGCATCTAACAGGGGAACTTGGCTTCAATGGGGGGCTGGGGAAGGCCTGCCTCAGACATCCATGCTTCAGCTAGGACCTGAGGGGCACTGTGTCCTCATCTCGGCACCCTCTCTGCACCCCTCCCTGACTTTAGGGGAAAAAAAGGAATGGACAGATTAGCGATTATGGCTTGCTCTTTAGAGCCCTGGGGTTAGTCTGGCCTAATCCCTGGGAGCAGTTAGGGTGTACTGGTCAGCTGGAAGTCAAGGGGTACCCTATAAAATGGTGGTGGTCACTGTGCCCAAGGGAAAGGACCATATGAGCACCAGCTCATTATGATAGTTTTCATCTCCGCACGTAAGCACCTGAAACCCAACACCCCATTTATTTACAAGCATCACTGGCAGGGCCTTTTGCAGGAGTTTACGAATGCAAGGAGTCAAGGGGAGTCTCCCTACTTGTTCTGTGCTTCCCTGTGAAAGGCAGGAAATGCTTCTGAACAGCAGTGCTTTCACTCTGCATTAATGAGCCCATGGCATCTGGTGATCTCACACTGAGTCTGGAGGCCTCCAAGGAGCCTGGGTGCCCTTCCAGGCACTGAGGTGCCGCTGGGTCTCATCAGTGTGGAGATACCTTCAGCCTAGGAAGTGTCTGGCACAAAGCAAATCTGCAGTAAGTGGAAATACTTGTTTCAGGTGCCTGAAAATGGGGCTAGCCAGTAAATCTCCAGAAATCCTTAAAAAGCTCCCAGGCTCTCTCCAAAATCCCCACTCTTGCCTGTCCATCCGCTCCGTGGCACTGGTAATGCTGAATAGTATACCGCCAAGGACAGCCACCCCAAAAAGCACTCTCCAATGCTCCCGGGATTGGTGACTGACACTCATGCCCCCCAGCCTGCCCCTCCATTTCCACGGGCCTGTGATTTCTGAAAATCACTTTCCTGCACATGGATATTCAACACTCTCTCATGGCAACAATGAAAGAATGAATGTCAGCCCTGTGGCCACAGCCTGGTATTAACAGCAGAGATCGAGGCGACTCCTATGCTCTTCTTTTTTTTTTTTAATATATATATTTTTAAAGATTTTATTTATTTATTTGACAGAGAGAGACAGCGAGAGAGGAACACAAGCAGGGGGAGTGGGAGAGGGAGAAGCAGGCCTCCCGCCGAGCAGGGAGCCCGATGTGGGGCTCGATCCCAGGACCCTGGGACCATGACCTGAGCTGAAGGCAGACGCTTAATGACTGAGCCACCCAGGCGCTCCGATTCCTATGCTCTTCTAACCAGGACTCATCGCTAGGACTCAAACCCATGAGAAGGAAAGAAGACCACAGACCCGGACTTACCTTATGCAAATCTGGCATCAAATCCTGGTATAAAGATCGAATCAACATATCCAGAGTACGTCGACGTTTCTGGGCAAATGTTGGGGTTTCCAAAGTGGCTTTTTCACCATTAATTACTAAAATAAATCAAGTTATAAAGGGGGTTACAAAAATTAACATGCTATTGGAGAATGTCCTTCTCTCAAGGAAACTCCTCACAGTGACCACCACCCACTTCCCTAATACTGGTATTACCACTGGCACGACCCTTCCTTCATGGAAGAATGCTTAAAAACTCTAAATGTCTCCATACAAACCCACAGTCCATAGGTATGTCTGTCTTACCTTTCCTGTTGGACTGTAAACTTCCTGAGCAGAGGGTATATCTAATTACTTGAAGACCCAGTACACACTGAATCTGCCCCCATCCACCATTCCCTCCTCCCATCCATCCATCCATCCACCCACCCACCCGCCCACCTACCCAACCCTCTAAACACATCCCTCCAACACATGGGCCAAACCACGAGGATGCCATTCAACAGGATTAAATATATATTTGCTACATTTTGTTAAGAAAAATAACAATTGCCTAACAGAGTGCTAGGATTCTTACCCTAATAGAAGTTCCTCCTGGGAAAAAAAAGCTGGTGGCTAGTGGACTACAGACACGAAGAGTCAGTAAAGTGGAATGTCCAGTTCCACATTAGAGCACAGAACAGAAACTGTGCAATAGGGGGTGTGGAGCTTGAAGTCAAGGCAGTTATGGGTTTGAATCCTGTCTGTGCTGCCACATTCTTAAGTAAATTATTTAGCTTCTTGGGGCCTCATTTTTCACCCTGTAAAACGGCTATAACCATATTTCCTTAGAGGGTCATTGTAAGAATTTAAATGATATAGTACATATAAAGAGTTGGCACCATACTGGGCATATCAAACTGAATAAATATGAACTGTTATTTTTCTCATAGGAAGGGCCAAAGGAAGGACAGTGTTCACAGACTGAAAAATGAACTTCTTGGGCTCAGGCATTTCCTAGATAGGATCTGAGTGCTGGGGGCAAGCTGGGCTTGTTTGTGGCAAGACATCTCTTAAGGAATTTAAACTGCATGCAGTTAAGGCATGCCTACTATTTTCTCTAATTCTGTCTTTGGGAATTTTTTGTTTGAGGATATCTTCTCCTTAGTATCCCAGAAAAAACAAAACAAAACAAAACATTTAAAATGACCTGTTTCAGCCAAATAGGGGAAAAGTCAAAACTTTTGTTGAAATGCCATTTCCTGTTATCTTGGAGTTTCCTGCCTGGCCTTCTTCCTCCCTCCTGCTGCATCCACTTTGAATTCAAAGAGACTTCGGATCCCTTGGCTTCTACCTTTTCTCTCAGTCCATCAACCCCTCATGATCCATCCTGGCTCCAGGCTTCATCTCTTCAACACCCCTCTTCACAGCCCAGAGCCTTGGTTCTTCCACTGTATTGACCGTGCAAGGTTTTCAACTGTAGATCAAGCCTTCGCTTCATTCCACCCAAGCATCCAAGGGGGCTGCTCAAAGTCACTCTGTTGATTGGCTCCATTTAAATCAGCAGATACACTCATAAGCTGGGTTCTTAGGTTGCCGAATCATCTTTAATCGTGATTCAAGGGCTCCATGCCTGCAGCGGCCCCTTCCCTGCTATAGGCACTATGGCAAAGACTGCTTACTTCCTGACCCCTGCTTCCAAGACCCTCCCCATTTCTAGCTGCTAAACCCACTCTCTGTTTCTGACTGTTTCGGGTCTGTTTCTTGCTCTCCACCTGATCCTCTGGACTTGAAACACATGGACCCCCATTTTAAGATGCAGGCAATTTCAGATACAATTTCGGATCTCTGTCTTGTTTGGAAAACCTGGACTATCTGGCAGCCCTGGGCGCATGCTCCTGAATGGGGCTTGCAAACTGTACTTGTAGCTATAATAACCAAGGACTACTCTGGGGAGGGATGTAGCCGAGCTCTTGTGGTTCAGAAGATGGGGGCACAGGGTCAGGTATCTGGGTATTATCGGTGGAGCTAAAATGTATACTCACCAGCTAGCGAAGCCTGGATGGTCAGGTTCTGCACTATCATATCCATATTCTCTCTGTTGGTCTGTCTTCTCCGCCCCCCCCCCCCGCCCAGCCGCTAACAACTCCCCTTTCCCTAGGTACATACGCATATAACCACCCTTTGTCTCACCTGCTTCCCACTCTCTGACAAAGACACAGATACACATGTAGCCAGAGATTCAGAAATGGCTATAGCAGAACCCTGGGCAGCAAGGCAAATTTGAGGCCCCCTGTATCAAAAGCAGGTGAGTGTAGATAAACTTCAAAGCAGGTGGGCAGCATGGTCGATATAGATTGGGACACAGGAGAAGATCTGCATAACACTACCAGAAAACTAAATGCTTCACATGAAGAATTAACAGAACATGGAATGGGATCAACGCTTAAACAATGAGATTTTTCTTATACAGCATCCTCGAAGAATCTGAAAAAATGCATTCTGATATAGAACAATTTGCAAAAAATTTCAAAATAGAAACTTACATTTCACTAGCAAAAAGTCCCTGAATTCCTGGTGGTCTGTAAACACCGGTGGGGATGGCAAGGGGGGGCCAAAGAGTGGTACGCTTTCTTCTGAAAAAATTTTCAGCCTATGTAGAGAACATTTCAGAATTATTTGGTTTTTCTTTAAAGATCAGCAATATTCAGACCTTATATTTGTTCAGTTGCCTATGTGATATGTCAAGAATATTCAGTCCGGGGCGCCTGGGTGGCTCAGTTGGTTAAGCAACTGCCTTCGGCTCAGGTCATGATCCTGGAGTCCCGGGATCGAGTCCCGCATCGGGCTCCCTGCTTGGCGAGGAGCCTGCTTCTCCCTCTAACCCTCCTCCCTCTCGGGCTCTCTGTCTCTCATTCTCTCTCTCTCAAATAAATAAATAAAATCTTTAAAAAAAAAAA
>NC_138382.1:73157624-73233876 GCF_054177405.1 Leptonychotes weddellii | reverse complement strand
CGCCTGGGTGGCTCAGTTGGTTAAGCAACTGCCTTCGGCTCAGGTCATGATCCTGGAGTCCCGGGATCGAGTCCCGCATCGGGCTCCCTGCTTGGCGAGGAGCCTGCTTCTCCCTCTAACCCTCCTCCCTCTCGGGCTCTCTGTCTCTCATTCTCTCTCTCTCAAATAAATAAATAAAATCTTTAAAAAAAAAAAAAAAAAAAAGAATATTCAGTCCATAGGAGGAGTGGTGTCTCTGGGCTGCCAGAGGCCCAGCCACTGTACAGCTCTCCCATGAGCTTTAGGATAGAGGCCAGGTCTTCCTGCGTTCTTCATGGTCCAACCTACCAACTTGTGGGCAAGGTCAGGAACACCAGGAATAATAGCAAAGGCCACCATTGAGCACCCTGTGCATACCAGGCAGCAAACTTGGTATTTTAAGATATAGCATCAACCGATTCTCATCAACCTGCCAAGGTAGTAGCATTACCTTTATTCTGTCCTACGGATGAGGCCTGCGACTGAGAAGATAAACACTTGATCTTTCAAAAGCACGAAGTTAATAAGCGACAGACCTGGGATTCCAACCTAAATCTATTTGGCTCAAAGTTCATGCTCTTTTCACAACATCACGATACCCTTTTAATTTTTGAGAACACAGGGATACATGGGCCAGGACGTAGCCTAGGAAACGGGGTCTGGTCAAGATCAAATATAGTAAATTTGTGCCCATTTTAGAGTAGAATAAAATTCCAAACTGACCCTGACCCTTGGGTCTACTGCACAGGGAGGGCAACACTATATGGAACAAGCTTTTCCCAAAGAGATGATGGCCTTGAAGAAGTTCTATTGGTGAGGACACTCACATCAAATCAATCAACAAATACTTGTATTGGGAGCCATCAAATGAATGCCAAATTAATAAGTAAACATGAGGATTAGAACAAGCAAACCGAGGGCGCCTGGGTGGCTCAGTCGTTAAGCGTCTGCCTTCGGCTCAGGTCATGATCCCAGGGTCCTGGGATCGAGTCCCACATCGGGCTCCCTGCCCGGCAGGGAGTCTCCTTCTCCCTCTCCCACTCCCTCTGCTTGTGTTCCTGCTCTCGCTATCTCTCTCTCTGTCAAATAAATAAATAAAATCTTTAAAAAAAAAAAAATGAACAAGCAAACCGAGAGAAAGTCATCACCTACCTGTAATTGTCATTTTGTTGATCATACCTCACTAAGGCAAAAATATCTGTGGTGATGGTTAAGGAAATTAATCAACAACCCAACGCTCACGTCAATGGCTTGTGCCTTGAAATCCCTTGTGTAGAATCATCCTAGACCTGCACTTTTGGGCTCAGGGCATCTGTCACCCTTAGGTTGAAATGGAGCCTTGACTTCTTTAAAAGAGACAGCTCAGGAAGACATAAGTTCAACCTCTGTGTGCTCATCCTTTGGGGAAAGAGCTTAGTCTCTCAATCTGTCAGAAAAGCAATATAAATACAGCTATTATGCACCTAAGCAGCCAACAAAGCAAAAAGAGCAATTCCTTTGCTTGGAAATATAAAACATCCCAATATGAAATTAGACATACATTTCCCCTCACCCATTTTGAAAATAAAAGCAATTTAAACGTTTCCACCGCACACCTTCCCTCTCCTTCTGGCTTTCACACACAAAACAAACCAATGCACTTGGCAGCAGCGTCTCAGCAGAATCTACTTCTCTTGTGTCAGGTGCGCGGAGCCTAAAATGGTACCATACCTTGTCCAGCTTTCTTTCTCCTATTCTGCCTCCTCCCCTGCCAGGTCCCACCCTCGGCATTCCTCTGCTAGGGCTAATAGGCTATCAGTCCTTCAGTCGTTTCCATTCCTGGACTCGGAGGAAAGAATCTGCATTAACTCTTTGCCTGTCCCTTTCCAGAAACAAAGGCAAGCCCCAAATCTAAAAGTTACAGCTAAAGGAAATTCTAAAAATGGTGACTATCTCTTGGTCACTTAAAGAGCCACCTCCCTCGCCCCCCCGCATGGTGCTCGGAGAAAACTTCTATTTCACAGGAAGAACTGCCGCAGGAAAGGGGAAATAGTGGCCCTAAATTCCAGTGAATGGAGCAAGATATCACTGGATAAGCAGGGATGGGAGCAAAAACCATTATTATTGAAGTGTAGGTGCATATATGTTTTCTTCCCTGCTCTTGTGGAAGAAATTTGGCTGTTCCCCACTTTTAAAAACTTATATGCTGTATTGTTAGTTTACAATGAACAAGTCAAAGCATGCAGAGCAATCTACTTCCAGATGTGACAGGTCACAATGGTCCTGTCTCCCAACATTTTTACTGGAGTCTTCAGGGAACATGAATAGCTAGACCAGAATTTATTCTGAAAATGCTTATTAGCTGCCTTTTATTTACTATGTACAACCTGTGGAGGCACTACCTTTGGGTCTCACTGTGGGTCTCACATCACAGCCCAAAGCCATGATGGTGTCTGTTGGGCTGGCCAAGCTCATGTCCTGTGCCTGTCTGCCTGAGCTGAGCTTGGACATTACAGAGAATTTCAGCAGGACTCTGAGCTAAGCAGGGATGTGAGGAAGCAGAGGGAAAAGTGAATGAAAATATGATTAATTCCATCATTTCTTAAATTTCAAGAGGTGGTAATGCAGTAGCTATCTCCAGGGTTTAGAATCAACAAAGAAACATTATTTTGACTTTTTATTTTAACTTGCAAATTTTTATTTAACTAAATTTAACTGAACTCTAATAACTTCCATTCAAATTTTTATTTAAAGCTATTTCTTAGAGGGTTCACTACCTATGATTCTAGTTCTGTTACTACTGATGGATGGTAGGGAGTTTCCCTTACTTCAAAGACTACCCAAGGAAAGGAAAGATATTCTAGAAGCCAAGAATTCTCTGAGAATGAATCCATCCATTATTCCAATGGATGAAGAAAGATGAGGGCAGAATAACCCCAAAGGAAAAATCCAGAATAGTGGCTCTAAAAATCTAGCGATGCAAAACAACTACAACAAGCAAGTCAACTGTCAGATTTGTGTTGAGGGTCATTTTAGTCCCATGAGGCTGACCAACAGCTCACTAAACTCATTCACAAAGGTCCAGGATACGTGTAAAGTGGGAGCGGATCATGGAAGGCTTAAAGGCAGGAGAAGGCTCCTCTCCCTCCTGGAACACAATGGTGACGATGTCATTTCCAATGTGGCGCTTCCTCTCCACCTGGATGTAAGCATAAGTAACATCACCAAGGAGGTCACTCACACATGGCAGATTCACAGGGTTAAAAACACTAAAGCAATATGGCAAACCGCAATGATCACAGAGCCCTACATTTCCTCCATCTTTGACTTCTTGCCTCCCGTGTTTTACCAGCCCCGCATCCCTGCTCTCCTATCCATCTCCTCCGTTCCCTGCCCAAAGCAGATCTGCATTTCCTCTTGTCTCCCCTTCTGTGGCAGCCTCTTAACTAGCCTCCTTGCCTCCATTCTCTCCCATTTTGCTGCTGTGTGTCTACCTTCACTCCTACATCATCTTCCTAGCCTGGCATTCAAGGCCCCCAGACAAGAGGCATTGCATCAGAATTCCCTGGGGATGGGGCTCAACTATGAGTATGTTTATAAATGCCTTAGCTGGTTCTGAAAGATGTACTTGGTGAGGACAATGGGTTTACCTAATCTGACCTCAGCTGACCTTTCAAAAATGATCTCCTAGATCTGTGGTCAGCAGATTTTTTCTCCAAAGGGCCAGAGAGTACATAGTTTCAGTTTTACAGATCATATTGTTGGTTTACAACCATGAGCTCTGCTGTCACAGTACAAAAGCAGCTAAAGGCGATACATACATGGATAGGCGTGGCTGTGTTCCAATAACACTTGATTTAACACGACAGGCAGTACGTGAGATTTAGCCCATGCTCCGTGGTTTGCCAACCCCTGTCCTAGACCTTAGCTTAATCAGCCAAACAGAATGATTCACTGTCCATGGATCCCTGGTGTGTCCCCTCTTCTACACTGTCAGCTCCTGGAGAACAAGATCCCTGTCTGATTCACATTAGATATCATTCCCTTTTTGCAAATGCAGAAATGAAGGTTTAGAGATGTCCTAATAATTTGAATTCAATTTAACTCAGAAAGTCGTTATTTTTGGCAATGATTTCTTGGCCATGACACCATGGCCAACAAAAGGAAAAATGAGATAAATTGGACTACTTCAAGATTGAAAGCTTTTGTGCATTAAAGGATACTACCAACAAGAACGGGAGAAAATATTTGCAAACTACATATCTGATAAGGGGTTATACCCAGAATATATAAAGATATGCTGCAACTCAACAATAACAAGTCAAATAACTTGATTAAAAAATGAGCACAGGAGTTGAATAAACATTTCTCCAAAGACGATGTGATAAACACATGAAAAGATGCTCCACACTGCTGATCAAAACCGCAGTGAGCTGCCATTTCACACCCATTAGGAGAGCTATTCCAAAATAAAACAAAACCAAAGAAAATACAAAAAGCCAGGTAATAACAAATGCTGTCGAGGATGTGGGCAAAGTGGAACTCTCACGTGCTGCTGGTGGGAATACAGAATGCGGCAGCTTCTGGGGAGAATGGTAGGCTGGCTCCCCAAACGTTTAAACACAGGATTACCACATGACCCAGCAATTCCTCTGAGATAAGAAAAGCTGCAGGAGAGTCAGAGTTCAGTTTTGGACCTGTTAGGTTTGAGGTGTCTAGCCCAGGGGGTTGTCGAGAAGAAGGCTGCACACCTGATTCTGGACTTCTGGAGGGAGGTCTGGCTGGACATGTAAATTTGGGTGTTGCTGGTGTATAAAAGCTCTTTAAAGCCCTGAGACTGGGGGAGATCACTGATCATTGAGGGAGTGAATGAAAGTAGTAGGAGGAGACAAGAAGGCCAAGAACTGTGCCCTGGGCCAGGCAAAGCTCCCCATGCGTCCAGGATCACAGAGCTAGTTCTGGCAGAGCTAGGACTGGGCTCGGACGGGCAGCTCCCAGAGATCTGTGCTTTTATCAGGTACTAAATGCTGCCTTCGGGGCCTGAGGCTGAGAGACTAGGCAATGTGAGTGGTGGGGGACATCATGACGTGTTATGAGGAAGGTGAGGTCCCAGAGAGGCAAATATCAACACCGTCCCCCCATTAAGGTTTGATTCAGCAACAGAGAAGAGAGGTGGACATCACGAGAATACCAGAGCCTACAAACTCTGTGCGAATTGGCTTCTTTATGTCAGATTTGGGATACGGCTTAGACCGTTCCACTTGTGTTCTTGATGTTAGGAGGTCAATAAGCACCAGGATTTTTGAGCCAGGCTGGCCTCTGTCTTTTTGTCTGTTACGCTGAGCCCCCGAGGTACAGAGAGAGGCTCATGGTCAGGGGTCCTTCTCTGCTCTGCCCTGACGGGGTACACTGAAGGTTCACTAGCATCCTGTGTTTGTCTCTCTTCCCACCTGCATGATCTTCCCGGTGATAGAGACAAGTTTCAAAGTTTTCATTTTCCTCGTATCTGCCAATGCCAGGCCAGTGGAGGACCCAAGTGCTACCCACGGAGACACCCAAGATGTTAAGAACACCAGGGTCCAACTGGGGACGTTTCACTCCTGACCTTAACATATGGACAGCCCCTCAAAGAGATAAGGTTAATGACTTCTGAGTTGGGCAAAGGTTGAGCTGTCACATTCCTTCCTCCTGTCTCTCTGGCTAATGCCCCATCTGTCACGAGACATGGGCAATTTGGGTGATTGTACAGGGCTGAAAAGGTCAGAGTGGGAGGAGGAGGAGGAGGACTGTAAAACATTTCCATGGAAGTTCTGTGATATTATTGTTGACCTCTTACAGCTCATGATGACTGCGAAGGTCAGCTTGGCCCCTCTTCTGCACGTGATCCTAAGAGATTCAGCTTCTGCAGCAATTTAGGCAGCCTCAGCCGTGCAAAGGAGGATGCCTTGCAGGAAGTAACTTCAGCAACTAAGCAGTCTTCCTGGGCCAGGGTACTTCCTGTTTCCACCTGACTTTTCCCGGAGTGAGCCCTCCAAAACCAGAACAAGCTTACAACCTCCAGTGGGTCTCCAGTGCCTGCAGGACAAATCCACCAACTCCCTATTCCAGGCCCCAAACAGTCCAAGGGGGTCAGCTCTTCCTGCCCCTCCCTGCCATGTCCCCAAAGCACCTTGATCTCTCATGACTGGAACACTGCATTTTAGCGCACTGGTCTGCGTTGTGTCTTTCCCCCTTACTGAAGTCTTATTGAAATAAGAATTATAGGTGCTCAGAAAAAAAGCCTTCTTGGCCCATCACATCCCCTCCCTCTCTAGGTTCCTATTTCTCACAAATCTTTGCTGACCAACTGTCCATTCATGTTTGTGATATTTATTCATACAGATGCCTTCAATGTTTAAAAAAGGGAAAGAAGCTAATAAAGTTAAGTGGAATCCACCACCCCATGCCCCCCGCACCAAATCCTTCAAAAACCAGCAGCACGTGTCTTTGTTAGGTCTGAATTCCCACAAATTGGAAAATTTTCTCCTGGAAATGGCCAGTCTCTGGGGTAAGTGAGGAGTGTCTCAGGTAGTTTTTTCCCCAACATGGCAGAGCGTGTGCAGATACCCAGCGTTCACCTCCTGTGTTAATTTGAAACATGCTTGCCAACCATCGCTCAGGGTCTGCTTATTTTATGTCCTGGGTAGTCTCGGATGAGATACCAGGCACATGAAGAGAAGTCACAGAGTGAAGGCAACATCCTGCAAAACAGTTTCTCGAGTCTGTAAAACCACACTCGCGCATGTGTGTGCGATGTTATCACTGATCCTTTATTTAAGGAGACAGCATCAGTGAGGATGGTTCTTCCCAAGGCTTGTTGAGAGTCCAAATATACAGACCGTAAACAATATCCCTACATTGGTACCTGAGGTTCAGTTCATATATTAACACACTCAGTTTCTAATGCTATGAAATCAGAGCGATGATGCTTTCTCCATGTTTTGGTCACTGTTTGATAGTTTGTGTGTTCTCAAAGAGCCTGTGTTCACACGTACCTGCTGTTTGTTCTCTTTGGAATACGGCAACATGGTGGAAACGTGAAACATGATCTCATGCCCTTGGTATACGGTATAAACTGAATGTATCCCTGTGGTGTCATCTGTAAGATACAAACATGCATTTAGGAGGCACAGAGAATTCCGAGACCCTGAGGAAATAGTCTTTATTTGCAGGCTAGGGGAATACAGCATACAGTTAGTACATTCCCAAAGACCATTCTGGATTATCCACCTGAGCGGCAGCAACAGTAGGGCTTACTCTCCAACTGATACAAGGCTCCTGCCCACGTGGAGAGCCCTCTTCCTCCCCGCTCTAAGCTCACTTGCTGTCTGATTCACATAGAAGGTTGGGCTAAAAAGGAGAATGTGCTATAATTCCTTGCCTTCCAGTTACTCCTGGTGTACGGGACAAAATTAACACAAAACGACATACAAATAATTATCATGTCCATAAAACAAAGCAAGTACGCTCACTGGCAGATGGTATGGCGGCTGAAAGCATTGGCTCTGGAGTGAGGCAGACCTGGGTTCAAGTTCTCAGCTATGTTCCTTTTGACGAGTCACCTCATCTTTCTTGGAGCCTCAGTTTCTTAATTTGAAAATGGGGATGAAATTAGTATCTAACTCCTAGGGATGTGTACAAGATTCCACTTGTAAAGTGCTTGGCAGGGTGCCTGGCCATAGCAAGGGTCAGCGGACGGTGGTTGTGACCGTGACAGAGAGGCTGAGTATTGGCGATGGGGTTGGTGACCTCGTAAGCCTTGCAGGTTCACCACGTGCTCATGCACCTTGCTGGACCGTTGCCCACACTTTGGCCAGCAAGTTCGGCTCCAAGGTGCAATCTCATCCCACCACGCCTCTACTTAAAATCTGTTCGTGACATCCAATTCCATTTACCATAAAATCCAAAATTATTCATGTGATCTCAAACTCTGTGGGATTGCCCCCTCCTCTTCTCCAGTCCCTCTGCCATAAAGATGTTCTCTTAGGGCACCTGGGTGGCTCAGTTGGTTAAGCGACTGCCTTCGGCTCGGGTCATGATCCTGGAGTCCCGGAATCGAGTCCCACATCGGGCTCCCTGCTCGGCGGGGAGCCTGCTTCTCCCTCTGACCCTCCCCCCTCTCATGTGCTCTCTCTCTCTCATTCTCTCTCTCAAATAAATAAAATAAATAAAATCTTTAAAAAAAAAAAAAAAGATGTTCTCTTAGTTTCTAGAACATATCAGGCTCTTTCCTGACTCAGGGACTTCACAAATGTTCTTTCGCTTAGAATTCTCTTCTCCTCTCAGGACTCAAATTACTGCTCATCATTCCCTTGGGGAAGCCTTCTCTCATCCCCCAGATTAGACAAAATGCTCCCATGGCACTCTGTACTTTTTCTTCTTTGTTCCTCCAAGTACTTTACTAAGGTATTTCATAATTATCTGTGTAATGTCTGTGTTATCCCCTGGACTATAAGCTCCTAGAAAGGCAGGGACCATGGTGGTTTATCCATTGCTACATCCCTGGAGCCTCTCACAGCCCTGGAACACAGAGGTGTGCAACAGTAAGTATTCACGGGCAGACCATGGTCTGCCACACCGAGGGACTGGGAGGGCTGACTTGGTCTTGCAAAACTCAATGGAGCCCCCAAATGTGTCCAGCCACCCTGTGTCAGACTGGGTGTGAAGCCCTTCTTATCCCTCCCAGTCCACCCCTTCCCCCAACCTGGGTATAAGTCCAAATACAGATCGGGCTGGCTGCTAGAAATTATACAAATGACAACAGAAGAGATCAGGAGGTGAACTTACTTTTGGTGTCCAGACCGCCGCGGTAGCCTGTCCAGCCCTTTAGGGTGATTTTGTCACCCAGAAGATTTAAAAATTTTTGAAAAGCATCACTTCCAATTTCTGTAGGAAGAGGTAAAGTGTGAAGAAAATACAGAATCCACACGTCTTCATTTTCTAACTACGCACTGAAATCCCTTGAACATGAACGAGGCTCTACAAATGTGTGCAGCAGACGAACACAACAGAGAGGTCACCCTTCCTTCCCGGAGACCACGCAGGAGATTCCACAATTCCCAGGATTCCAAGGAAAGGACAACCACGAATCAGACTGACCCACCTTCCTGCTGCCACACCGAGATCATGAGGGTTTAGTATTGCAGAATGAAAACACTGTTACTGCTTCTACTAATAATGAATGGGTATCTAATATGAAAGGTGCTGAAGAACAGGAAAATGGCACCATTTTATCATTCTCCCAACCATAAAAATCAGAGAAAGACCTTCCTCTGCTACTGGGACTATGATATAGAACCAAATTCTTCATATCCCATATCATTTTCTGGTTAGACTCCCTCTCGGGCGCCAGTGCCTGGTGCAAGTTTGGTGACCAGTAAATATTTGTCAACTGAATGAAACTGGGCAACACCTGCCCTACAAAGTTTACTCGGAAATTTACCCTAAAATTTCACAAAACAACTGGCTTTTTCTTTGTATTAAGGACTCCAACTCAACAGGTTAAGTTCAATTTGGACTGTCAAAACCACAACAAGGCAGAACAGGGTCTCAGCACAAATTAGGGGACACTTACCGTTGCTGAGCATCTCATCATCCGTGAGCTGCCCGTCTTTGGCAAAGAGAACCCCAAACTTGAAATTCACAGAGCCCTTACGAGAAGACAACAAAAGGTGTTGAATGTAAACTTTATCATCAGAACATATACAGTTACGAGATGTGCTATTCATTACTTAGGAAAACTTCAGGGACCAGGATGGATACTCGAGGCATTACTTATTCTCCTCCATCTCAACTCTGACCAAATTAACCAATATTAAATTAATATTCCTTTATTTCTATAGGTTTAACCAATATTAAATTAATATTCCTTTATTTCTATAGGTTTTGATAGCTTACGGTTGAAACTCTCTGTTTTTATGTGAGTTAATTCATTTGTAACTTCATTACTAATGGCTTCCGTAGGACGCCAGGTCCATTCTCTGGCAAACCACTGCTCAAAGAGCCAGCAGGAGCTCACGGGCCTGGTGCCATGTTCTGATCAGCTAACACAGGGGAGAGCTCAGTGTAATTCAAAACTGAACACAACAATCTTAGGCTGATATCCTATGGGCTCTTAGGAATAGAAACGGAAAATGTAGGCAATTTGTTCTAAAAGCTCATTTCCCCCAATTCTTAAAGATATTGAATCTCAAGAAGTCACAAAACAGATGTGTGGGGGAGGGGAAAGGAAATCAAGAAGTAGCTAGTACAAATGTTCAGTCTACTACCCTCGACTTTAAAGCCTGGATTAAAATCTGATCCTGTGGGAATAATAAATACCAAATGCAAGATGATAGGTTCTATAGGAAGAGAGAGGAAAGAGATCAGATAGTTCAACGGTACTTTCAATATTTTTTTCCTTAAGCTGGATAACCGGTTTATAAGTCTTCATAATATTATTCTCTTTTTTGTGTGTGTATCTGAAGTATTTCATAATAAAATAAAATCTGAGGTTGAAGAGAATCAACTTTTGCAAGGCCATTTGATGCAGCACTAGATGGGGGAATTCTTGGTGGTCAATTAAGGGGTAGGCTAGGAACAAAGGTGTTTAAAGCGTTGGCCATTGCGTCATAGGTTGGGGGGGAGGTCAAGGCAGAATGCTGGGATTCAGGACAGCTGGATCTGGGAGAATTAAGACTCTGAAAATCCAGGGGTCCAAGGCTGTGCTTCTCAGCATTTTTCTGTCCCCAACACACCTGAAAGACAGATGCACACCCATCAGCGAGAGTGGTTTTCTACTAGAGCGTGGAAGAGGGAGGACAGGTCCAAGCTGAGCCCTCATCTGGAACCCCTCCACAGCAGCCTCTTTGGCAGGCTCTTTCCCATCATGCAGGCCTCAGCTCAGAGGCCGGTTTCCAGAGAGGCCTTCCCTGACTGCCCGTAGAAAGCCATCCTCCTCCACTGTTACTCTCTGCCCTAACACTTTGCTTTCTAAGCACTATCCATACTCTGTAATTCTTTTTTTTTTTTTTTTAAGATTTTATTTATTGATTTGAGAGTGTGTGGGGCGGGGAGGGAGGGGACAGTGGGGAGGGAGAGGGACGAGCAGATTCCCGCTGAGCATGGAGCAGGACACTGGGCTGGATCCCAGGACCCTGAGATCATGACCTGAGCCAAAACCAAGAGTCAGATGCTTAACCGACTATGCTACCCAGGCGCCCCCATACTCTGTAGTTCTTTTATTCAGTGTGTATATGAGTCTGTCTCTAGCACTAGAACATATACATCCTGTGAAGGAGGGATCAGACACCTCTTAACTTCCCACTAAATCTCCAGTGCCCACCACACAGTGCTGGGTATACTGGAGAGGATTCATAAATATTCACGGAATAATTGTGTGCATAATAACTGACAAAAGAAACAAAACTGGTCAGATACAACTTACTTTTCACAAGCTGCCTCCAAATGATTACCTCTTCCTCACAGACTTGTTTTTGGTAATTTCTTAGAATTTTGCCAGGGATCTCTATCCATTTGATGATTCTAAACTTGCCAACTTTTCTTTCTGTGTTTTGGAAATGATGACAGCAATCACATGTCTCCAAGACTATGGCATATCCCGCATTCTCCAAGGTCCCTTAAAAAGCACCCACAGGAGTGTGGAGTCTGACAGATGATCCTCTCAGGATAATAGCGCAGAGCCTAAGGCAGTGGTTCTCAAACTTGACCGGGCATCAGAATTACTTGGCAGGCTTCTTAAAATAGATTGCTAGGCTCCAATTCCAGAGTTTCCATTCAGCAGTTCTCGGGTAGGGCCCAAGAATTTGTATTTCTTTTTCTTTGTTTTTTTTTAAGTAGGCTCAACAACCAGCATGGAGCCCAACAAAGGGGTTGAACTCACGACCCTGAGATTAAGACCTGAGCTGAGATCAAGAGTTGGATGCTCAACCAACTGAGCGACCCAGGTGCCCCAAGAATTTCTATTTCTGACAAGTTCCCAGGTGATGCTGATGCTGCTAGTCCAGGGACCCCACTTGGAGAACCACTGGACTAGAGGAACAGACCAGCAGACTGCCAGGAGGCACAGCATCAGGTCCAGCTGAGCTGACTGCTAGCAAGCCAAGGGCAGAAAGACTCGGTCAATGACCAGGGTCATGAGCCAGGATCCAGCAGCCTGTTAGAACCAGAAGGGGCCCCACGGCCCACTGAGTCCACGTTTTCATCTTACAGACAGGACACATGAAGACCAGGGAAGGCTAACCTGCCCACGGCTGGCACTAAGCGGAGGGCAGAATGGGAGCTGGAAGTCGGGTCTCTGGACTTCTGACCCAGTGCTCTTCCCAACCCCACAGTGTGGTCTTCTCAGTGCGGTATTGGGTTGAGGGAAGTGGAGAGCTACATGCAGAAATGGGGCCCACGGCCACCTGATCACAGGGCAAAGCTTTCAAGAGTTTTTATGGCTCTGTCACTGGCACCTTGCTGTTAGTACCCTGGCTGAGGACACCCCTCCTCCGCCCCCGCTTCAGGTGGAGACTCCAGAAAGCCCAGTGTTGCAACGCCTAACAAAGTACCTGAAATCACCTACAGGGTCTCTAGCTAATTTTGTTTCTAGGGCTTCCCAAATGATGTCACTGATTAACTCAGAGTTTTTGCCTATCTCCAGAAATCAAGGTATTACTGAATGTAGTGGATTGTATTGTTGACAGAGACCGTTTTTGGGAGGGAATAGTTTGATTTGGGGCTACCCGACCACCACGGATCATATTTTAATAAACCATTTAACCTAACATCATTAGTGCTTCATGAGGCTGGCTGCTCCTTCCAGCACTAGATCTTGGGGGTTGGGCGGGGGGAGCTTGCAAGGTCCTAAGACCAGATCTGGGCGCCCGGAGGGAGGTGACTGGTAGGGGGAATCCATGCAAATTGGTTTTCTCAGGACTTACATCCTGCCCAGACACTCATCATAGAGATAAGGTCATTTTGTAATTCCTGCTTATATGGGACTTTTGATTTTTAAGTCCTAAATGGTCTGAGACAAAAGTCAACATGATTATAAACCAAAGTGCAGTCATATCCTTGGGAATTAATAGGAAGCTAAGAATTACATTTCTTTTGAAGAAAGTGAAGTATGTGGGGACACTAAGTTCCAGTAATTCCAGAAAGACCAAGAAATGATGGCCTGATTCGAAACTGAACACCCTGGGCTCCTCATTACTCTTGTTTAGGCAGTGCCTCGATATTTTTTTGATTTACATGTTCCTACGCTTCTCTCACTGTCTCCATGCACGTTGCGGCCTGGGGCGCATGCTCTCTCCTGCGGGGCATCTCTATGCTGTGGACACACAACACTTGGGTTTCAGGACACTGACCACACTTTACCAAATCGTCAACCCTTCAGGGACATCACTAGTGTTGTTTATTAATTTTTTTCCCTGCTCATCTTTGCAGCTGATAGTTTATCACTATAATTGGGTGGAATTAGGATCAATGCTCTGAGCTGAGAAGCTGGCAGAAGTGCCTTGGCCACATCCTCAGGGAGGCTCTGAGAGATGACCACCACTCACACCTCAAATGCATTGTAATGAGTGCTCTTTTTTTTTTTTTTCAAGATTTTATTTATTTAATTTTAGAGAGAGAGAAAACGAGTGGAGTGGGGTAGGGGAGGAGCAGAGGGAGAGAGAATCTTAAGCAGGCTCTGCATTCAGCATGGAGCCTGATGCGGGGCTCGATCCCAGGACTCTGAGATCATGACCTGAGCTGAAACCAAGAGCTGGACGCTTAACCAACTGAGCCACCCAGGCGCCGCAGTGTGTTTCCGTATTTTTCAAATGTTTGCCAGAAATGTGTCTTACTTTCATTTCTTGCCTTCTACAAACCATACATGGAGTTCATGAATTCTGGCACCACAAGCGTGATTCATCCATGGATAAGATATAGAGAAAAACAGGGACGTCTGGTTTGCCGGAGCTCTGCAGCAGCCCACCCTACACCCCCAGTGCCTTCCACAGAGTAACGCCTGCCAACAATCTGGGGCGCATTATTTCAGCTCCTTTGCACGTACATTGACGTGTTCGGGAATCAGCTGAGATGTCACTGCCTCAGACAAACCTACTCTGTTCGATGTCAAAAACCTACTCCTTCCCCTGTATCGCCTACCTTGCTTTATTTTCCTCACAGCTCTTGGCGCTATCCACGTTATCATGTTTAGGTTTGCTCATTTGTGGAGTTTGTCTTACCCCACCAGACTGTAAGCTCCACGAAGGGACCTCGTCTTCCTCATCAATGTGTTCCCAATGCCGCAAACAGCACATGGTACACACACGGAAGGAGCTCAGGAAATATTTGTTGAATCAATGAATGAATGAGCAAATGACTGAATATACGTATGTGTTTGTTTATAAAAACAACTGGGACCATACTGTAGGTATTGCGCTGTGAATTGCTGCCCCCGCCCCGTAACTAGTGCGTCGTGGAAAACTTCCCATGCCAGTAAATAAAGGTCCACCCCCTTCTTTTCAAAGGTGTCACTAGTTGTCACAATTCATTCAATCAATACATCATCCACTTATTCAGCCACCAAATACTTACTTGGTGCCCTCTCTCTCCACTGCTCTAGGATCTAGGATACAGCCGGGAACAAACTGAATAAGCTCCCCCTGCTCTTATGCTGCTTATATTCTCGGGAGGGCAACAGATACAGAGCGAGTCAATGAAAACACAAGTGTCAAGAAGAAACACAAAACGGTGCGCAGGGCAGAGGGTGAGAGGCAGGGTGTGCTATTTTAGATAGAATGGTCAAGGACAGCCTCTCCAAGCAGAGACCCTGATATCAAGGAAAGGGTGCTCGACCCTGAGGACGTCTGGCGAGGAGCATCCTGAGGGGGTGGGAACAGCAGGGTCTTCCTGAGCAGGTGGAGGAATTAGGAAGTCAACATGGTTAGTGTGGGGGAGAGGACCCGAGAGGCAGCACGGCTGCGTCATGCAGGCCCTGGGGGTCCTGGTCAGGATTCGGGGCTCGACTTGGAGCGGGATGGGAAGCCATGACAGCTTGCAACATAGGGGTGACCTGACTTGACATTTAAAAGGACCATTGGGCTGCTACACGAGAAACAGAATAGAGTGGGAGCAGAAAGTTGGAAAATGCATAGTGCAGGTGAGAGATGATGGGGTGGTGTCAAGGGATGAGAGCAGTCGTGGTGGAAACCTCGAGAAATTTGAATTAGGGGTATATTTTGAAGAAATCATCACAGGATGTACTGAAGGATTAGGTGTGAGAGAAAGAGAGGTGTTAAGGATTTTTCCAAGTTTGGCCGGAGCAACTGGATGAACGATATGACCATTTACCGAAAGGCATGATATGCAAAAACTAATTTATCAATTGCCTTTGATAGCATTTTTATTATTTCCCTACGTTAGTTATGTCCTTAGAAAACCCAATACATTTTTTAAAAGTGGGGCAACAAGGGATGGAGATGTGTAAATGAATATGGCATCAGTAAATCGAATGTGCTAATAAAGCACAAACGCCCTCTCTTTGACTTACTGAAATTGAAAACCTCATTACTCACCCTGATTATGAGGCTAAAATCTGAATATTTCCAAGCAGATTTAAGTAGCTTGTTTTTATATCTTTATAGCTAGCTGCACAGGAGGTCCTGAAATCTACCTTGAAAAAATATGTTGATAAAGTCTTTCAGTGACAGTATGCTCAGTGAGCAAATCCACGTAGAGGTTTGACTGAAAGAAAAGGTCATGGTCGGGGTGAAGGGAGAAGCACATTTACAAACACAGAGGCAGAACATAGCAGGAACATAAAATTCCTCGTAAAATTTCTTACCTCTTGTTCTTCAAGAACCAGCAAGTCCTGCCAAACCAAATTTTGAAAGTTATGTCCATGCTGATTTTATTTTGACTTTCTGTGACAAGCTCCCATGTACACCACTCCCCACCCCCATCCCCCAGAAGCACTTAAAATACTCCAGTTTCGTTGTACAGATTTTTGTAAACTACTTGGTCATCTAGGAAAGTCACATTATGGCACAACTATCTGGAAACAAGCATGATGCATAGCAGCCAGAAGAAATACATAGACACCCAGGTTTCTCTATCTATTTAAAGCTAGCTTCTCACACATTGCTTCTGGGAAGATTTTGGCCAAGAAAAATGTAACTATGGTATAGCAGCCAGAAACAGAATAACATTTTTAAATAGCACCAGCCACCTTCCCGCTTGGTGGAAAGATGCCTTCTTTACCATGCGGTTTATTTTCTGTTTACTTTTTGGATCCGAGACCTTTTCCTTCCTCCTCTCCCCAACCCCTGCGGCTCAGGGTGCCCTCGGGTCCACCTACAGCAGTGAAACCACCACTACGAGGGGCACACACACGTGCCTGCTCACACACCCGGGATGGCGGGAGAGCGCGTGGGCAGCCCCTCGTGAAGGGAAAGAGAGTCAAAACACAGATGTCGGGAAAGTGGAAGGTGTCTTTTGTTTGGTGAAAAACAGGCAGAGAGTTATGATATAAAGAGGCAGAAGGTTGCCATTTCTGTTTCCTTGTCCTCTTTGATGCCCTGGAGGAGGGAAAGCAGACAGGGAAGCCTGGGCAGACACGAAGTCCGCTGAGGGCCCACACTCAGCGGCAGGGTGCAGAAAGAAGCATCCCAGGGGCTCTGTGGGGCTTAGGTCCTGCGCCTGGGGGTCTCATCCAGGCTCCAAGAAGGAAAGGATTAAGAATATGACAACTTGTACAGATGAGGTAATAAAGACACACTGGTAGTGGCATATTTATAATTCCAAGTCGTTTTACAATTCACTATCACGAGTTAGTTTAAGCATCTCATGGCTTCAAACTGCTTAAAGTTTAACCGAACGCACCCATTTTGGCCTCAGTTCCTTCTGGGGTTGAGTCAGGGTACAAATACTATTTTAAACATTACATGAAAACAGAAGATATGGGAATTCACAACACTCCGTATTTAGCGGTAAGCTGAGAACCGATAACTTTATTTTAAAAGTTAACTATTTTAAAGGCTTGCAAGCAAAGGCTGCTCATGCTCCCATCTATCCTCCTCATACCCTCGGAGTTACTTCCCTGAAAAGCAGACTTAAGCATGACGCTCCTCCACTTAAATACTCCACAGGCTCCCTGCTGCCTGGATGGAATTCCAACCTGCCTCTCTGGCCTCTTCCCTATCACCTGGCCCGGGCGTCCCCACCTCCCAGAAGCTCAACTCTGACACATGGCTGGCACTAGGTGATGACTGCGGGTAAGTTTCGAGGGGTGAATTTCAAAGCTATATCGCCTGCAACAAGACAAAAGTTTGGCTGACATTTTTCTGATGGCCTTTGACCTAGATTATGACTCTAAACTTGTTCCTCCCAAGGCAGATTATTTTCCCTTAGCAGTAAGTCTTGAGAAAACAGGATGGATTCTGGATACCTTCTATCTCTACGGTACACTGCACAGTGTTCTATGTGAGTTAGAGCTCAATAAACACATTTTGTGCTTTACTATTTAAAAAAAAAATCTAACATTCCACACAATTCCACATCACTCAGTAAAAAGACTGGCTTTTAAGCAAATAAAGTCCTTCTGAACACACACCCTTTCAGTTCATGGATCAAGGACCATAGAGTTTAGGGGTTCTCAGTTGTGGCTGTGCTTCAGAATCACTCATGAGACTCCTGAAAAATGCAGATCCCCACCCCCACCTGACAAATCAGAATCTCAGCTGTAAGGTTCTTTATGATGATTGTTTTCAAAGGCCCGCAGGTGGTGCTGATTAGGCTTGGATCCGAGGCTAAGAATCACCGATGCTCTGTCTGTCCTCATCTAACACTGTGATCCAATATATACCATTAGGAGACATAAAATTCTTTTACCTTTTGGATCTCGGGATGAAAAATTTCTCTGGGGCCTTTCTCAAATTTGTCCAGGTTCATGGCACTGAAATAGAAAGGACAGAATGAGCCACAGCGTGGTGGAAACTTAACTTAGAACAAGTCTCTGTGCTTCAGAGAAACTAAATAATATCTCCTAGAAAAATCACAGCTGGATTCCCTATAGGGCCGGGCACACAGGAGATCAATGATCACGCAGGGTGCTCAATGAATGAATACATGAGAGTAACCAAACACTGCATGGTACTTTACTTATATAACTGGCCCTTGATGACACTCATCTAATAAGGGAGGAAGAGATGATCAGGAGCATGTTTCAGGCAGCCCAACTAACCTCCAAGATTCTTTTATTTATCGAAAAAGTGGTTCATTGACATTTATGTTAGCAGTTAATGATAAAATGAAATGTAAGTAAGACTACCTGGTGTTTCTTTCTTCCTTTGGCAATTCCTTCGCCACTTAGGGCAAAAGGCCCTCCCCTTCACAGGATGGTTCTTTCACGTTAGAATGTCAACCTCCTTGAGCCTAAGTTCCTCCAGAGGTAAAACATGCAGTTGAAATGCACGATCCCTTAGGCCCCTTTCATCTAGGAGTCCCATATTTGTAAGGTAAACATAATAATAGCTAATATTTATAGAGTATAACGTCGGGCAGCCTGCTAAATGCTTTCCATGGATGACCTCATTTAGTCTCTGTGCGGCAAGTGCTATTTTATCCCCATTAAATTACTTAAAAAATTTTAAAGGTGAGGAACCTGAACTAGGATAACAAAGCTGGTAAGTAGTAGAGCCAAGATTTGAACCCAGACTTACCTGCCTCCATAGTATTCATTTTTTCATTTCCTTTTAAGTTTTCAAGTTCAAGATTATAACAAAGATAACATTTTTTTCTTCTATCAGCAGCAACTGTAGAAGTTTTGATCTTCCATGTCTTTAAAAAAATGTTTCTGGCTGAAACGTGCTCTGGCTACATGAGTGGGGGCAGAAGCGGAGGTCCTACTCCTATAACTAAATGGAAATCATAACAAAATGAAATGTCTTCAAATATAAAGAAAGGAGCTGGAGTAACTTCTTTTTAGGGAAAAAAAAGTCACAGAAATCTTAAGCCAGTATAATTCTAAGTATTCCTCTCAAAGCCAGTTAAGATTTATACCTCCTTAGAAGCAGCAAGATATTTCTGTGCTCAATAAAGATGTTAACCTCTTCACTGATGCTTTCATAGCTCAGGTTTCAGACTGCTCGGAAGAAAAATCAGAAGGCCGAGAGCAGAAAGGAGAAGGTCTGCAATTTGGAGACCAAATCAAGCTTGAAGAGGAGATCTAAAAATTTTTGCTTCCGAATCTCAGTGCCCCTTTCATCAGCCAGATGCAGTCCCTGACCCATGGAGTCGAGATTGTCACTCTAACAGACGTTCTGCAAGTGTGCGTTGCAGCGGGGACACTGAAAACACCATCTCTTCCCAACACCTAGTTGCAGACAAAAAAGCACCAGGGCTCTGGGATAAGTGTTCATACTCACACAATGTGGGCCTTGGTGGCTAACAGCCCAAGCACGGGGATGATAGGGACCTGGGTTCAAATCCCAGCTCTGTAGTTTCCCAGCTGTGAGATCTTTGTCAAATCCCTTCACTTCTCTGAGGCTCTGATTCCTCCTTGGTGGAGTGTAGGTAATAATGGATCTCCTTTGTGGAGCTGGTTTAAAAATTTACTAAGAGAATGACCAGAGCCTTCAGCACAGTGCCTGACAAACAGAAGCTACTGTCACTATGATGTAGCCTCTTGGCTGGACTGGATGAAGCAACAGGTACCGCATGAGTGGTGGCATTCCCTAGGGGGATCTGCCACCAGCATGGGAGAGCCAGAGGGGGATGGAAAGGTGGGGGGCAGGAGTGGCAGCTGAGCGCAGAGCAGCTAGACCGTCTACTCATTTAACTCTCTCTTTGCAAAGAATAAGCACATTCTTCTCTAAGAAGCATTTGCTGACATACGAGTTTCTATTTCAAAGCAGGAAAATGAGAGGAAAAAGATTTCTTGATTTTCTTTATGAGACCGAAGTATTAGCATGCATGCAAAAAAAAGGAGCAGGCTACGTAGGCAGTTCGGAGATGCGTTAAGAGTGGAGCTTAATTCCCACCACAAGCTAGCTGTGTGATCTTTCTCTCTTGGAGCTTCCACCTCTGCCTCTCCACAGTGGGGTAATAGCAGTGCCCGTCCCACCGAGGTGCTGTGAAGACGGCAGGGGATACTGCACGTCAGAGGCTTTAGCAAAATGTCTGGGACGTGGTCAAGGCTCCAGAAAGTAGAAAAATAACATCAGAACAATCACAGAAGAAAAATACTTATAAAGGCTCCTGGTGTTGGGTTCTTCTTCTTGAGTACTCACCTTAAGATGGACTTCACAGAGAGAGTTTTTGTGGGACTGTACGGAAGGCATATTTTCTGGGTACCCTGGAAAGTCAAAACACCGGATCAGTGAGAAGTGTGGCAATTTCCATCTCTCAATAAGCTTTACCTGGCTGTTTAAAAGAATATATGAACCTGGGCGCCTGGGTGGCTCAGTTGGTTAAGCGACTGCCTTCGGCTCAGGTCATGATCCTGGAGTCCCGGGATCGAGTCCCACATCAGGCTCCCTGCTCAGCAGGGGGTCTGCTTCTCCCTCTGCCCTCTGCCCTCTTGTGCTCTCTGTCTCTCATTCTCTCTCTCAAATAAATAAATAAAATCTTTAAAAAAAAAAAAAGAATATATGAACCTATATATGAAGAAACACATTCTGTCATGGGAAAAATCTTCCTCAGGCTTGACAGCATCTTTCACCATTCCCCAACCCCAACACTATGGATTTAAGCATTACTCTTCAATGTATGGACTGGGGGGGTCCTTGGTGTTGTAGGTGCAGTGAATGGATGAGCCATCTGACTGAGATGAGAAAGGGTATGGTCTCTGAGCCAAGAGTCAGATCAGCCTCAAAGATAATGAGAAGAAAGCAGTCTTTGCATGTTCAGTGGGACCTACATGTGAGATCTCCAAGTTGAAGGCTTTCTGAACTAGAAATCATTTAAATCTTTTGAGAGGGTTTCATAACACGTACTTTTATATTTTTCTGTGTTTACTATTTTTTTTTTTTTTTAAGTAGGCTCCGTAACTAACCAGGGGCTTGAACTCACAACCCTTTGATCAAGGGTCACATGCTCTACCGACGGAGCCAGCCAGGCGCCCCTCTGTGTTTACTATTTAAACTCTGTTTCTTTCTCTCTAAATGAGTACCCACTGTGACTAACTCATGGAAAGTACTCAATGGATATTTGTTGTGTGAAAGGGAATGAATGAAGGGTTGCCCGAATGGTTCAGGCCCACGTCCAAACCACCCAGCAGAGATGAGTGCTACTCTCTTTATAATCTCCAGAAATAGATATAATGCAGATTTATAATCCACAATGGATTTATACTGCACGTTTAGCAAAAGGGATTACAATGTAGTACACATTTAAAACTTTCCAACCTTGACTAATAATAAAATTGGCAGCACGAACTGCTAGAAAAGGCGCAGGGCATTTCTTGTAGGAAATGGGCAAAGAAGGATGTAGGGTTTTCCTTGTGTTTTCGAGATAACACCTGCCAACCCATCTGTCCAAGCCCTGAACACTGGTGTCACAGTAGCAGAGTTCTTCGACCTCGACAAGCCCATGATCTCTTTTGGTAAACTAAACATTCACACCATGCCCCTGGAGAACCAGTAACCTCACCCGCACTCCAGACTGGGGAGTGCGTCTTTCCAGCTAACCCTCAGAAGTTGCACTAGGGCGCCTGGGTGGCTCAGTCGGGCGAGCGACTGCCTTCGGCTCAGGTCATGATCCTGGAGTCCCAGGATCGAGTCCCGCATTGGGCTCCCTGCTCAGCAGGGGGTCTGCTTCTCCCTCTGACCCTCCCCCCTCTCATGCTCTCTCTCTATCATTCTCTCTCTCAATAAATAAAAATCTTTAAAAAAAAAAAAAAAAGAAGTTGCACTAGACAGAGCCCTTCTTATGGGTTCTCTTTAGCCAATGTAGTTTACATTAAAGAGATTTTAAGAGATTTCCAATATAGGGGAATATTATGATGAGAATAGGCATTTTCAAATTCCACATAACTCACCCATTGAAACCTGAGTTATTTCGGTGGCCTTGTTTTTTTTTTGCTGGCCCCGGCCTGCCTTACACTGTGGTCACCTGTATGGGATGCCAACCCTTCTAGAAGAGGGTCTTGAATCTGACCTTCTTGCTCAACCCCTACCTTGGCTACCTTTTCTTCTCACCGAGCACAACAAATGCAGTTTTAGAGAAGCCAAGGGCGGCCTGAGGGGGGAATATATGGAATAGGAGAGGATCCAGCCCCTGCCTGGCTGATGGTAACATCTTCATAAGCTGCCTACACGGATGCGAAACCCCGGGCTCAGGGGATTGTGGATTTGTAATCTTCTTCACCGCATGCTGGCAAAGCTCTTCCTCCCCATCTTCTCCCTTTTGTAGCTTTGCAGAGTTGCCCTCTAACAAAAAACACCTTTCGGTTCTGTTTTCTAGTGGGATCAACAGAGGCATGGTCAGAGCCAAGTACACATACGTATCCGGAAACACCAAGTGATCACTGCAAGGACGTGCAAGTGCGCGTCGGACGTTACCCCCTTACGTGGCAGCTGTGTGTGTGCGCGAGCGTGTGTGTGTGCGCGAGCGTGTGTGTGTGTGAGCGTGGACCAGTGTCTTTAAGGCCCTTGCAGTGATTATCCCTGAGTAGCTGGACTTTGAGCCTCTTCTTTTTTCTTCTTTAAAAGGATTTTATTTACTTACTTGACAGAGAGAGACAGTGAGAGAGGGAACACAAGCAGTGGGAGAGGGAGAAGCAGGCTCCCCGCAGAGCAGGGAGCCCGATGCGGGACTCGATCCCAGGACCCTGGGATCATGACCTGAGCCGAAGGCAGATGCTTAACCGACGGAGCCACACAGGCGCCCCGAGCCTCTTCTTTTTACTAAGGGCATTGTCTGGATGGAATTTGTACAGTAAGTATGAGGGGGGTTTGTTTGTGTTTTTTTTTAAGTCTTGTCTTTGTGTTTAGAAGAAACACAGCACAGATAGACAAGACTGTTTAGGTCAGGGCTCACACATGTAGCTGTGTGTCTGTTTTAGAATGGAATGGGAGCTCATGGCGGAGGCATACGCTTCTTTGGATTTCCCGCAGCCTCGAGCACTAGTTCTGGGCCCAAAGGGGCTTCACGACGGACCCCTCCTGCCAAGCTCTGCTTTGATTTCTTCAGTCCCTCCCAGCCCTTCAGCACTTGTAGCTGGTGGCCAACGCCCACCCTGCCCCGGCACACACGGCACACACAGCAGGCTCCGGAGCGGAGGCTCTGGGGAAGGCACCGCACTTCTCAACAGAGTGGGGCTGACTCATCAGGCCAGCCCCACTGCCTTCACGGGGTCCTGCGGGCCAAATGACTCTTCCTTTGGGGACTCGGCGCCAGGAGTCCCCGAGCTCCTCATTTGTCTTGTCTTCCTTGTTCCTTCTTTCTGGAATGCTCCCTGCCTGCCCCCTTCCCCTACTCTGTTTTTAGTTTGTTTGTTTTTAAGATTTTATTTATTTATTTGAGAGAGAGAGAGAAAGCACAAGCAAGGGGAGGGACAGAGGGAGAGGGAGAATCAGACTCCCCACTGGGCCGGGAGCCTGACACGGGGCTCAATCCCAGGACCCTGGGATCATGACCTGAGCTGAAGGCAGACACTTTACTGCCTGAGCCACCCAGGTGCCCGTCCCTTACTCTTAATGTGGTTAGTTCCTTTTCCTCCTGCAGGTCTCTTTAAATGTCACCTCCTTGAAAAACTTTTCCTGCGCTATCTGATCTGAAGTTGGTCTCCCATATCATTCTGCCTTTGTTTCCTTCAAAGTGTTTATCTCAATTTATAATGTAACAGAGACAACATCTTTAGAAATTAAAATAAGCAAAATTCCCTCCTGCATCTGCCCCACCCTCCCTCCTCTAGTACCTGGCAACCTTCCCAGGTGAGGAGGTGGGGCGGCTGTTACTGCCTGAAGAAAGAAGACAGGACGGGGAGAAAATCCATTCTAGAAAGGTGGCAGAAGTACAGAACTGCCCTTTCTTGTTTTGGTGGAAGATGTAAGAAGAAAGGTAGGAAAGCTAAGGCGTTAGATGCTGGGGCCCTTGATTCTGCCGTTCAGAGGGCAGGCCTCAAAGAGGGTGAGGGACACTGGAAACATATTAAAATAAGACATGGAGACATCTAAGAACATTTGGATTAGGGGCTCACTTCCCAGGCACGGCCTTCTGTAGGAATCTTGAAGTCCAGGTAGAACCTGTTTGAACCTGACGAGGGGCAATAACTCAGCAGCTTCAAGCGCGGATGGTCAGCAAGATTAGAAACATAAGCCTAAAGCAATGCTTCTGCCCCTCCCCACCTGCCCCGTGGCTTGCAGGGGATGTGCTGGTGAGAAGGACAGAGCTGAGAGGCTCAGTGACTAGCGAGACCTGGGATCAGGTCCCAGAGGTCACAGTGTGCAATGACTTCACCACAAGGGGCAAATGGCTGGGACCATGGATTTCAGTGACAGGTACTTTCCAGTGAATAAAATCTTAAATCTTTCCAATAAATAAAATCTTAAAAAAAAAACCAACCCAAACAGGCCAGAAAAGAGTCTTCCTGGTGCAGAAGATAAGAGGCTTTAGATAAGGGCACGATCACTTCTCACTGGGTGAATAAAGGGAAAAGACCGTCATGTATGCACCTGAGAACAATGGGCACACAGTCCTTCACCATTATCTTCTAAAACCAGTGCATCAACTTCGCTCCAGGACAGCTCTGATGATGATATGACTGAACCCCATTTCAGTGGCATGGGGAGAGAGGTGAGAGCCAAAACCTTTCTGTAGGAAATCATTCATGAGTAAGAGCTAACTCGGGTTTACATTAGACTTTTATCTTAAACCTGCTTAAAAAGAGAAAAATTTCTGCAACATAACATGGACATTTATATAAACAGAGGCAGCAGAGCACACAGGTTAGGCTGGACTTTGGTGTCGTTCATTAATTCATTCAATAAATACTTCTTGAGCTACTTCTATGTGCCAGATACCGGGCTAGGTGAGAACAAAGCAGTTATGTCCCCTACTTTCATGGAGCTCACAGTCTAGGGAGAGAGACAGCATGAGTCAAAGAATTACATACAGAATTAATTACGTACAGCCTTGACAGCTCGGTGTGCAGTCCTGGCTTCTGCCTGGCCTGCCACCTTCTGGCATGTGGCCTCGGCCATGTCATTTAAAGCGCAATAATACCTATTGAGATAATGCATGGGGAAGACTTGGTATAGTATGTGGCATATAGTAAGTGCTCAATAAATGTTAGGTTTTATTTTAGTACTCTTACTATTTTTAATCATCACAAAAAGTTCCTAACTACATTATTCTGTAATGGTTCCTAGAAATTCTTTCTGGGCTTTTTGAAGTTGCTGTATGTGTATGTATGTATGCAACTGTGTTTATATACGTGTGTACGTATATAAAAATTACTGTTTTTTTGAAGTGTGTGTATATTAAAAAAATACTGTTTAAGTTCCTGTATTTCCCAAAAAGATATACATAGCAATTTTTGAGATACTATGCTGCTGAGATAAAAATTAGCATACACTTTATTAGGTAATGGCTTTCTTTTTTTTTTTTAAGATTTTATTTATTTATTTGCAAGAGAGAGCGTGCACAAGCGGGGGTTGGGGCAGAGAGACAAGTAGACTCCCTGCTGAGCAGGGAGCCCAACTCAGAGCTCGATCCCAGGACCCTGAGATCATGACCTGAGCTGAAGTCAGATGCCAACCAATTGAGCCACCCAGGTGCTCCTAGGTAATGGCTTTCAACAACTGCACCCATAAAGCGAGACTACCACATAACAGGACTAACGTTTTCTGAGTGTGGTTTATTTCATTGATGATTTAGATTTTCAAACATGATCTCACTTAATATAGTCCTCAGCACCCTGTGAGCCACAGCCCAGAATTTTCCCCAATTTACAAAGAAGAAAATGGAGCTCATCAGCAATTTTCTCAAATTGACATGAATGAATTTGCTACTGATGTAATTTGACCCTGGTTTGCTTAACCCCAAACTCCTTGCTCTTTCCAGTGTCCGTAATGCCTATGAAAAAATTCTCTCAGAAGTGAAGGGAAAAAAAAAAAAAAAAAAAAAAACCCAAGGGAAGAAAATAATAAGAAAAGGTAAGAGGTGAAAGATGGAGATCAACTCTAAGAATTACTATAAGAAATCAGAAAAGAGAAGGAAAAGCTGCGATAGTGAACATAAGAGAATTTTCCTGAGCTACAGGGAGGCCTGCATTCCTGAGTTGACATGATTTGCCTTCGTTCAGGTCACTGTCCTCAGAAGCCACCATGGACGGGGGTACTTGTCTTGTTAAGCCTTGAGTCATTTTCCTACTTCAGGAAATTGATGAAAGGGGCTAAGCCTCAAAGAAATTCTAGAAGCACAGCTGATTCAGTGCTTGACTGAATGACCCAGGGAAACAGAAGCACCCCATGGGCTGTACCCCTGTAATAGCATTATATTCCTCGAATACATTTTGTTTCTTTTAGTTGAAGGTAAACCAGCTGGTCAGTTTCAGTCTTAGTAGCAGCTAAGGTTAATACTCTGTAAAATACACTTCTGTATTCCACCGGCCAGAGATGGAGGGACTGGACATGTCCAGGTAGTGGCTCGTATGGGGGAAGTTGTGGTTATACTCAGAGCTTGAAGGCTCCACCTCTGAAGAGTGTAATCCTGAATATCCAAACTCAAAGAACCTCATAGAAAAAGACTCACCTGAACCACAATGGTTCTGAAAATGACACTAATCAAACTCCGGATGGTGCTGATGCTGTAGGTACAAGCGAGGTACTTACTGTTTTCCTCCAAAGAATTGCTCGGTATTGAGGGACACGCTGATTATTTTGGTCAGAGAGGGTCACAGACAGGAAGAAGGGGCTCTTCTCTGAATCATTTCCAATGTAATTCTGATGGACTGGAAAAGAGACAGGTTCAGAACAGTGAAGATGTGCTGGTTCCTCTAGGCCCTGGTGGGAGTAGACACTTTTTCCTTCCCACATGAGCAGGGAACAAGAATCCCAAACCCAGCTCTGGAAAGAACCTGGTCATGCTTCCACTCCCCTTGGCAGTTACTGGTTCAGAAATGAACATGTGACCAGTTCTGGCCAATGAGACAGGAGGAGAAATGGAAAGGCTTTCTGGAAAGTCTTCCTTACTCCTGAAGATGGCCTTCGCCTTCCTCTGGACATGGTGGTGCCTAGAAGTGATAGCTGGAAGTGCTGCAACCACCTTGTGACCCTGAGGAGGGCCAGCCTTGATGACACCACTGAGCCCCTGAATCCACCAACTCCAGAGCCTGCCTTACCTCTGAGTTTCTTGGCATCTACCTAATGGCATCAGTTTTCTCTAAAGTCACCACTGCTCTGGGCACTATGCTTTCAAGCATTTGGGAGGATGACAACTTTCCCGCTAATTTCTTTCTTGATAAAGAAATATGCCTTGTCCAGTAAGTGAACTTAGAATAAAACAGTATCAGATTTTTAAAATTTGGGTCTGATCACTCTCATTATAGTCTCCACATCACATCTTCTATAAACACATGCATTAGCCTGATAAGCAATTTATCTACTTCCTCTCGAATCCTGAAACAGTGATTATTCTCCCCTTCCCAGTCTCTCCTGTCATTAGACACACTCCCGTTTTCCACCTTCCCACATGTGTTCACCCAAGCCCCTCACTTTATATGTACACTGCTATTAATGACTGAGCCCTTGCTTCGTGCCGGGCACGGGGCTTGGCTGTTTCTCCAGCATCACTGAAACTCCGTTCAAACCCACTCAGTATGTAACAGTAATACCTCCACCTTACAGATAAGGAAATTAAGTCTCAGAGAAGTAGAGAGTGACCAGTGTAAGCTTCTGTGGTTAAGAATGGCAAAACCAGGATTCAGACCCATTTTAGAGTCTCTGTGAGGGTAGGGAGAATGACTGCCTTTGCCAGGGTAATTGCCTGGCACGTGGTAGGTGACAAATACCCGTCACCAGAGCCTACAGGACAACGCTTCTCTAGTTCTGTGGTGGCCCTGGAGCTCAGGGATCCATTTTTTTTTTTTTTTTTGCCTCATTGCTTTGAACTAAGTGTTCAAAACTCACTATAGACAGGACAACTTGCCTTGTTAGGTCTGAAGTTGTTTTCCACCCTGCAAATTCTTCTTGCGTCTTAAATAGCTATTTAGATGATCAGGTCCCCTTTAACTCCCAAGGGACAAAAACAACTGACCAAAAAACCTTATGGTTTCATATATGGGTTTCATATATTTATGAAAAAATCCTAGGGCTGAGACTGAATTGAATCTTTCAATTGGAAAAGCTATTAACCTGGATATTAGTGTCCCTAAACTGGTTAGTTTCACACTTTTTAGGGCATCAGAAAAATGACACCAACACTTAATTTTCATTTTGAATACCCTTTCTTCCCAACCACCATAATGGCATAGTTACCTTGTCCTAAAAAATACTTGAAATACCATCTGGTGTGGTATTCTGGGTTCTCTAAGTGCACGTCTGTTCTTCGCCACGTCCCTGGGAGAGCAGTTGCATTCTGGAATCGAACAAAATTGTGCCAGTAAGAGTCATATTCAGAAAGTAAACAAGAAGCAGGCAATGAACCAGGGGCCAAAGAACCAGAGAAGCCATTGTCAAAAGGGTACAAATAGGGCAGTAAGTACAAGTTTTCATGAGAAAAGACACCACGTCCACATCACAGAAGCATTCTGAAGGTCCTTGGGGTAGAGGGAAAAGCACCGAGTGGAACCAGCGGGCTCAGCTATTTCCAGCTTGAGTATCAACTTGAAATTTCTCTCCTTTCTGGTCCAAACCTTCCAAATATTTGGGAGTTGGTGCCGCCTAGAGGCAGCCCTTCCGTCTGGTACCCCCTGTAATAGGCCCATTTCACCTGGAATACATCTCCGCAGCCTCTTATTCGAGTTCATATTTTTTTGTAGAATTTTAAAAATTTGTCATGAAGTAACACAATTAATGGGGAAATTATGGATAAACATAATGAACAATCTGAATCCTCTCTCCAAAGACAGTCACCACGAATGATTTGGTATGGCTTCCTCTGATTTTTTCCTCACACGGACACACACATGTAATTTTCTTACCAAACGCAATCATACCGAAACTCCACTGGTATCTACCTTGTGCCATGTATATATGGCAGGTGACTGGAACATACTTTTCCGATTCCCATATGCCTCTGGTGATTTTCTAGACGTTTGTGGTCACTTGCTTTATCATGTTGAAGGGGGTTTCCTTCAATTCCGAGCTTACAAAGAGGCCATTCTCAGGAATCAATATTGAATTGCCCTGAAAGTTTTTTTGGCAACTATTGAGAGAATAGGTTAAATGGGGAAAAAAATCATAGTAATGTAATGAATTATACTACTGGCTCTTCCGATGCTGAATGGTTCTTACATTTCTGGAATACCTCCTACTAGGTCATGGTATATAGTATTCTTTTGATACACTGCTGAATTTTAAAAAAAATGAATTATGTATATTTGTTAGTGAGATGGAGCTTATAGGTTTCTTTTCTGTATGAATTTCTGTCATACTTTCAGAGTTATATTACTTATAAAGTGAATTAGGATGCTTTCTGTCTTTCTCATGCTCTGGAAATACTGACACTCACTGAGAGAGCTTTAAGGGTACTTTATATGCATTAGCTCCATAGCATCTCCACCAACTTTATGACATAGATTTTATTTTATCCTCTACTTTCAGATGAAGAAAGTGAGGCTCAGACACTTCAGCTACGCTGCCTAAGGTAGCCAAGCTCATAAGCAGTGGAGCTGAAACTGAGTCAGTGCCAATTTCGGAGGGTTGTTTTTTTTCTTTTTAAAAATTTTAACCATATCATCATTGTCTGTCTTCTTTTTTATGTTCTGCCCTTTACTCCCAAGGAGTAAAAAGTAGGTTAATGTTTCTTAGCATTATTGTACTTTTACTGAATTTTCTTGAATTAAAAAAAAAATCAGCTATTGATTATGTATGTATATATATATATGTACATATTTTAATTTGGAAATAATTTTGACCTTACATAACAGTTGCAGGAATAGGACGGCACAGAGCATTTGTATACCCTTTAACAGATTTACCTGCTGCGAATATTATATCCCATTTATTCATTTGCTCACTACTGTCTACACAAACACATACACACAGAATTTTTTCTGAACCATTTAAGACTAAGATACAGAATAGCCCTTTATCCCTAAATGCTTCAGTGTGTATTTCCCAAGAATAGAGATATCTTCTTATATAACCACAATATAGCTTTCCCAACTTTTATAAATTTAACATGGATACGGTACCTCTAATCTACCATCTGCATTCCAATTTTGTTAATTGACTGAAAAATGTCATTTAAAGAATTTTCCCTCTTGAGTGCAGGACAACTGAGTTGTCATGTCTCTTTAGATTCCCTTCTTCTGGAACATTCCAGACTCCGCCTTTTACAACACTGACATTTTTCAAGAATACAGCACACACCTCCCCTCCTCTTTTTTAAAATTGAGCATGACTCAGGGCGCCTGGGTGGCTCAGTCGTTAAGCGTCTGCCTTCGGCTCAGGTCATGATCCCAGGGTCCTGGGATCGAGCCCCGCATCGGGCTCCCTGCTCGGCGGGAAGCCTGCTTCTCCCTCTCCCACTCCCCCTGCTTGTGCTCCCTCTCTCGCTGTCTCTCTCTGTCAAATAAATAAAATCTTTAGAAGTAAATAAATAAATAAAATAAAATTGAGCATGACTCATTCTGGGTTTGTGTGATGTTGCCCACGATGAGGTTCAGGTCATGCGTACCCGGTCAGAATGCTACACAAGTGGTGCTTGTCCTTCTCAGATTATCAGACATCAAGACATCCATCTGTTCCTCACTGGTGATGTTAATGTTGATCCCCTGTTCAAGATGTTGCCTCTTAGTTTTGACCTTTTGGTGTGACTCAAGAAGAGCCATAATGGGATTTTGTTCCCAGGAGAATTTCTGGATGTTTCATTGTCAACAGTATTCACTTTATAATCATAAACCACTGGCAGTGCCGATCCATAGTGCACTATGCCACGGGGCAACATGCAGCTGTGGCATGACCTTGGGGTTCACCAACCAGCCTCAGGCATCAGCTGGCCAGACACAGGTGGGGTCCAGCTCAGGTATCTGGCCTTCGCCAGTCAGATGCCACTGCATCTTGGTGCCATTGTCCCAAGGCCCGAGATCCTAGACACCATCAGCAGAGCCTGGAGAGGAGACTCTGAAGGAACCAGGCCACTTAGGCCTCTGGAGGTTCCCAGACTTGCATGGCACAGCACCAGGTCTTAGCTCTGTGCTTCTAGGTTTGTTAAAATATCACCCTGGGTCCATTCTAGACCTCCCCCTCAGGATCTCTGTGGGTGGGGCCCTAGAATCTGTAGTTTCACAAGCATCCCAGGGGACTCTGAGGAACACTAAACTTTGAGAAGCAATGCTCTATGCCAGGGGTTCTAAAAGAATCCAGGGAGGGCATGAACTTGGGTGAAGCAAAAAGAAAAAAAAAATCATTATTTCCCTAACTTCAAACTAAAATGTAGTGTTTCTTGGGGCACCTGGTTGGCTCAGTCGGTAGAGCATGGGATTCCTGATCTCAGGGTTGTAAGTCTGAGCCCTACACTGGGTGCAGAGATTACTTAAAAATAAAATCTTAAAAATAAATGTTTCTTTCAATTACAAATGTATGCAAAACAACAACAACAACAACAAAACAACAAAACCCAAAAAACTACAGTAGAACAGCCCTGGGAACCATGTCTCTCTCTCTCTCTCTCTCTCTCACACACACACACACACACACAAATCACAGATATTTTCACAACTCACTATAGTGGCTGCAGATATCTTGAATGCTGTTTACAATCCTGACTGTTCAAAACTGCAATAGCTATAAGCCCTGCTGCTGGATTTGTTGCTTAATGTACTGATAAAAAAAGGAGGTATATTACTGTATCATGAATTAGGTTTAAAAAATCAGTCTGATAACTACTTCTTTTCTTTTTTTAGACAGAGTGTGCAGAGGTGGGGGAGGGAGGGAGAGAATCGTAAGCAGGCTCCCCGCTGAGCAGGGAGCCCGATGCAGGACTCGATCCCACAACCCTGAGATCATGACCTGAGCTGAAATCAAGGGTCAGATGCTTAACTGACTGAGCCACCCAGGTGCCCCTTGGATAACTAATTCAACACAACTGTTTTCCTTTGTAATCCTATGTATTTTGTTTTGTGCACTCAAAAATATTCTGAGAAGGGGTCTACAGGCTTCACAGATTGCCAAGGGGGTCAAAGGACATAAAAGCTGACCCCCATACTCTAGATCTTCTGCCTTCTTCCCTCCCAGAGGTCTGAACACTAGCAACCGCAGGACGGAATAACATCGGAGGAGCGTCTCACAGAGACGGCACTCTGGCCAGTGGCATGCCCCAAATCTCTATCAAGTACAAAGTGTCAATTATGAGGTTTTTCTTAAATGATCAAAAAGCTACCTACTTAACGTCTGCCTTCACTGAATCCTTAACTAAAATGGGGGGGACCCCAACACCAAAAAAGTTGTGAGTCTCGCAGAGTGAGACACTTCCTGTCCCTTGTTAAAATCACATATGATGAGGTGTAAAGACAAGAACATACGCAGGAACTGACAAAGAAAGGAGACTAAAGCAAAGAAAAAACAAAAAGCACCCTCTCTGCCCAAGACCAGACGTGCCAGAACGACTCCAAAAATGAGCTTCTGATGGGAAGTACCAGAAGCGGACAGAAAAGGGCACAAATCTTGAGTGAACAGTAAATGATTTTTTAAAATATGTAGACACCCTTGGAACCACTCCCTGGATCAAGACAGAAAACATTTTCAGCACCCCAGAAGGCTCCTTCACTCACCTGCCCAGTGAGTACCCAGTCATACTCTGAAAGGTAACCATTACCCTGACTTCTATCACCACGATTCCTTTTACTTGCTCTTGAACTTCATAGAAATGAAATCATATAGTGTGTATCCGTCCTTCGGCACCACGTCTGTGACGTTCATCTCATCCATGTTGGGGATGTAACAAGTTCACTCTCTCCCACTGCCATGTACCTAGTCCCCAGTATGAACACCACAGTGTATGTATCCATCCTCCAGCTGATGGACATATGGGCTGTTTCCAGTTTGGAGTCGTTAAGAATAAAGTCACATGAACAGTCCTGTGTCTGTCTTTGGTGGACATAAGCACTCACTGATGTTGGGTATACATCCTGGGACCAGAGGAGGCAGACGTTCAGTTTTAGTAGACACTGCCAAACTTCCAAAGGGGACGCACCAACTTACACTATTAGCAAGATGTGGAGAGCTCTAGTTGCTCCCTGTCCTCTGACCAGCTCTTAGTGTCTCGGGCATTTTCCTTTTAGCGGTTCTGGGGTGGGCATAGCAGTGCCTAACTGTGGCTTTAATTTTGCAGTACATCTTAAGTCTTTTAAGTATGACCTATTTTACAGAGGATTTCAGAGATATAGAAACTTTGTCTACAACATTTAAGGTGACTGAGACACCAGGAACACTTCATTTCTTTGACATCAACAAGCAAGTTTGGAGGAAATATTCTGATGGGCATATTTGCCAAACAACTAAAGATTAACACTGCAAGTGCTCACAGTTATTTTATGTCCTTTTAGATAAACGTTCGCCAAAAGGTGTTATGAAGAGAACATTTTTCTATGCTGCAGACATGCCTGAACATGCCCATAGTGTTAAATGAGTCCTGAGACTAAGAAATCCTGAATCATTCCTGCAACAAATTCCAAAGCCCACAAAAGCTTCTTGTTGCCTTCATTGTCTTTATTTTTTTTTTTTTAAGATTTTATTTATTTGAGGGACCCTGGGTGGCTCAGTTGGTTAAGCGTCTGCCTTCGGCTCGGGTCATGATCCTCCTGGGATTGAGCCCCGCCATCAGGCTCCTTGCTCAGTGGGGAGCCTACTTCTCCCCCTGCCTGCTGCCTCCCCTGCTTGTGCGCTCTCTCTCTCTCTGACAAATAAATGAATAAAATCTTTAAAAAAAAAAAAAAGATTTATTTGAGAGAGAGAGTGTGAGAGTGGGGAGGAGCAGAGGGGGAGAAGCAGACTCCCTGCTGAACGTGGAGCCTGAGATCACAACCTGAGCCAAAACCAAGAGTGGGACGCTTAACCGACTGAGGCACCCAGGCGCCCCTTCACCATCTTTTTAATTTAATTTAATTTAATTTAATTTAATTTAATTTAGTTACCCCATTTATACTTGTGGGATGTGAAGGAGGAGGACTGAGCAAATCTGGCCAGGATATTTTGAGGAGAATGTAATCAAAATCCACATATAACACCCTCATTTTATCTGAATGTTTGTTAGTGTTCAACTTAAGCAGGGGATCTGCACCATACACTTGGACTACAGATGAGACCCCTAGTTTTATAGAACACCTGGGAGTTTTCATAGTCTTTTCCAGAGCGAGCTCAAGTAATGAGAGAATGCATTTAAACGGACTTGACTTTAGTTTCTAGGTTTAAATTGCTGAGAGAATGCTGGCAGTAAGGAAGATGGATTAAAAAAAAAACAAAACACTAAAAACTTTTGAACTGCAAATGCAAATAAATATAAGCTGGTTGAAAAAAGTGAAACCACACACAAAGTAAAATTCCTGTCTCTTCCCATCCTCCATGCCCCTGTGCGCACCCTTTTCCTCTGATAACCATTCTACCAGGTTGGTGTGGATAGTCTCAGACCTTTGTATGCATTTACAAAGGTGTGTTTGCTGTATACATATATGCTATATACATATATACGTTCACATCCCTGTCCACATATCATACACATTCATCACACACACGTATATGTGTATACACAAAGGATTTGTTATCCATATACACACAGAATTTGTTTTCATAAATGGGATGCTAGTGGAGCTATTACACTGAAACTTGATTTTTTCCACTAAAGAAAGTATCTTAGGGGGCGCCTGGCTGGCGCAGTTGGAAGAGCATGTGACTCTTGATCTTGGGGTCGTGAGTTCGAGCCCCATGGTGGATGTAGAGATTACTTAAATAAATAAAACTTAAAAAAAAAAAAAAAAAAGAAAATATCTTGGAAGTATTTTATGTCAGTACATTTAGACCTACCTTGTTCTTTTTAGCGACTATGCATATTTTTAGAAAAATTAAACACCATAGTTGAGTAGAGATATGTAAACTACATAAACGGCATAAAAGGACCTGCCGTGCAAAGTCAAGGTTCTCCGACTGCTTTCCTGACCTGCCATTTCCATTCTCTCGAAACAATTACTGCTTAATTCTTATGTATCCTTTTGGAAACTTACTTGCACACTGACAAACTTATTTACCTTTTTGTCTGTTTGTTTGTTAAGGAAACAGGATGATATATACTAATCATTCTGGAACTTGCTTTTAGGTCTAACTGTATCTTAAACATTTTTCTGTGGTATTACATACACTACTGCCTCATTCCTTCTAATAGCTACTAAGCATTCCACTGTATAAATGTATCATAATTTATGTAATTTGTGTAATTATTCCTTTACTGATGGAAACTGAAGTTGTTTCCAGGTGGGTTTTTTTTTTTTTCTATTTTAAGTAACATTACAAATAGGAGGGGGAGACGAACCATGAGACGATGGACTCTGAAAAACAAACTGAGGGTTCTGGGAGGGGGGGTGGGAGGATGGGTTAGCCTGGTGATGGGTATTAAAGAGGGCACGTTCTGCATGGAGCACTGGGTGTTATATGCAAACAATGAATCATGGAACACTGCATCAAAAACTAATGATGTAATGTATGGTGATTAACATAACATAATAATAAGAAAAAATAAATAACATTACAATACACATCCTAGTAGTAGAACTACTGGCCAAATGGTGTGCGCATTTTTAATTATTGCTAATTGCCCTCGCAAAAGATTGTACTCGTTTACATATCCCCCAACAATGTATAAGAGAATCCTCTCACACGAAGGAAGATTGATTTATAAAAAGCTGAAAGATTGTCCCTCTGCTCCACAATATACTAATTGATACATACAAGTGAGCTGTAAGGGAGGTCTCCAGTGATCCACCCGGGGGTCACACTCATTTTAATTAATAATCTGAATGAGCACACAGATGGCAGGGGAAGCACATTTGAAGGTAATATAAAGCTTCTCAGTGGGTTAGCTAATAGGACAGGTGACAGAATGAAGATGTCAAAAAAAACACAAAACTCTTGACAATTAGCAATTATGGACATACTAATGAGATTAAATTTAGCATGGACAATGGAAAATCCTACATTTGGGGATGAATCCAAATTGCACAAGTACAGGATGGGGAAGGCCAGGTGCTACAAAGCAGGAATTTGCAACCATTTTACCCATCAGGAAACTGAGGCTTGGAGAAATTGAGTCATCACTGGTAAGTGATAGAGTGAGGTCTGAACACAAGTTTGTTTGACTCCAAAATTGTCTCCACCACACCATGAGGAAGACCGGGGTGAGAGGGGGAGCATATCGAAGGTTCATAATGAATCACTGGCTTCATAAAAAGAGATTGTGCCTGGCAAGGAAGGGGACGAGCCTACTCCACCCTGTGGCTGTGTGGGGTGCACCTGGAGCCCCGAATTCAGTTCTGACCACTTCAGCCTAACATTAACAACCTCACATGTGGCCCAGGAGCAGCAGTGAGGATGACGATGGGTGAAACGGTGTCCACGTCTTAGGAGAAGAGCCACAGATGTCCTGGAATGTTTGAGGCCCATTATGAAGAGGGCTAAGCCTTACAGAAAATGTAAATAGAAACTCTGAGTGGAAAATAGAGACAGATGAATTCTGTCCAATAAAAAGAACCTGGGGATTTCCTGAGTGATGAGGGTGACCGGAGCGCTTTTTGTTCTAATGAGGTGCCTCTTGCTGGGTCTCTCCAGAGCTTCAGGATGAGGCTGCTTGCTAGAAAGACCAAGCCTTGATCAGAAGCTTGCACCTTTCAGCCCCACGGTGAGCCCTGTGGGAGAGGAGGGACTGCGGACTGATTCAATGATCAACGGCCAATGATTTGATCAGTCATGCTCATGTGGTGAAACCCCTTCACGGTGGAGTTCAGGGAGCTTCCAACTGGGTGAAAACATTAACGTGCTGGGAGGGCGGTCCTCTTAGCTGGGGCATGGAAGCTCTGTGCCCGCCCTCGCCCCCCAATACCTTGCTCTGTGCATCTCTCCCGTTTGGCTGTTCTGAGTTGTATCCTTTGTAATAAACTGGGGATAGTAAGTGAAATGCTTTCCTAAGTTCTAGGAGTCATTTTAAGCAAATTATTGAGCCTGAGGAGGGGGGATGACATTGTAGCCAAGTGGGACAGAAGTGTGGGTGACCTGGGGACTTGATACTTGTGACTGGTGTCTGAAATGAGGGCAGTCTTGGGGGGCTAACTCTGGTAGTTAGTGTCAGAACTGAACTGAATTGTAGGCTATTCACCTAGTGTCTGGAGGAAAACAACCTATCAAGGAGGAAGCAAGTTTCCCATTCCTGCAGAAATGTTCAAGCAGGGACCAATGAGCTGACTGTGGCGAAGTTGGTGCAGGGACTCTTGCCTGGGGTGGGGGACTGGCCTAGATGAACTCTCAGGCAGTGAGAAACAGCTGATGGATGGGCACTGATCTGCAAACTTCTTACGGCTCAGTGATGAAGTGTACAGCAGCGGAGAAGCATTTAGGAACTTTTACTAGCATTTTGACATTACTGTGTCACCAAAGTCATGCTCAGGAGGTTCATTTCTTTAAACAGAGTCCAGACCTACCTGGGTATTACTCAGTTTGGTGGGTGGGGCGACACATGAAGGGGGTGCTGCAGACTGGTCACGCATAGTAGGACCACACTGAGTTCTGCAACAGATCGGAAATTAAAAAGCGGGTCCTTTACCACCAGTGGCCTGAGAAGCACTGCTCAGAGGCCTCAGGCTCACTGTGACATCCCTGGTGAAGCCCTGCTTGACCATCCCAGCTAAAAAGGGCTCTTCCTCTTCCTTTGCGCCAGGCCCCCGTCTGTTCTCCCCACGGTACTTACCAACACTTGCTATCCACCATGTATCGTGTTACCCGTTTATATTGACTGCTCCCCCTGCCAGTCTGTGAGGCCACCAGCACAGGAAGCTCAGCAATCTTACCCACCCCTACATCACCAGTGCACAGACTACCTGGCACCGAGAAAGGATCCGAAAAATGAGGGCTGAATGAATGACATGACTTGTTATGTGATAAAGCACTCCTGATACAACTTTTGTTTTTGGTAATGGTGGGCTAGGTTATTCCACCAACCCTCCCATGGCAAAAACTAAAACTGCTGAAATATTAAAAGCACCTCCTTAAAAGCCCTTGGCGTGCTCACAAGATAGTCCGGAATTACCAGCCCAAACAGAGGCAAGTGGGAACCCAGAGAGGTAAGAGGACCTTGGACATCTTTTTTAGCTTGAGGGTATTTGTCAATCTGGGCAAAACTAAACTTGGGTTTTGGTGGCCTCATGGGACCAGAGAGCAGAGCATCAAGCCCCCAGAGCCGCTGAAGCAGGTCAGTCTAATAGGAGACCCACCCCACATTAAGCTGGGAACCCAAAGGGCTACCCGTTCAAGGAAAAGGTGACCCAGAAGAGACCCCCTGTAACCCAAAGGCTACAGGGAAGGTTGTCAGTGCTGAGGAGAGCTGAGCGAGGAGTGCTCTGAGGTGCTGTGCCCACAAGCCAGGCTTCACGTACACCTGCAGCTCTGTTCTGCATCACTGGGGTGGTTTGGGAAGTCTCATGCTGGGAATTTAGTTTTCAGTGTCTGGCAAAAGAAAATGCAAACCCTCCCTTCGATTCTGACATCCATTCCAATATGTGTTTTCTCCCCACATCACCCCTCTGACACCAGCTGGGTGTTCTGAAATTCAACTCTGTTCTGATACCGTCTACCTGGAGACAGCCTTGGATCCCACAGGTGAAGGGCTCAGTCCTACCTGTGCTTCTGACCAAACAGCCATAGATTGGAGGTTCCAATGACCCCCTCCTTGGGTTCCATTAATTTGCTAGAGTGGCTCACAGGACTCAAGAGAAGCATTTTACTAACTAGATTACCGGATTAACTATTAACTAGATTCATTATAAAAGGATATAACTCAGGAAAAGATGCACAGGGCAAAGCATAGGGAAGGGTGTGGAGAGCTTCCATGCCCTCTGGGCATGCCACTCCCCTGAAATCTCCCCGTGTCCCCCAGCCCAGAAGCTCTCTGAACCCCGTCCTTTGGGTTTTTATGGAGACTTCACTGATTGATTAAATCATCGATTAAATCGTGTTTTATTAAATCACTGTCCATAGGCAACTGAACTCAATCTTCAGCCCTTCTCTTCTCCCCAGGGTTGGAGGTCAGAGGTGGGACTGAAAGTTCTAACCCTGTAATTGTATGGGAGGTTCCTCTGGTGACCAGCCCCCACCCCTAGGGGCTTTCCAAAAGTCACTTCATTAACATGACAAAAGACACGTAGATCACTCTCCACACTTAAGGAAATTCACAGGTTTGGGCAGCTCTGTGTCAGGAACTGAGAAAAAGACCAAATATACATTTCTTATTTTAAATCATGATATAACACTCCCTACCAAAAGGAGACTCAACCTGGGCCTCCCATTAATCCGAAAAATTCCTTTTCAAGAACAACACCAGCACACTGTTAGGCGGCCACGAACACAGGGACACACAGTAGGCTACTACCCCATGAGCACAGGCCAGGAGAAAAATCACACAACAGAGAGCCCCAGCAACGTCACACAGTGGAATGATCTGTCACAGATGGTAAAACCATTATATTGACTGTGTGTAAAGAAAGCAAGGCAAATTCGACATTGTCTTCAACCGAACAGTATATATAAGTGACTGAGCCACCTTGAACTAGGCAAGGCTTCTTAGAAACGACGTGAAAAGCTAGGTAGACGAGACATCATTACATTTAAAAACGTCTGTGCTTCAAAGGACACAATCAAGGAAGTGAAAAAGCAATCTGCAGAATGGGGGAGAATTTTTGCAAATCACGGATCTGATTAGGGTCTAGGATCCGTACTGTATAAAGAACACTTAAAATGCTATAAGAAAAGAGAAATAACCCAGTAATGAAATTACTTTGCAACCTGTTTCTTCGTGCATTTGAAAAATTTTAAGCAGCTACAAATATTGTCCCTTCTAGTGCACGGATGACTTTTTGTTTTGTTTTGTTTTTTCAGAATTTTTAAAACTTTAATACATAGTGCACGGATGACTTTAACGGACTCCGAGCAAGCCAGCTTGGTTTCCCTCTGAGTCTCACGTGCACTCGGGTCTTTTATCAGGGTGTGCATTAACACTGGCCGCAGGCTTTTAGCTGAAGACCATCAATATAAGACACAGCCACAGTGCTCCAGCTGAGCACTCACGCTTGGTGGCTCTGGTAGAAACAAAATTGAAAACAGTATTTGAGCCTTGATATCGTATTTCCCAGAGAGGCAATCTGAGACAGGACTGTGTTTTGGACACAAGAGACCGCAGTGATTTGTGAAATCAATAACTCCACCAAATGGCTTCAAAGATGTTAAGTGAACTGTCTGTGGTCACTCTGCTAGTGAGTTGTGGACTCACCATCTGAACCCAGGCAGTCTGACTCTAGAGCCACTCCTGTCCATGATCCTCCAGAGGCGATTTCTAATCCCTGACCGGGTCCAAAACGTGTCCTTTGGCATGGGGCAGGGCCAGGGGACACAGCCAGGTGAGGAGTGTTTGGGGATCCTAGGACCACATTTATGTCTTTCTTAGGAAGTGTGGATTGCCTCTGGACACTGGTTCCGGCAGGCGGCAGAGCTCTGCTTACATGGGGTGGGGGAAGTCTAGTACAGTTTGCTCATTTCAGGCTGGGCTAAGGTTTTGCAAAAATTTTGGGAGCACAAGGATGTCTTGAGGTACAGCAACCCCTGGGGTCTCTGGCACTTAAGGTTCCCAAAGTAGAAACTCAGCATGGTAGCTGCTAGCTTTCTGAGCACTGGGAAATGAGGACTCAGGGTTTCCGCTCCGGGCTTAGCTCCTGGCACACAGCAGGCTACCTGAGTCTGTGGTACTAAGACCATCTTGTTTCAGGAGCTGGGCCATTTGCGGAGGGCTGTTTCCAAGCTTCAGAAGCAAATTCCCCTGGGAGTTCCTGCCTCTGTGTGGGTCAGTTGACATCACTGTGGACAAGATGTATGTGGGCACCTATTCAGGAGTCCAGCCTAAGATGGGACGGCCTCCTTGTACCTCACGGAGCACTGGTGAAGGCCAGAGCTGAAGATAAGAAATAACGTCCCAAATGCCGTGGCCTTTCAAGTTAAATGCATAGCCCTTCACCAAGAATTTGATCAAGGAGGTGGTCGGGAAAGCAAGGCTGGCAATATAGCTTGGTTATGTTAACAACCCCACCATCATCACGAGTACAGCTTTACAAGCTTGGCTCACTGACTCTTTTAATAATACAGAGACACTATCCATTTTATAGATGAAGAAACCGAGGCTCAGAAAGGCTCGGTTACTTCCCCAGGGTCATATAGCTAGGAGATGGGGGAGCGAAAACTTGAACCCAGGCTTGTCTGACTCCAAAGCTGGGGTGGGAGGTGCTTAAGCACTCTGACGGCCTACCTCTCAGGGAGGTAGCAAAGATGGAAAACACTGGGGCTCACACCACCCTCTGCAGTTTTGGGGGTAGACCTCAAGGGGTGGAGTGGGCAGTGGAAGTCTGAAGAAGAATCACAAGCAAGGTGAGTCCCTGTGGCCAGCAGCAAGAAAGACCAGGAGACCCCAGAAAGAGGGCTTGGGCCCAAGGATGGGGGACAGACACCTTTCCTGGTGTCTTCCCTGAATAAAGATGACATTTGGTAATTGTAGTAACTTTTGCATCTCTCTCCTAGACCCTGTGTTGCTCACAGGGCAATGCTGAGCTGACCAGCTTGGCAAAGGGGGAGAGCTGGGCTTCTGGGGCTACCCACAAAGGTGACCTGGCTGTGAATTCTTCTTCGGTCCCACTGCTGGCAGACCACCTTAATGTCCCTGGCTTTATTATAGATCTTTTAAAGGGTATGCATCACCCTATTAATAGTACCTTCCATACAGAGAATAATGGCATTTTCCCTTCACGCCTGCTTCAAGCGAAGCTCGGAAGAGCTCCATTGAGCCCTTCCCAGGCTGCATTTAGGCAAGTGTTCTGCGGTAATGAGCATCACCAACTGTTCACTGCTGTAACCCAGGTGCTATAATCATGTGCTTGGTGACAATACCGGGGTGGGGTGGGGTGGGGCTTCCTTACCTCATCTGAAGAGCCATTTTCCACTCTGAATCTTCCAGCCCTTTGGATGGCTCCATCGGCATCACTGGAAATAAGCTAGGGGACAAGAGAGCGCTCAGTTAGGTAGCTGGGTCGCCATGTGCAAAGCCTCTTCTGTCTGTCTGTATCTGTCCTACAAGTAAGCCAAATCCAACGACAGCTGGAGGGCCTAGCCTAGAAGCTAGTGGTCTTTCTGAAGCTCTGTCAGCCAAGCCCTCACACAGTTGGTCTCCACAGTCTGTAGGAAAGCTGAAGAGGGAGGACCCCCTAACTGGCAAGAGTAGGAAAACAAGAGCATCAAATCTAAATGTGAACATTTTCGATATAATTTAAATGTGAACATATTCCAATACTGAGAAATATCAAAGCGATGCTCCCTGGAAAAACAATCTTAATACACATCACATGTGGACAAGTGCAGCTCACAGATGGCAAAACTGGAAGCCAAGTCTCAAGTTCGGCCATCTTCACAGGAAAGCCTGAAAAACAATTAATGGCTGGCATGAACTCAAAACTCTACTAACATCACAGAAAGCTCTTGTACTTCATTCAGTTTTAAATGGTCTCCAAAAGGCCAATTAGCCCCTTCCAAGGCAGGCAGGCTCTATTTGAGCTCTGGCAACAGGATGCTTGCAAATAGACAGTCTTCAAGGAGCTCACTGGTAGGATGAGATGAGTGAGATCAGGGCTTGGCGCATCAGTCCTAAAATTATTGACTCGAGATTTAACTTATTTTCTCCCAAATCTCCTAGATTTCTCAGTAGCAACTTGGGAAAATGACATGTCTTTTTTTAACCTTTAAATCTACCCACGATTTGTAGCCACGATCTGCCAAGAATTTCCATTTCCCAGACTCATTAGAATGCACTTGCCCTGGGGAGGACACTTCTTACCTCTCAAGACTTACCTGGTAAAACAGATAACACGATTTCTTAAGAAAGATGGTTATCTCCTATTTTCACTCATGTTAAGAGATATGAAAGTGTGAAAATGGAAAAAAATAAGGGGAAACCCAACAAAAATTCCCAGGGAAAATTATTTGCAAAAGGCTGATAAATCTTTTCCACGCTAAATATAGAAATAATAGTATGTAATATTTATTGAGCACTTCTAGAAGCCACGTACTGTTCGGCTTTCACAAGCATTCTCTCATTTAACTCTCAAAATAGCAACACGGGTAGGTACCGTCATTGTTCTCATCTACCAATAAGGAAACTGAGGCAGAGGAAGGTAGAATAAGCAGCCATAGTCATATCCTAGTTAGTACCTGGGAGGCCTGGGATGTGAATGCAGGCAGCCAGATTTCAGAAACCCATCGTCCTCACCTACCCGCTGCCCCACCTCACCATCCTCCATGGAATAAAAATATTGTTCTGTGTATTTTTAGCTGTTTATGGCATTAGATTATTACACGCTCGATAAACCAAAGACAAGCAACAGAGGCTATGTGGTAAAGAATTTAACCCTGCCCAAGAGAGCTCTGGCCTTTGCCCTCGGCTGCTGAGAGGTCATCTCTAAGCCCTGGGAATGTCCAGCAGGAGTGTCTGTTTACCTGGGCTTTGAGTCACACAGGAGAATAACCTGACTTGTGGGCAGGGGGTGCTTTGGGTTACACGGTATCAGATCTACCTCTGGACACCAAGACTCAGGTGAGCTTTCCTGGTGTATATACCGTCACATATCATTGCCAGGATGGGTTATTGCTGTCCTTGAGCTCACCGGGAGAGGACAAGCCCACCAGGAGAGGACAACTGGGAAGCTCTGCATTTGGAACTCTCCTGAACTCTGTCCCATGTGTCTGTTGCCTTGGCTAATCTGAACCTGTATCCTTTTGCCGTAATAAACCATAAGCAAGCCTAGTAGCTTTCACTAGATTCTGTGAGTCCCCTTCTAGCAAATTATTGAACCTGAGCGCAGCCCTGGGGACCCCTGTACTCTGCAGTTAATGTCAGAAGTGAGGTCTGGTGGCCTGTCTCCTAGTTTAGAGAGGCCCATTCTCAAGTACAAGAGCAAGATGAATGTGAGTCTCCTGGGGTCATCGCCATTTTCATGGGGGAAGGATAGAGGACTCAGTGTCCGTTTCTTCTTTGCTTGTGAGCTTCTACTCACTGTCTGTTAAAATAGTAAAATAAAAGTTATAGCAAATAGGTTTCAAGTCAAGTGTTCTTGGTGTAGGCTGCCTCAAGGGCTTTGGGAAAAGTGTTCTGAGGTTACATCTGGAGAGAAAAGAGAGCTGCCATCAATTAATACACCTGCCACAGGTGAATAAAGAGACAGGGGGACATGTGCTCCCCTGAATTAGAGGTCTGTAGATACAGTCTTCACTCTAGCTAGTCTCAACCAGGACTCAAAGGCTTGGGAGGAGAGCTGACAGTCATTCACTGATTCGTTCATTCGTTCACCTAACAAAAGTAAAATGTCCACCACTATATTTCAGACACTGCCAGGCAGAGGCAATAATGCCCTTTGCTGTGGTGAGATTAGAACGAGAAATTAACTGCTTCTCTTGCTTAAAAGGTTCAGGAAGCAGAAAGGAAGAACACGTTTAATGATCTGATGGCTGGACGGAATTTGGCTCCCTCTGATCTGAAGCCCACAGGCACAGAACTTGGGCTTCAGGCTGACACGTTTGACGCTTGCACCTTTACCATCTCCGCCACCACGCTCTGCATCCATGTCACTGTCATCTTTCATCCGCATGACTGCACCTGCCTCCTAGCAGGTCAAGGCACCCGTCCACCATCTCCAGCCCAATCTGCACACCGCCGGGCAATTTCGGCAAACTACAAATCCAGCTGTCCCACAGTCCCACCTCCGTCCCAGCACCCTGGTCCTTCCCACCAGAGGACAGGCGCGCAGAGCACTCCTTTGCCCGGATGGCCCTCTCCCATCTTCCCCTAAAGAGCTCCTCCTCATCCTCCACATTCACTGCCAGACCTCACTGCCTGGGGAAAATGACCCCAACAAGTGCTGGAGCACTCCTGCGAGTTGTGATTTACATTTCTTTGTGTGATGATGTGATTCATGCCGGTTCTCCTCCTGTGCTCCCCTGCGCCCCAATGATAAGCCCCACGGAGACAGTCACGGCTTGTTTTTCTCACCACCGCATCCCCAGAGCGAAGCACCCTGTCTGACACGTATAGATGTCCACTACACACTCACCAAGTAAGAAATACGTGACTAGATGAAGGCCAAATTCCTCCTGAAATGACCACAGGAACATAAAACTGGGGGTAAGATCTATGCCAGTCCTGGAAACCGGATGTTCATGACTCACACAAGAAATTTCAAGGAAATTCTACCGGGTCTATCATAAAGGAACGACCAGCGTGAAGGACAGGCCAAATAACCCGAGTCACCACGTGCAAGGGAAAGCCAGGCCGCTGGTGACGGAATCGGACCCAGCACGTCCAGCCAGCAGCCAGGACACCTGCCGGCAGGGCCCGCCTGAGGTTAGCGAGGGTGTAGGTGGGCAGGTGACTCACTGGTCACGCTGGCAGAGTGACTTGGTGCCAGCTGGCCGAATGGCAGTCCCAGGGCTCCCCCTCACAGCCGGTTCGGGCAGCCGGCTATGTAAAGCAGAAGGTGCCACGCTGCCCAGGGCCCCGGGGAGGACGGGTACACCAGCCGATGGGAAAGGAGACAGTGCTCCAGGGAACTTAGGGATGAGAAAAATAAAACTGCAGGAAAAAAAATCCTTCTAATGCAGCAGAGAAGCTGTTTCTGTCAATAATTTTCTATTATTCCTCATACTCGTGATCTGGCCAATTAAAACTATAGAAAATCGAAACTCTCCCCTTTGTTGGAAGATCCGACTCAGGAATGAAATAATGTCTACTAGCACCTATCTAAATGTCCAATACCACATAACCTAGAAGCCCCCTGCCCCGGCAGAGTTCTGGCTGTCACCAACATACACTCTTGCCATCCCCTACAGGGATGGGATGCCCTGGACACATGGCCAGACTAATTTCCCTTAAGGTGGCTGTTTGACTTAATTCTCTCCACTTGAAGATGGGTCCAAGTCCCAGGTGGCACGTGGGGAGCTAGGGCCTTTAGGAGGGGAGATGCCTCAATTTTTCCTCTAGAAGATACCAAAAAGAACAATGAACAAAACAGGAAAGCAAGGGGGAAGTAATCAATAAAAGATCAGAGCAGAAATTACAGATTTAAAAAGACAGTGCAATCAGTAAACACTTCCAAGAAATCACCAGCAAGTCTGATTTTAAAAAGCAAAGAACAAACATGAATATAGAGTGATAATAAGGAAAACATAACTGCTAAGAAGAAAGAGATTTTTTTAAAGCATGACAGAATGCTACTTGAGATGATACAAGCATTATCAGAACCTTCCATGAAATGGACATTTCCCAGGAAAATACACATAATGAAAACTGGTTTCGGAAGAGAAAGAAACCTGAAGTACCAGTAACTGCTTGTAGAAATGGGGCAGTAGTGAGACACCGGGCGCACAGAGCAACAGCAACCCCCCCCTGCCGCCCCCCCGCCCAGCTCACTCACGGGGAGGCGGCAGAGCCTCCCTCAAAGAAGAGAGTAGCAGAATCCTTTTGCATTTGTTTTGATGCAGAAGTTCAGGGACAGGGTGTTAACATATGCATAACATCAGTAATACTAAGAAAAGAGGGCAGGATTTTTTTATTTTCCTTTATCTTGTCTGACATCTCTGATTCGGTCATACCCCAAAGGAAGGGCCATGTTGAGGAAGACTGTGAGAGTGAGAGTGAGAGAGAGAGAGAGAGAGAGAGAGAGAGAGAGAGAGGGGAGGCAAACCAAATGATCGTTTGACTCGTGAGGGATTCCTTCAGAGTTCCTGCACTGTCCCATGCCGTAGCCATGAGCCCCATTTAAATTTTATGTTACTTACAATAAAATTAAAAAAAAAAAATTCAGTTCCTCAGTAGCTGACATTCAGGTGCTCAATGCTGTCATGGGGCTACTCAGCTGGACAGTCCAAATCACATATTTCCACAGACACAGGAAGTGCTGTCGGGCAGGACTGTGAAGACTGGACTCAGAGGCCATTCTGGGTGACCGGGATCACATCGGTTTCTCAGGCAGAAACTCCTGAGAGTTAGTTACATACACTAAAAACAGTGGAAATTCATGGAAATTTCACATCTTGAGTAAAGGCTTTGGTCCAAACTCAGCCAGAGTGTAACGGATTCATTTAACACTAAGCTGTGTTCAATGTATTAGATGTTTTATTTCTGGAAAAAAGTACTATCCAAGCAATTATATCCAGTTGTGTGATTTAACAAATTAATTTAAAAGAAAAAAAAACCAGGAAGCATAAAATGTTATTCATTAGTTACTGTAAATAAGAGTTTTATTCGTTTAATATTATAAGCAATTAAGTGAGACTACTTCCTAAGTTAATGTGAATACGTAATTTTTCAAAAACAAAAGGCTTTCTCTTTCTACTTAGTTGCTTTGTTTCTTTGCGCTGGTGTCTGTTTCCATTCTAAAGCAGTGCTAGGATTCCCTGTGGCCTCTGTTATCATGTACTCTACAGAGGTCACATTCAGGTGTATAAATCACAGAAACAGTATTTTAACCTAGAAAAAAATCTCTCAAAATGTTAATATAAAGTACATCTTAAAAAATAATATTTCCAATTTCTACCCCCTCCCCTCTCCATCTCTTTTCTTTTTTTTTTTTTTTAAAGATTTTATTTATTTATTTGAGAGAGAGAGAATGAGAGAGAGCACATGAGAGGGGGGAGGGTCAGAGGGAGAAGCAGACTCCCCGCAGAGCAGGGAGCCCGATGCGGGACTCGATCCCGGGACTCCAGGATCACGACCTGAGCCGAAGGCAGTTGCCCAACCAACTGAGCCACCCAGGCGCCCTCCATCTCTTTTCTTTACAATGAGTGGTTCTGAGTGTGGGTTTTGGCACACAACTGCTCAGGTTCAAATCTCAGCTCTATACTTATTAGTTGTGTGACCTTGGGCAAATCACTTAATTTTTCCTCTCTAAATGTTGGCTTCTTTATCTCTCAGATAGGGACAATGATTGTAGCCACTTCCGGGCTCATGGAGAACATTCAATAATATAAAATATGTAATGAGCCTAGAACAGTGCCTGGACATAGGGAATGCTCAATAAATGTATACTAACACTAGTAACAAAATGATGAATATAAAATGCTCTGATTATTAGAGTTACTATGATTAAACTGTTTTTAATGCTGAATTTAAATGTTGGGAAGCTCTGCTTAAATATTTGTCTATCTAGCAAACGTTTGCAAGAACCTATTTTCCAGGCCCTGTACTAACTGCTGGAATTAGACAAATGCAGCATGATCGCTGCCCTGGAGGAGCCCAGAGCCTGGTGGGAGAGAAACAAACATATAAAGAGATAAATCACCACACAATCTGGTTAAATGCCATAACAGTAGCAAGAATGGGGTGCTGGGGGATGTTCAGAGGCTGGAGAGACCAACTCTGCCCGAGGGAAGTGGAGAAGCTTTCATTGCTGTAATGAAATTTATTCTGGAAGGTGTACAGGCCTTTGAGAAATGATTTCCAACAGAAGATTTTTTTTTAAACCACGAATACAAGTCAAGAAGACCCATCTGACGCTGTCTCTGCAAATCACGGACACACACCCATACCCACACAGACGCACACACCTGATTTCAAAACCACTGCTCAGAAGGGAAGAAAGTGTAAATGTTCCCATCAAAAACAATTGTTGAATCAGTATTTTGTACGCCTGAAACTAATATAACACTGTATGTTAACTATATTTCAGTAAAAAAAAGAAAAAAAGAAAGAAAGAAAAAGAGAAAAAAAAGGCTGGGGAGCCCGGGTCAATGGGCCTAAAGCTGGGTAGAATGAGCCATCCCTTGACTGGTGAGTGCGGCTCCGGGCCGTGTCCTGGTCACTTTTGGTGCACTTCCGCTGCCTGCAGGGAGAGGCAAGGAGTAGGGGTGAGGACCAGAGATGCTCTCTTTTCTCCCTCTCTCTATGTGATCCTCTTCTGCTTGGGCCAAGGGCCAGGGAAAAGCTTGGGGGCTGGAGCAGCTAGCGTGCTGGGCACCAGCATGCATGTCAGAACATCCGGGTTGGTTAGAAGGTCCTCCAGCCAGGATGATGGATGTTGACTGAAGGAAAACCACCGAGGCTTCAGATCCGGGCTCAGACTCTTTATTGCCATCATCATCCCTGGCCACCATCCTCAGCAAACGCAGCGTCTGTCACAATGATTTACCTGCTGTCTTGAGCTCATGTCCTCCGTTTTCTCAAATCGAATGACCTCATTTACTTCATGGCTTTGCTGCCCACTGCTAAAACCCTGCACATGCGCTCACCCTCACTGGCATGGCTCGGTCATCACACACCCAGCTTGCAACCCGCTTTGGTGTTTTATTTTTTTAAAGATTTTATTTATTTGAGAGAGAGAATGAGAGACAGAGAGCACGAGAGGGAAGAGGGTCAGAGGGAGAAGCAGACCCCCAGCTGAGCAGGGAGCCCGATGTGGGACTCGATCCCGGGACTCCAGGATCATGACCTGAGCGGAAGGCAGCCGCTTAACCAACTGAGCCACCCAGGCGCCCCCACTTTGGTGTCTTAGGTGTATGTTCTGGCTGGGGCCTGTGGTCAGTTATGTCAATGCTGCGCTTCCCAACACATGGGTCTCCTGTCCTGCCGACCTCTCCTCGTGCCCCCTGCATCAAGCCCCAGCTCTCAACCACCCACTACCAAGGACATTCTCCCTCTTTTCTTTCTGTGTTCAAACACACAATTAGCTCAGGCTAATTGACCCTGGCTAGACCTTCACGACCACTCCCTGATTCCTTCCTCTGTTCTTTTCTCACGTTCCATTACATCTCCCCCCTTGGCCCTGGCTTGTCAAGTCGCTCCAGATTCACCCTTTCTTCAAAGAGATGATGACCTCTCCACCTATTTTACTGAGAAACGTGAGGCCCGTCAGGATGAGTACCATCCTTTGACCCTCCACCTCAAAATGTATCTGTCTTTGTTTGCTCATAAAAATAATATCTGACTATCAGTCCCTGATGCTCAGCTTCCCCGTAAAATACTTCTGAAGATTCAGCACAAAAGAGGACAACTCATGAGTTCGAAGAAAGACTGCCCATCCTGTGGCCAAGATTTCAGGACATTTTCTACTCACTCTATGGCTAACGGAGAAGAACGGAGAAACACATTTGATCCCTGACTGTTGCCTGACCCAGAGCAAATCTGTGGTCAGCACAGGAAGCCGGAGGGCACTTTATTTGTCCTTCTGCGGTCTCACCTTGGCTGAGAGACATTGGGTCTATATTAAGAATGACAATAAGATATTGAGAGTCATCCTTACACTGCAGGGGTGCGCATTTTAAGGTAGCTGCCGCCACATTAGTGTCCCAGGTAGGGAGGGAGACAGGAGGAGTCCTGGAGTGGGGCTTCCTGGGGAGTACGTACAGTTTTGCCACAGTGCCCAAGGGTGACTGGGATGGGGAAGGATTCAACCTCGTGATAATCTCCATCGTATTCTTTAATCCACACAGATGCCATTTTCTCAAGCTTAGGTAAAGAGGTGAGCACACATTACTTTGATACTCCTCTTCCAACCAGACTGCTATCTGTCCCCCGCCCCCCAGCACCTGCTATACATATAAATTCTGGATCCACTGGTTCAGAGCAGCCAAAGCCGAGCATGGAGAACATCCTATCTCCCTCCAGCAGAGCTTTACAAGATAAACACCAGCTAGACACTGGACACCAATCAGGGGGTTCTGTACAACCACTGGCCATTCAGCTCGTCGGCTCAGAGAAGCTATGGCACCCAAAAGGACAATGAGAGCTGATGGCCAGTCATATCTTCTGTCTGTTGAAAAATACAAGGTCCAAATAGCTCTTTGTTTTTATTTGAAGATTTTGTTAAAAAACAAAAACAAAAACAAAACACCCCAACATGGAGCTATGGAAAAAAAAATACTACACAGATGGTCTTGAAAACTAGAAAGGAAAGCACACCGTGTTTTTACTCTGAAACCAAAATAAAATTTCAGAAAAGCAGTTGTTGTCCTCAATAAGACAGAAGACATGATCTTTGCAACAAGTGTATAAAGTTTTTGGAAGGGATTAAAAAAAGAGGACCAAAAAACGCAAACGCGGGATTAACATCCTCGTTGACAGGAAGCAAAATGTTCATTGTAGAAAACAGCAACAGTAAATATATTCTTTATTTAAGATGCTTCCCCACAAAGAAAAGGAACAAAATGAAACGAAAACAATGAGAAAGAAAAGACAGTTATAAAGGACAGAGAAAAAGACCTTTCTTACTATTGTGCGGGGGGAAAATGAGCAATAATCAAAGATACAGCAGAAGAGAATATTCATCTCTGACATAAATCCAGAGACTAAGAATCAAAGAGATGCAATGTTTTAGGCAAAATTAACGAAAAGAGAAACACACAGAGAAGTTACGGGAAACTTTAAAATAAAAGAGTAAAGAAGAAAATCTGAGAAAAATCCAGGTGGGAAAGGTCATCAAGAAAGAAAATAAACTGCCCCGGGCTTCTCTTCAGAACACTGTAAGGCAGAAGCTAACCACACTGGGTTGAATGCTGTCCCCTCAAATTTACGTCCATCTGGAATCTTAGAATGTGCCCTTATTTGCAAAGAGGGTCTTTGCAGATGTGATTGAGTCAATTAAGAGGAGGACATACTGGATTAGGGTGGGACCAAAACCCAATGGCTGGTGTCTTCACAAGAGACAAGAGAGGGGGGTGCAGACCCCGGGAGGCGGGGAAGAAGGCCTTGGAATGAGCCTGGAATGAGCCGGCTATAAGCCCCAAGGATGCCCAGGATTGCAGGCAGCCCCGGAGGCAGGAAGAAGCAAGGAAGCGTTTTTCCCTAGAACCTTCCGAGAAGGAGCATGGCCTGCCATCATGTTGATTTTGGACATCCAGTCTCCAGAATTGTGGGAGAATACATTTCTGTTGTTTTAAGCCATTCAGTTTGTGGCCATTTGTGACTGCAGGCCTATGAAATGAATAGTGTCAGATCAGAATTTGCCAAGTTTTAGGAGAAAAAGGTGATCATTTGGAAATTTTAGAACCAACCAAGTTATTCTTGTAGAAGCCATTACTCGAGAGTCTCAGATCTGTAACGACTGAGAACAGATACCTTCATATACTGCCTAAAAACTTACCTGGAACTCCAGGACAAGGACCCTGTGGTATTGGTTCTGGAGGTCCAGCCAATGGCATCAGACATGAGGGAGAAAAGCATTTGGATAGGAAGAGAAAAAAGTTGTTTGTGGAAGAGCATCTACATCTTCGGAAAGATTAAACTTTGTTTTAAAGTAAAGATACTGATAAAATATACAAACCCATTTTGTATACAGATTTAATTTCTAAAGGGACATACAGTAAATCTTAATAGTGATTACCTGTAGGTGGTAGGATTACAGACGAATTTAATTTTCCTGTGCTTTTCAGTATATTTCAAATTTTCTATGATGAACATGCATTCCCTTTATAATCAGAGAAGTATATTTAGAAGTGTGCTGGCATGCACACGCACACACACACAAAGACTGGGAAGTAATATAAAAAATCTGAGAAGAGGAAAAGAATTTATCAGACACTAGATTTTTAGCTAAACTGATCTTTTAGCTAATATGTGGCCCTCTGGTGGTGAGCTAATTACCACTGGAGACACAACCACAACGAGAGAACCACGAGCCCTGCCCACTAGAAAAGGTGAAATGACCACAACTAATTACAGTGTAAAATATGACAGGTACCACAGAGAAAGGCAAAGAAATCGAGGGTTCTTTTTTTTTTTTTTAAGATTTTTTATTTATTTATTTATATGACAGAGAGAGAATGAGAGAGCACATGAGAGGGGGGAAGGTCAGAGGGAGAAGCAGACTCCCTGCCGAGCAGGGAGCCCGATGCGGGACTCGATCCAGGGACTCCAGGATCATGACCTGAGCCGAAGGCAGTCGCTTAACCAACTGAGCCACCCAGGCGCCCCCGAGGGTTCTTTTTTTTTAATTTTTTTGAGAGAGAGAGTGAGCAAGAGAGTGAGAGAGAGAGAGAGGTGGAGGTGGGGGGGGTGGTGAGGGAGGAGGGAGAATCCTAGTCAGACTCCATGAGGGGTTCAATCTCATGACCCTGAGATCATGACCTGAACCGAAATCAAGAGTCAGATGCTTAACCGACTGAACCACCCAGGGGCCTCAAGAAATGGAGGGTCCTAAAGGGTGAAAGATGACTTTCCCATAGGGGAATCACGTAAGGCTGCTTGGAAAACAGACCCGGCAGATGCATATTTCAAGAAGGTATTTTAGAAGGAAAGAGAGCCATAAATAGGCCTGGGTAATGGTGGGTAAAGGCCTGTTCGGCTGGATCATGGGCCATATGAGCAAAGGCTCCAAAGACAGGCTGGCGAGAGACTGTGGGAAAGCCTTAAATGTCAGGCTAAACAATTTCCTGCTTTATCCCATAAACAAAGGAGAGATGCTGAAGGTTGTTTGTTTGAAAGCATCAAGATGATATTGACAGAGCTGAATATTTGGGAAAGAACTCTTTACGGCATTAAGGAAATCAAAGCCCCCAGACTCAGGTTAATTACAGCTGAGCATTCTGACAAAATGGATGTAATCTTATCAAAACTAGTGGCATGGAATCGTAGAGATGTCAGGGAGACTAGATAAAGTGCCAGAAGCTCAGGGAAGGAGGAAATGACATCATTGCCACACAAAAAAAAGAATATACAGAAGCAAACTTTCCTGCTCTTTTCTTTTTCCCAGCTCCTTAAGAGATCAAATGAGAAACACGTAAGGACCTTAAAGTCACTTTCATTATGGAAGCTTGTAACTGTACACCATTCAGCCCACCCCAGACATAATGAATTAGGGTTCAAACAAACTCCTCAAGTGACTTTTATGAACAATAAAGTTTGAGGGGCATTGGAACAGGCCATAACACGGCAAGATAACAGAACTTCTTGGTAAATACAACCTACTGGGATAAGGTGGGGGGACAAGCTCTACAACTTACTAGTTGTGTGACCTTGAACAAGTTATTAATCTCTCTGAACTTTCGTTATCTCCCTAGTAAAATGGGGGTAGTAACACCTCATCAGGTGATTGTGGAATTTGAATTAGTATACATACATATACACATATATATTTCCATGCATACATATATACACGTATGTGTGCATCTATCTCCCTACCACTCAAAAGGTTGTCTGGCATTGTATGTGCACATCCACGTGAATAAATAGCAAACTAGCCATGAAATCTGTCTAGGACATACATCCAATAGGATTTGCTAAGAGACTGGATGTGGGGTATGGGAGATTTCCTGGTTTCTGGAATCAGCAACTGAAAAGAAGGTAGCACCATTCCCTCAGTGGTCTGAGGTAGGGAAGAGGGACAACCTGAGTTCAGTTTTGGACATGTTGAGGTTCAGCCGCCTGCAGGCCATCCCAGGAGAGACATCCAGTGGGCATTTGGGCAAATGGTTCTACGTGCTGTGGATAAAGATCTGGGAAGAATACATGGATGTATGAGTCACAGTCTGAAGGCAGTAACTGAAGCCATGGAGTAGGAGAGATCACCAAGAAGGAGTGTGTAGCATGAGCAGAGTATCTGAGACAGAACCCTGAGGAGCATCAAAATGTGAGGACCTGGCAGAAGAAAGGAAATCTGTAAAGAAGCTGAGAAGGTGAAGCAGGGAGGCAGAAGAAGGTGTTCACAGGGCCCGTGCTGCAGACTGGTCCTGGAAGATAAAGATTAGGCGCGGATTTGGTAGCGATGAGGTCTTTGTGACTTTGGCAAGAGCAGGCTCAGTGAAGAAGGAAAAGGGGAAGCATCCAAAGGAGGAATTCAGAAGGAAAACTGTGGAACTATCACAGGGATCAAAAAGAGACTTCAGAGAGTGGCTGAAATGTGCTCCCAGAGTAATTAAAAAGTCTTACCATCTCTTGAGCAAATGTGGTTTGAGATTATATTTTAAAAGACTGCACCACAGTGATAACTACAGTAGACTGATTAAAAAGCTGAGACCAAAAAGCATACAATCCTTTTCTTACACATAAAGGAAACCGAAGTCACTGCTTTAATTAAATGGGTAGGATAGTTCCATTTAAAAATGAGAATATTAGCTGGGGCTCAACCGTAACAGTGAGGCGTGAAACCGGAAGCCCTTTGTGGCCAGTCAGCCATGGTGGCCATGCTGGACCCGGGGCTTGGCTTGCCCTACCCTCACCTGGTGGGGAAAAGCAAGGGAAGCCAACTGTAGAACCCACCACAGATGCTCCCATCTCTTACAAAGACAGTGAAAAGCTGCTCCAACCCATGAGATGGATGTGTACCTGAAGAAAGCAGAGACTTGACCTGAGACACGGTGGGGCTGGAAGGCCAGGGCCTCAGCTGAGGGGCACTGGGAGGGACCTCAGTGAAACCTCAAACACTCTCCCTCCTGCGGCCCTGGGGGGAGTGTCCCCCAACCTACAGGAGGCAGTCAGTAAGTTAAAAGGGCTAGACTCACTTCTGAGGGCTTAAAAAAGAGCTCTGAATATTCAGAGCCCACCTAGTGAAATACTGGAAAACAGACCAAATTCCTTTTCAGCTTTAACAGCACTGAGAGAAGTAAAAGAGTGGTTTTCAAACTCGAGTGTGTGTGTATGTTCGTGGTTGTTGGATCCCACAGTTCTGATGGTGGACCTGCCTAAATTCAGAAATAAGCACAGGTTCTTAAAAAGCGTTTTCAAAACAATGAAAATATTTTCTCTTCATGAGAACAGTATACAAAGGTCTATAACACGATATACTTTTGACCAAGTTAGAAATTTACTTTTGCTACAACGGATGGTATGCACTGGTGAGCCCGGTCTTACTGGAAGCTGAGGGGGCAGGTGCAGGGCAGGGATCGCTCTGGCACAAGTAAGATGGGAGAGGCAAAGGACATTACCCAACAGGCACCAAGAAAGAGTGTGTGTTTGAGGCACACATGAGAAATTTGCTTCCTGGGCATATGAGAAACCACAATCAAGGCAGAAAACTTGATTTCCTGTGAAGAATTTACTAAGCAAACAATCTGTTAACAATTTGTGTCTCTGGTTATATAAAAAATAAACAGTTACACACTGGTCAGAATTTGAAAGTATTTTTTTTTTTTTTAAGATTTTATTTATTTATTTGACAGAGAGAGACACAGCAAGAGAAGGAACACAAGCAGGGGGAGTGGGAGAGGGAGAAGCAGGCTCCCCGCAGAGCAGGGAGCCTGATGCGGGACTCGATCCCAGGACCCTGGAATCATGACCTGAGCTGAAGGCAGTCGCTTAACCAACTGAGCCACCCAGGCGCCCTGAAAGTATTTTTATAGTATACCAGGGTATTACTATACCCCACTACTTGAAAACCACTAGAGTCAGTGAACAAAGACCCTGGGACACCGGTAGAAAGTGTAGGAGCCAGAGATGGGCAGCTGAGCTGGGGCCGTTGCAGCAGCAGGGAGATCATCCTGTGGGGAAGGACATGGCAGCAGTGATAGGAGGCCACCAGGAAGAGCATGAGATACTGTGGACCTGCAGAAGGTTAGGAGTGGAGTGTCTCCAATTCTAATTGTTGTTGTTGTTTTTTAAACTCCACACCCAACGTGGGGCTCGAACTCATGACCCCAAGATGCTCTACCGACTGAGCCAGCTGGGTGCCCCTCTCCAGTTCTATTTTTGAAACTGGAGCGCATGCTCGTGCTGAATATCATGGAAGTGGCTGTTCCCAAGACTTTTGTGTGGGAAAATTTAGAGGACTTGCTTGGTATCTTATTACAGTGTGTGTTTAGCTAGTGGATTTGGCATCATTTTGGGTCTCAACTATCCAAGATGGTCACTGAATGGCTGGTCAGGTGGCGCTAATTTTCCTCAAGGGTTGTTGATCTTATGAAAGTAAGTCCCGCTATCTCAAAAAGTAGGGTGGGGAGGAGACAAGGGTCAAAGTCATTCTGTAAACTTACTACCGTCAACAGGGGACAGAAGGTATGCTGTTAAGGGCTGGATATGGAAATGCCTTGTTTGTTTATGCTCTACCTTATATTTTTATTTTATTTTTTTATTTTTATTTATTTTTATTTTATTTTTTATTTATATTTAATATAATATAATAAATATTTATATTATTTTTATTTTATTTTATTTTATTTTAAAAGATGTATTTATTATTTTAGAGAGAAAGAAAGAGAGAGAGATCACAGGGGTGGGGTAGGGGAAAGGGAGAGAGAGTCTTAAGCAGACTCTGCACTGAGCTCAGAGCCTGACGCGGGACTCAATCTCACGACACTTGAGCCCAAACCAAGAGTCGGAGGCTTAACCAATTGTGCCACCCAGGCACCCTTCTACCTTATTTCTAAGAAATGTTTAAAGCAGTTTACCAAAAGAGAGAGAAAAAAGAGAGAGAGTGCTCACGTGAGTGCGGGGGAGGGGCAGAGGGAGAGGGAGACAATCCCAAGCAGGCTCCACGGCCCAGCGTGGAGCCCAATGGCGGGGCTTGGTCCCATGACCCTGAGATCATGACCTGCGCGGAAATCAAGAGTCGGACCCTTAATTGACTGAGCCACGCAGGTGCCCCTTTCTGAAATATATTTTATTCAAAGGATAAAATTAGATACAGAGCAAGTTCAGAACAAGGGCAAATTAGGTGCGGGTACATAAAATGAAAACAAGAAAATCAGATTAGGATGTAAGGTAGTTAGAAGCAAGCCATAAATAGGGCTCTGAGCTTCCTGGAGGCCAATGCAAAGAGGAAAAAACCCAAGTAATTTACAGACTTCCTACTGCCTATAAGATTAACAACCAAGCAGCTTCATGGGAGAAGCATTGTACTTTTTGGTCCTGAGCAAAACTTTTCTCATAGGTCCTCTTAAGAGTGAAACTTTGTGAAACACTGAGAAAAAACCTCAAGAGCATCCTACAAGAGACATACCATCTAGATGCATATGGCTCTTTCTATTCTGCCCACCAGCGCAAGTTAAAGGCATAACGCCCAGGCACAGATCAAGATAAGCAAGTCTAAGAGAGGCCACAGACAGCAGGCCAAATGTGGCTGTCTTATGGTTGAGATTAATCCAGGAATTAAATTTAAACCATTTATGGCATGGATGTCTCTTTGGATAATTCTTTTTTTTTAAGATTTTATTTATTTATTTGACAGAGAGAGACACAGCGAGAGAGGGAACACAAGCAGGGGGAGTGGGAGAGGGAGAAGCAGGCTTCCTGCCAAGCAGGGAGCCCGATGCGGGGCTCGATCCCAGGACCCTGGGATCATGACCTGAGCTGAAGGCAGACGCTTAACCGACTGAGCCACCCAGGTGCCCCTCTTTGGATAATTCTTTATCAACATTCTTCTTAAAATCAAGCTTGTTAAGATTTGGCCAGAAGAGAGTTTGAAATTACACGTTTGAGCTAAAACCTAAAGCAGGGCTTCTCTGTGCTGCTGATTAAGGGCAGAGGAGTTTGCTCCAACAATCAACTTCATTTCTTTAGAAAACAGCCTATAAGCAGCAGGGGCTTTAAGAGCATGGGCTTAGAGACTGAGAGGTTAGGCCCAGGGGGTCTTGGAGCCACACAGACCTGGGTCTACATGTTACTTTTACCACTCACTGGCTGTGGGACCTCTCTGAGATCATGAGTTAAATGGGGAGCCATTCATTATCCACAAATGTCTCCTAAACCCCCACACTGTGCAACATAATCAAATAATACCCACTGCACAGTTGTTTGTAAGGGTTAAACAGGTAAATGCACCTAAAGCATTTAGCTCAGTGACTGGCACATAGCAAATATTCAATAAACGTTAAAACTAATAATAGTAATAACAAAATAATCATAATAAAAGATTTGTCTCCATTATGATACATAAACAATTACAGGATGAACGTCTCAGGTTCTACATCACAGAAGATGGTTGCAAGGATTTTAAATTTTAGCCTGGGAAAGGTTCAAAGTCACCCACAAAGACACCAAAAATACCCAAAAAAGCACTCACATTTTTAAACCACATTAACTTACTGGTAAATGTTCTAAGATAAACATGACTGGAGGTACCTCACTGAGTCAACCTGCTATTTAAGATTTAGATACGAGCCAGTTCCATTTTGGAAAACATCTGCCGAAATGATGATTTTAGCTGTAGAATGTCAAAGTCTTGATGTGCTGATGTTCCTGAGGGAAATATGCTGGTAACTTCAATAATTTCTCAATTTGGTAATACTACATAGAATATAATTTCTCCCATAAAACGCCTATGAAAACAAAAAGCCTCCTCAACCCTGAATAGAGAACAAAGCTGGACTGTGTCAGGGATGTTGGACGGGCCACTAGATCACTCATTAGCCAAGAATCATCTTTCTGAACAACAGTCCCACAGGCACAATTCAAATTCATGCCTGAGCAAAAATACCAATCAGTACGTATCAGCCTGCAGGGTGCAGGAGTCCTCAACAGTCAAAACCTCAGATGTGGAAATCTGCAGATGCCAAGCAAGTCCACTGTAAACCGTTCTTTTGATAGTAATTAGGTAGTACAGATAGCCTTTGAGGCCACCGTGAGCTCATCACAACAAAACCATGCCATCCTCACAGAGAAGCATTTATATGTTTCTTTCCTATACAGCAGGGGAGCATACAACTCATCAAAATGCGGGCTTGAGTCATGAAGGTACAGGTTTAAAAAGGATTGGACAACATTTCTCTGGACTTGAAATTGCCTTACAGACTGTGGCACCCCCAGAAGTGTCAAGATGTAGGGTTATATGAGAATCAGCAGCGGGGCTGGGCAGGAGAGAGCTCTATATTGTGCCCACACCATTCATCATTCATAACACATCAGTTTTGTATCCGTTGAGTCAAAGGCCAAGAAAAGATCAATAAAGGCTACAAACAATCTTTGCTTTTCCTGACAGATTTCCATACGAAGCGATGAAGAATGGTCGATGGCTTAACAGCTACACCTTGCTGAGAATGCTGCCGTGAGAGACCAGACTTCCAATTCATCAAGACTATGTTTTAGATGGAATGCACTGTAAGCTAATGAGTCCAATTATATTGGGGGAGGGGGTCCAAGAGGCGTGTTAGTCCTTTCTTTTATTTCTATTTGATGGGTTAGGCTACTTTCTATTTTAAACCAAATTGAACCATTCATTCAATCAATCAATATTTACTAAGTAATGAATGCTAAGCATTGTGCTTGGTGCTAGGGACACAATGGTAACTAAAGAGTCATGACTCTTATTTTTTTTTTTTAAAGATTCTATTTATTTATTTGAGAGAGAGAGAATGAGAGAGAGCAAGCACATGAGAGGGGGGAGGGTCAGAGGGAGCAGCAGACTCCCCGCCGAGCAGGGAGCCCGATGCGGGACTCGATCCAGGGACTCCAGGATCATGACCTGAGCCGAAGGCAGTCGCTTAACCAACTGAGCCACCCAGGCGCCCCATGACTCTTATTTTTAGGGAGTTTATAATCTGCACCCTTGTTTATGGGATTGAAAAAAGTGTCAAGAATAACGGTTCACTGGCAGAAGAAGAAATTTTCACCAGGTGCTTTTAGTTTGAGCTTTTAAATCATCTACTATATGAGGCAATGTTAGAGATGCATTTGGGGTGTCATGCTATTTGGAACTGAATTTTGTCCATAACCTTTCCAGAGAGAAGCTGCCCCATCCCCAAACTGTGCTGAGGAGCTGGGTCTTGGAGGCCATATTTATACCACATGACCCCACTTCCCTAAACACAACAGTCTGAATCAGGGATAGACACCTGAACCACCGTGACATTCTACTTGGCATTTGAAACTGGGCCCAAGAATGAACAGACTAGGGTGCGCAGTGGGGCTGTAAGACAAAGGGAATTGGGGGATTGGAAGTCAGTTTAGTAATAAACAACATTTAATAGGAACTCAGTACGTGCCAGGCCCTGTGCCAGGTCCTAGAGATACAAATATGAACAAGGCAGACGTGGTTCCCACCCTCATCTCTAGTGGACGAGAGAGTACTAAGTAAACAAATACATGAAATAAACAGAGTGTGCTAAATACTATTAAGAAAAGAAATAGGATGCCGAGTTACGGAACGGCACGGAGAGAAGGACCACTTGAGGTAGGGTGGTTGGGGAGCCCTCTCTGAGAAGGTGACATTTAAGCTGAGATCAGCCATGAGAAGTGATGGGGAAGACCATTCCAGGCAGAAGGAAGATTAAGTGCAAAGGCCCCGGGACAAGGAAGAACTCATGTGTTCTTGAGACCAAAACAAGGCCAAATGTGTGAAGCACAGTGGAGAGAGCAGCATGAGGGAGGGTGGAAGAAGCCGGCAGAACCGGGATCACCCAGGTTCTTGTAGGGCTTCGTAAAGGGTCTGGACTTGAATGGGCAGCCAATGAAGCGTTTTCAGAAAGAAAAGACATTGTATTGCCAACATTTTAAAACATCACTCTGGTGTGAGGACACACATATAGACTAATGGGATAGAAGAGAAAGCCCAGAAATCAACCCTTGCATGTATGGTCAAGTGATTTTATTTTTTTAATTATTTTGTTTTAATATTTTATTTATTTATTTGACAGAGAGAGAGAGACAGCGAGAGAGGGAACACAAGCAGGGGGAGTGGGAGAGGGAGAAGCAGGCCCTCCGCTGAGCAGGGAGCCCTATGCGGGGCTCCATCCCAGGACCCTGGGACCATGACCTGAGCTGAAGGCAGACGCTTAACGACTGAGCCACCCAGGCACCCCTGGTCAAGTGATTTTAGACAAGGGTGCCAAGACCATTCAATGAGGAAAGGACAGTCTTTTCAACAAATGGTGCTGGGAAAACTGGATATCGACATGCAAAATAATGAAGCCGGACCCCTATGTCATTCCACACACACACAAAATAACTCCCAATAGATCATAAACCTAATGAATGAAGTTGGACCTCTATCTTACACCATATACCACATACAACAATTCAAAATGGATCAAGGAAAAAAAGTAAAAGCTAAAAGTGTCGAATTCTTAGGAGAAAACACAGTGGCAAATCTTCCTGACACTGGATTTGGTAATGACTCCCTGAATATAACACCAGAAGCACAGACAATAAAAGAAAAAAAAATGGATGAATTGGACTTCATGGAAATTACAAAATTTATGCATCAGAGGATATTGTCAACAGAGTAAAAAGACAACCCACATAACAGCAAAAAAGATTTGCAGATCACTTATCTGATAAGGGAATTGATATCTAGAATATATTAGGAACCCCTATAACTCAGTAACAACAAAACAAACAACTTGATTAAAAAATGAGCAAAGAAGGCAAAGAACTTGAATACCGTTTCTCCAAAGGAGAAATATAAATGACCAATAAACACATGAAAGGATGCTCAACATCATTGGTCATGGGTGAAAGGTAAATCACAATCAGACACCCCTTTACAACACATTAGAATGGCTATTAAACAAGATGGAGCAAGTATTGGTGAGATTGTGGAGAAACTGGAACCCTTGTGCATCGCTGGTGGAGACATAAAATGGTGCGGCCACTATGGAAACATGCTTGGGAGTTCTTCAAAAGTTAAAAATAGAATTATCATATGATCCAGTAATTTCACTTTCAGTTAACAGACCCAACAGAATTGAAGAAAGCAGGGACTTGAACACAGACCGGCACACCAGTGCTCACAGCAACATTATTCACGATAGTAAAAAAGTACAAGCGGGGCGCCTGGGTGGCTCAGTCGTTCAGCGTCTGTCTTCAGCTCAGGTCATGATCCCAGGGTCCTGGGATCGAGTCCCACATCGGGCTCCCTGCTCCGCGGGAAGCCTGCTTCTCCCTCTCCCACTCCCCCTGCTTGCGTTCCTCCTCTGGCTGCGTCTCTCTCTGTCAAATAAATAAATAAAGTCTTTAAAAAAAAAAAAAAAGTACAAGCAACCCAAGTGTGCACTGAGATAGATAAATGGATAAGCCAAATGTGGTGTATACAAAGGATGGAGTTCATCCACAAAAGGGAATGAAATTCTGATACATGCTATAACATGGATGAACCTTGAAAATATCACGCTAAGTAAAATAGACCAGACACAAAGGACAAATATTGCAGAATTGCACTTACGTGAGGTCCCTACAGTAGGCAAATTCACAGAGACAGAGGCAGAATAGAGGTTACCAGGGGCTGGGGAGAAAGGGCGAATGTGGACTTACTGTCTAATGGGTATAGTTACTGTTTGGGCTGATGGAAAATGCTCTGATAGTGGATGATGATGATGGTCACCTAACATTGTGAATGTACTTCCTGCCCCCTGAATTGTACACTTAAAAATGGTAAATTTTCTGTTGTGTATATTTGACCACCATGAAAAGAGGTGTTAAAAACGCCGCCACTGCTCAGAAAGCAGACGGGAGAGAGGTGACTGACTGTGCAGTCAGGGGAGCTGGTCGGCTGAGAGGATGCATCAGCACTCGGAGAGTGAATGCGAGAAGTCACAGGGACCGAAGAGAACCTGAGAAATTAGCTAGAGTCTGATGGCTTCCTGGTCACATGAGGCCCAGCTGTGTTTCCTGCGCTTCATTTTGGTGAGCTTCACCCACACCCTTTCAGTGAATTACTTTAGACTTGCGCTGGACTGAGTGGGTCTTTGTTCCTTGCAAGGAAACAATTCCTGATGAAGGCAGGGAACAGCTGGGCTCCGGCAAAGCAGCAAATGCTGGAGACTGCTGGCTCCTAAAGCCAGACCCCAGCTCCAGGAAAGCAGAGAAACTGCCTTTTCCCTCCGCTCAGTGCCTAGCACCATGCCCAGTGAGGGGGGGGGCAGGGGCAGGCCTTCAATACGTGGGTATTGGATGAGCGCCAAGAAACCCCCCATGAGTCTAGAAAGGTCTGAGCTTCCATGTTTTCATACATGGAATTCATACAACTAAGCCCCCAAATCTGTCCTCATTATTGATGTCAATAGCCAAGCTTGGTTCTTCACAAGGACTTCTACCTCATTTGTTCAAGGTCAAAAGAAGTCTATGCTCAAATTTCAATTTTGCACCCTTCTACAAACTTTGAGTTTCAAGATGCCCAAGATTGATTGGGTTTCCAACAATTTCATCAAACCAGGTGTGTAAAAAAAGTTAAAACTTGGGCGCCTGGGTGGCTCAGTTGGTTGAGCAACTGCCTTCGGCTCAGGTCATGATCCTGGAGTCCCGGGATCGAGTCCCACATCGGGCTCCCTGCTCGGCGGGGAGTCTGCTTCTCCCTCTGGCCCTCCCCCCTCTCATGCTCTCTCTCTCTCTCTCAAATAAATAAATAAAATCTTTAAAAAAAAAAAGTTAAAACTTATTTTCTGATGCATACAGAAAATACAGAAACAGTTTTTTATAATTAGCTGTTGGTCAAAGATGAGAGAAAATGTCTCCTTCCTTAAAACAGCGGAGTCAGATTTTCAAGAGATCTTTAGACAGCAAAAATGGAACTTGGCTCATTTGATTTTTCTCAACCATTCCAACCACCAAGACATGCCATTCCTGACAAGGGAAAAGTCGACACAACCTAATTTTACAAAAGGAGGGGAACTGTTACCCAGAGAACTGTTTATAACGATGTTGGGCTATCACGTGGTTAAAATGGTAACATGAGGGCTATATAACAAGAAGACATTTGCAAAATACGGCTGGACAAAAAAAAGAGGAAGAGAAAATTATACGTGTAATTTGATTACAGCTAGGTGGAACTGAGGTTAGTCGCTAGAAAGATTGGAAGGTACCAAAATGAGATAAAGAAGTGGCAATGGGGCAGGGGAATTATATATGGAATTTTTAAATGTATTTAAAATTTACTTTATACTATTTTAAAAGTCAGCTAGAAACACACACACACACAGAGACAGACACACCCATGGCTTGCAAACAAAAACTTGAACAAATAAAAGGAAGAATTTTGGTCAATGAGCTGCCTCATTAGGCTGAGGATAATCGATGACAAGTCTGGGGTTCTCTAAGGCAGGCTTTCTTCAGGTGTGGTCCTGGGACCAGCGACATCACCATCCCCTGGGAGCTTGCTAGAAACACAAATTCTGGGTCAACCCCAGACCTACTGGATTGGAAACTCTGGGGACGGGGGCCCAGCAGTCTGTTCTGAGAAACTCTCCACGTGATGCAGATGCCTGCTCAGGTTTGAGAACCACCTCTCTCAACTACCTCCCCAGTCTGACAGCCTGTGGTTTCCACAAGTCTATAAAGGGTCCATCCTTCACACCTTTGTTGTCTCCCCAAACACCACTCTCACCATTTACAAGAGCTTCATGTGACTTACTGGATCCGGTCCAAAGTCCACCTGCAAGTCAAGGTCCTCCTTTGGTTACCAAATTTCATCTTTACCACCACGGCTAGCTAATATGGACTGTGCTTATGTGCATCATCTCATTTAATCTCCTGACAACCCTATAAGGTAGATTATATTAATATCCCCATTTACATAACATATAATAATATAATAATATAATATCCCCACAGATGAGAAAACTGAGGCCAAAAGAAGTCCAAGATCAGACAAGTGGGAAATGATGAAACAAAATGACTTCTGGGCACAAGTTCTTAAGCGCCACTGAGGTTCAGAGAAGTCCACAGGCAGTAGTGGGTGCTGGAGCTGGTATGTGAAGCCAGGCCTGATTTCAAAGCCTGCCTGCTTTGTGGCCACTCAGCTCGGCTGCCTCATACACTCTTCGAAGCAGGGCCATTTGCTCACTGCCCCTGGAATACATCACTGCCAAGAATCACATTGTTTGCAAATATCCACTGTCTGTCTTCTCTGCCACCAACCCACGGCCATCCTACAGCCTCCACGAGGCCTTCCGGGCTGCTTCCCCGAGATCCCTGGCTAGGATGGGTCACTTCCTCCCTTCTCTTCACCCCCACCGGGCCCTATCTGTATCCCTCTCACGAGATTTACCAGTTCACGCCCTGAATTATAGCTCTACACATGCTCCTTCGAGGGAGGCGGTGGTCTGAGTTGGCCCGGTGCCACCAGCGATGGACACAGAACACGCACTGATGGAGTCAATCAATGTGTCTTTCATGTGACTAAATTCATTTTCTAGCTGCTTTATGTATCTTATCTGCCCAGCTCAAGACCGTAAGCTCCTTAAGAACAAGGACCAAATCTTTCACTTATTTTATGTTTTCAAGAATACTCAGCCCTGGGCCAGATATACAGTCAAGTCTGTAATATTCGAGTGAATTCCAACACTGCTACTGGTACGCAGCTCTGGTATAATTTGTCCTACTACTTAAGCCCCGCAAGAATGCAGCATATATTAATGGAAGAAAATGGAGTGCTACACAAATGGATCCAAGCAACTCATGTTTTATAAATAGATAGAAATAATAAATTCAATGTTTTTAATAGTGTTAAATAATAATCAAGAAGATTCTATGAGCACATTTTCCTGAAAATTGGTTCAAATTTCCATGCAATTGGGGGAAAAAAAAATCACAGTTCTGTCTTTTAAAAAACTGAGGCTAAAATATGCCTTCATTATTCCTCTTTTAAAATGAAAGCATACTATTTTAAAAGCTCGTAACATAAACCCTAATGTCTCTCGCAAGGAAAATGTAGATATTTTCATTCCAGATATCTATCAACTATCACAGTATATTCTAGCCCAACAAATATACTTTTAACAGGAAGAAAAAAAATCTCATAAATATTCTAACTCCTACCACATACCCAGAAAGCAAAGGTACGGAAAATCAGAACATGTATTTCAATAATATTTAAACCTCAAAAACTAGATTTGTCAACTTTTAGGAATAAGATAATATAAAAACCAAATGCTGCCTCTCTTAATTCATAAATCATTTAATTATATACCCCAATTATATGCACCAGAGAAAAATACCAAGCCACAACATATTTTTAACAAACTGGAAGGCACAGATTCAGAGTACGTAACAATAAAAACAAATAGATAAAGATGATCAGATTATTATGGCCTTTCAATAGTCATTTATTCCCATCCCAGCCCCACACGGTACCCACATGGTCTGACAGTAAATATACAACAAAAGACCTGATGAGCTCGGCGATGCTCTAAATCTAAATCAATGTACTACCACTGAACAGACAGTGTAAACTTACCAGCTCCACAGATCCATAATGTTTCCTACTGAAATCCCCACGTCTACAGCCTAGGTCTTCCGAGACAGAGCTGGAACAAAAATGCTTCATCAGTATTATACATAGCGATCTGGCCACAAACCTTCTGCAAAAATCGACTACCATTTGCAAAAAGGGCTGCTGTGGGACAGGCTTTGCCCCGGCTCCTCACTGCAGGGGAGCCTCCTTGCAACACACACAGTCCCCAGCAGCCATTGCAGAGCCGGCGCTCATGGAGCCCTCAGTAACAAGAAAAACACCCGAGTCATCCCTGGAAGTATAGGCAATGATTGAATTAAATATTTAGTCATTTGGAATCGATTGAGATTTCCAAGGCTACTGGTGGTTTATAATTTCATTTCTGTATAACCAAAGGGGATGAGAAGCCCTGCAGTAAACTTGAGGCCAGGGACAAAGCTTGCAATTATCTCTCGTTTAAGAGAGGCTCTTTGTCCCAAATATTCAACATAAAAATAACCAGCATTATTTAATGCTATAGACCAGAAATGAAACTTTAAATAGGAGGAAGAAACTTCCAAATCCTGGTAGGCCCCACCCCACCCCTTTTCATTTATGACAATATGACAATATGAAAAAAAAAGAGCAGCACTGACAAAAAATCTAAAAATCTAACTTCAAGGATCTTTAGTGTTTATGTAACAGTAGCTAACACTTCCTCCAGCCCCACCCCCCCTTAAATCAGATAAGAAAAATTACACGCATTGTGAAGAGCAATTAAAACAAGGGTAAAACTCTTACTGCATTTACATCTTGAATGCAGAGTTCCACACTCAAAAGACACATATCTTATCGATGAGTTAGTCTATTTAGGACCCCAAGTAGTGCTCCTGAAACCACTGGAGCCCCACAAACGCAAGCAGCTTTAACAAATTTTGTTCTTATAGATGTCATGCAAATAACTCTCCCAAATGGTAGAAAACAAAATTGCACAGGACCTACAAATCGCTCCAAAATATTTGGGCTCCAACATGCAAAGAAAGGTGCATTTTGTACCTTTTCATCCTTCCTTAAAAGGTAGCTACATTTTCTAAATTACAGCCTTCTTGGCACGCTCAGAGAGAGACTGACTTCACTGTTCAGCATCCACAGACCTGACTCTTTGCCAGGACACTCTTTGATAGGCTCCAAGCAAGACAGCATGAGAGAAATGAGGGTCTATTGGTATTCTGCTTCCACCATTTCACAGAGATGGCTGAATTAATCTTATATGAGAAATTTAACCTTTTGTAGTCCTCACTTCCTTAGCAGAAAATGTGCAACAAATTAATGAATACTGCGTGGAAGTGTGCCCCAGATATTTCCCAGGCTACCGTCCTGCTTCCAGAGACAGGATTTTCTACCCCTCAGAAAAGTCTCTGGAAGAGATTTAAAACTGCCCTCCACGGCCTATTCCAGAATGCAGGAAATATGTCCTCTATGCCCGTTTTCTGAGCCCGTTCTGAAAACCCTCCTGGAGAATACTGCCAGCGCCCCACCTAACAGCTGCAGGATCCTTCCCCGGCGGCCCTGGGGTACCAACAGAGTGTGCTCCAGGGACAGGAGCGTCTCTGCCCTGGGCCAGAGATGGGGCACAGAGTGAATGCCCAATGGCTGGTGACGAAAGCTCTGTCTGCCCAGTTCAGCCCACCTCTTCGGTTTTGGGGGGCACCATCCCACCACCAACAGCGGCAGCAGCTTCTAACACAAATGACCAACATCATGAGAAGAGCAAGGCTGCTGGGCTCTGGGCCCCTCCCCGGGCTGCCCTAAGCACCACCGAGGGCATTCTCAGACACAGTGCCAGCTCCCTAACTTTGCCAACAGCCAGAAACTAACACAAAAAAAGACGACAACCCTGCATCCTGGGGCAACCACATCCTTAGAAGCTTCATAGCAGGAAAGCAGTGTCCTATGAAAACAACCCAGAGATACAGAAACAGAACATCTGCTCTCAGTTGCCCTTTTCCCCCTCTCATTACATTTCATGCAATTCGCTGCGGAGACAGTGCTTGCTAATGGCGAGAGCCAGGCTGAACTATATGGGGTGCCTTTCTGCGGCTGCAGGAGGCACTCGAACCGCCATGTTACAAAACCCTCTGGCCTCCCCGACTCGCTCCCCAGGCTCCCGGGCTCCTTGGTACCCAGCACAGGAGATGTGATTAAAGGAGTCACCCAGAGCTCCAAGAGGAACTTTGCTCTCCTGCGGGTCCTGGTGTCTGGCCTCCTGCTCGGCACAGAGTGGACATGCAGGAAATGTTTGTTGTATTAATGAAGGTATTTGCACATCGTTTGGATCTTACTTGCCAACACCTGAGAGCACCCCTGGTGAGCACCAAGGCAGGCTGCCTGTTGACAGTCTCCCTCCTCAGCCAGCAGTCATTAGTCCATCAGACAGTCCTGGCCCAAGAAGCAGACCCTGCTATGTGCCCGCCAAAACCTATTCTCCTTTCTTCTTGGGCTTGTCACTAGACCACATCTCCGAGCCCCTCTTGCAGCGCGACCACATGACTGAGCTCTGGCCAAGAGAATATGGGCTGAAGCGCCAACACCACGTCCAGCACGTCCTGTGGGAGGCGCCTACTTTCCTTCCCCTTGGCTAACAGGGTGGAGAGGACTATGAGGACTGACAGGAGGGCTGAGCTACAAGACGGAAAAAACCTGGTCTCTGAAAGAGACCAAGGCCACACCTCTAGGAACATCTGTATTAGAATATGCCATGAGCAAGAAATCAACACTGAGCTGTGTCCATCCCATAGCATTTCGGTTTACCTGTTAAAGCTGCCGTGTCCCCCGAACTAATACGGTAGCGACTGCTACCATAGCAACAGCCTAAAATACACAGCACCTGCTTGGGAGGCAGGCAGCTGCCAGTGAGGAAACTGATCTTGGCGGCCAGGAAGATGGAGATCTAGGGAACACAGTGGCAGAATACGTGATAAAACGTATCCCTACAGTTACACAGAAGGGGGCCCTGTGCCTTCTGAGCCTGCAGCTCTAGGGAAAGTGGCTGGATACGGCAGTGAGGCTGTGCCTGGCTCCTCCTGGCTGACCTTAGCAAAATTTTTTTTTTATAAAGAAGAGACGAGCCCAGGCAAGAACCGGACGGGTTTCACACAAAGGAAGGGAACAGAGAGAGTCTAGAGACCAAGGGCCTCACAGGCTTGAGAAATCACTGTTTCTGGACTCTAAACAGGAAGAGTTCTGTTGTGGGCAGAAATGATGGGTACCTCCTCCAGACCCAGCCCATACAAAGTTCCCACGAATAATCCTTGCTCTCTTTCCTCACCCACTGGCTGACTGGAGAGGGCTGTGAGGACCAACAGGGGTGAAGCCCCAACAAGGAGGAGGCTTGGTCCCTATGTGACCACAGAGAAGATCCCCAGTGACATGAGTGAAAAATGACTTTTATTATTTTATGTCACTAAGATTCAGTTTATGACAACAGGTGATTTTATCTCAACGGATACAGCTCTCTGTCATTAACAGACAGGAGAAGAATAACTCCCACAGAAAGTGGTGGTCAGAGGGCTGGCGGGCTGGGATGACTCTCAGGGGTCAGCAAACCATGGGTCCCCCCACCGCCCGTTCTTGCAAACAAAGTTTTATTGGAATGCAGCCATGCCCTTTGGTTACCGGGAGTCTGTGAGGGCGTTTGCATCACATCAGGGCGGTGCTGAGCAGGGGCAACAGAGACTGAATGGCCCACAAAGTCCAAGCTCTTTACTATCCAGCCCTTTACAGAAAAAAGTTTGCCTGACTACTGCTGTAGAGCCTCGCGAATCCCTGTTGCTGGTTTCAGGCCTCCCCATAAACTAGATTAATAAGCCAATGGAAATACTTGAGTCCATCAGAAAACCCGGGGGAAGCTTTCTAAAAATGCAGATTCCCTGGCCCTATTCCCAGAGGTGGTGATTCAGCATGGCTGCGACTTTAACAAGCAGCCGGGGAAATTCTGACGCCAGTGGTCCACAGACAGTGTTTTGAAAAAGACTGCTCTTCCAGATGATTCTGGAATCCCTGGGAAACCCGTCAGCCATCCTGCAGCACTTCCATCAGGAGGAACAAGGCCGTGTTTGTTTTAACGGGAGGACGTGTGATATAGTCTTTCCGGGTACGTGATTCAGTCACAGACATATTAAGTTCTTAACCTCTCTGGGCAGTAGTCCCCTCCCGTATAAGATGTGGCTGATAGTATCGCCTACTTAACAGGGTTAGAAAGGATAAATGAGAACAAATAAAAGTTCATTTTAAACACAAGTTCTGTCACATAAAAACTACTCAATGTGTTAGCTATTGTATTATTGTTCTTATTAGTGGTATGAATTCTCAGGTTGTTAGAGCCCTGAGAAGGGACATTCGACATAAATGATTACCCACTTTTTAAAGAGGTTTAAATAAGACACCACACCCCCATAGCAGAAGATTTGGGGCCAAGTGCAGCCTCACAGCTCAGCATGACGTCTCCTCCCTCAAAGCGCTGCCTTAGCAGTGTGACCCCACTTAGAGAATACTTGGGACCCAAGAGCATGTCACCAGCACAAGGCAGGTGCAAAAAAGAACCGGGGAGTTCGAGTTCCTCGCTCCCACGCAATGTGTTCTGGGCTTTAAATATAAACTCTGTTTTAGCAAATTAATGTGTGAGGATGCTGGATCACGCCTTGCAAGCATGCACAGAGCTGAGGACCTTCGTGTTACGTCTCTAAGCAAGGCCTGGGATGAGAGCAAAGATTTCCAGCCCCACAAAGAGGCTCGAAAAATTACCAGTATACAAATCAGGTTCCCAGAAAACAGGACAACCTCCTCCAAAGGGTCAAACTAAATAAGGAAAGAAAGGAAGCTGATACTCAGTGATACGGGTCCGTTACAGGACTGACCTAGAGATTAGTGATTCCCCCTGAAGACCGGCCAGACCCCACTAATCCAGGCCCCTGTCATTTCCAGCCCTGCTGGAACAGTTAAAGCCGACAACAAGTGCAGGGACTCTTCTTGGGTCAGCAGAGAGAATTTGTGAAAAGCAACAGGAGGATTTTCAAAACCTACTGACAGCAGAGTTCAATGTCAGGAGCTCCAGGACGAGGCCTCAGCCCTCTTGATCAGCAGATAGAAAGAGACAGATGGAAGAGACCCCCCTATTTGAGGAACAGGGAGGCTAAACAATGAGCCAGACTACAGATTTAGGCCTGGATGGAGCCTGAGCCTCCTAACACCAGGAGCCAGAACAGCTTATTGCACAGAAGGGACCAGTTGTCTCTCCTGAAGGTAAGTGACACCAAAAAAGCAGAGATGCGATCATACAGTCATTTCCAATGATGAAATGGAAGAATTCTGTTCTCTTCTGAAGACAGTTCAGATATGAGGAAGGAAGAATTCAGCAGGCAGATTTGTAGAGTGTAAGGAGCCCTGGGAGTCAGAGCCCTTTGGTCCTTGCTTCAGATAGCTCCCTGTCCCTATCCTGGTTCTGGGGTGCCGTATCATGTGTTCCTTGGACCAGGATCTTAGGTTTGCATACTCTTAGCAAGTTCCCCCAGCCATAAGGTGGTCAGACAGGGCTGGATTTGGAGCTCAGCTCTGTGACCTCAGGCAAGTTACTCATCCTCTCTGAGCCTCCTTCCTCATCTGTAACATAGGCTGAAAATAATATCTGTCTCTATGGGAGGATGAAAAGATACCATAAGTGCTTAGCACAACACCTGACACATAGTAACCACTAAATAAATGTTGGTTATTCCAACTTCCAGGGACCTTATCTGTCGTGGTCATCACTATGCCTCATGTGTCTTACAGAGTACCTAGTTCATAGCCGGCTGCTCAGTGATTACTGGTTGAATAAATGAATCATGAATAAGTGATAAGGTCTGCTCACCTTTGCTCTGCTTACACTCAGGTGGGCTCCTGCCTCCTTCTCATTCCCCTTCCTCACCCCTCAGCTACCATTAGATTTTCTGACAACCTCTAGGTGCATCTGATGTTACTTTCACCATCACTAAGACACCTTTCTCACCTGAATCCTCGTTTCTCCAACATTCTGGAATGCATTCCTCCTACAGTAGTTATGTATCCACTAAGTTTCCGACAAAGACACATGTCCCTGGACTTCACCTGGTTCTCTATTATAATTCAAGCCTTCCCAGATAATTCCCTGCAAAGTTCCTCTCGATAATGATCTCTACCAGTGCCTCTGAAATTCTCTCTCTAGCTAAAAAACACCCTACCAAATGCTGGCGAGGATCGGAGCAGCCAGACCCCTCACACATCTCGGTGGGAATGGAAAATGGTAAGCTAAGCCTCTTCGGAGAACAGTTTGGCAGTGCCTTATAAAATTAAACATGCAGTTACCCGTATGACCCAGTAATTACACTCTTGGGCATTTATCCCAGAGAAATGAAAATGGATAGTCACAAAAATCTGTACACAAATGTTTTGTAGCAGCTTTCTTCAGAATAGCCCCAGGTTGGAAAAATCCTAGAAGTCCCTGAAAGGGCAAATGGTTAGGGGGTGCCTGAGTGGCTCAGTTGGTTAAGCGTCCAACTCTTGATTTTGGCTCAGGTCATGATCTCAGGGTTGTGTGGGATTGATCCCTGCATCGGGCTCCGCGCTCAGCAGGGAGTCTGCTTCTCTCCCTTTCCCTCTCCCTCTGCCCCTATCCTGGTTCACACTCTCTCTAAACTAAATAAATAAATCTTAAAAAAAAAAAAAAAAAAAGTGGGGCAAATGGTTAAACAAAGCGTGGTATATCCAGCCCATGGAGTATTGCTCGGTAATTAAAAGAGCAGACTGCTGATAAATGTAACATATATTTCCAGGGAGTTATGGTGCGTGAATCAAAGTGTGAATCACAGCCAATCCTGAAAGGTTACAGACTGTGTGATTCCATTTATCTAACATGTGACAGGACTGTGTGTAGAACAGGAACCTAGGACCAGTGTGCTGTATCGTTGACAACTTCCTGGCTGTGATACCGTACACCCATGACACAAGATGCCTCCGTGCGGGAAACTGGGCAGGGGGCACCTGGCATCTCTCTGTGTTATTTCTTTATTTCTTCTTTCAAAGTAAGCTCTGCGCCCAGGGTGGGGATCGAACTCACAACCCCAAGATCAAAAGTCGCACATTCTTCCGACTGAGCCAGCCAGGCGCCCCTCTCTTTGTTTTCTTACAACCTCATGTGAATTTATGATTCTCTCAAAATAAAAAGTTTCATTAAAAAAAACTGTATCTGAGTCAAAATTCTTTCACTCATTCAATAAACAGTTCCTGAGCACGTATGAGATACCAGGTACTGGGCTCAGGTGCTACACCTGAGATGTGTGGTCCCTGGATCTTGGGGTGCTTACGGTTCAGTGGGAAAATGTCAAGGACACAGGACTTCACGGGAACAGAAATATTGCGCAAGCAAGGCACACCTGTGTCGAGCAAATACGGTAAATTGTAAAACAGCCTCTTTTTATCCCCTCAGGAGTAGCATATGCAATCTTCAGGTGTGGGTGCCCAGAGCAGAAGCCTGGGGAAGGGGGCGTCTGTCGTGCTTTTCTCAGCTCAAGACCCACCATCCAGAAAGCTGGGAACCACCACCTACAAGAAGATTTCCTGCAAATGTAAGGTCTGTGCATCTGCTCTCTCCCTTCCCCACTCTTCAGTGACCTGAGCTTCCCTTTTCCTCTAAGAAAAGGGACTGGAGAGCTTTCCAGCTCCAAGGATAATCTGCGCATAGGAGACCTATTCAGGCATGACCACAAAGTGTTAAGCAGAAACTGGTTTAAGGAAAAAAAAAATGAACAGATAACATATGTTGCTGCCTACCTCCCTTGATCACCTGCAGATTTTGCTTCTTTGGGGAAATCCCTCCAAGGTCTCTCTCCCCAGGTCCTCAACGTTTTTCCACTGAGATGGACAAGATCTGCCTCCAGTTGCACCCAGACCCTGAAGGGAAGCATGCTATCCAGAGTGGGTTAGTACCCTGTGTGCCAAGAATCCTAGAGAACACCCAGGTTATTCTGACCCTTGCGATTCAGAATAGTGTGGTCCTTGGACCTGAGCCGGTGAGAAATGCAGACTCTCAGGCCCCATCTCAGACCTAATGAAACAGAATGGCACGATCCCCTGAGGATTCATATACACATTGAACTTGGAGAAGCACTGACTCTAGATCTTGGTTCTCAAACCTAGCTATATATCAGAATCATCTAGATTTTTTTCTCTAGTCTGTTTTATTATGAAATATTTCAAGACATAGAAAAACAAATAACGTGGGGCGCCTGGGTGGCTCAGTCGTTGGGCGTCTGCCTTCGGCTTGGGTCCTGATCTCAGGGTCCTGGGATCGAGCCCCGCATCGGGCTCCCTGCTCTGCGGGAAGCCTGCTTCTCCCTCTCCCACTCCCCCTGCTTGTGTTCCCTCTCTCGTGCTCTCTCTCTCTCTGTCAAATAAATAAATAAAATCTTTAAAAAAAAAAAAAGAAAAACAAATAACGTAATGAACATTATAGACAGACTTGAAACCCCTGAGTACCTCTTTGGTCCCACTGTCATCTCACCCTGCCCCAAAATAATCACTAAATAATTAGGTTTATACTTCCTGCTCATATTTTTATATTTGCACTGTGTGCTTATTCACAAACAATATACAGTATTATTTAGCATGTTTTAAAATTTTACACAAATACCATTACTATGCATGTCTTCCTCCAACTAGCTTCTCTGG